>NC_141670.1:24512675-25112675 GCF_028749965.1 Puma concolor
AATTTTATTTTATTATACTTTTTAAAAATAATTCACCTGGGGCGCCTGGGTGGCGCAGTCGGTTAAGCGTCCGACTTCAGCCAGGTCACGATCTCGCAGTCCGTGAGTTCGAGCCCCGCGTCGGGCTCTGGGCTGATGGCTCAGAGCCTGGAGCCTGTTTCCGATTCTGTGTCTCCCTCTCTCTCTGCCCCTCCCCCGTTCATGCTCTGTCTCTCTCTGTCCCAAAAATAAATAAACGTTGAAAAAAAAAATTTTTTTTTAAATAAAAAAAAATAATAATAATTCACCTAATTAAAAGAACACCAATACAAATAAGAGATACAAAGTGCAACGTTTATTGTGGTATTTAAATATGAATACATTAAAGCCTTTTCACAATGCTGACAATGATATATAAATTATGAAACTTTGAACAACTATTGACTATGAACAAAGGTAATAAATGCTCCAGATTGTAAAAGCTCCAGATTGTTGTTATGTTATTAACAACAATTTCTCAAGATGCTTCTATACCTGCTGAACTAGAGGTCATATTCCTAAATCTATCGATTCTTATCACCATAGAGTTCATTTTCTAATAATGGACAGGACTAAGGCAGGCCAATTAAAAGGAAAATAAAATACAGCCTTATAGCAAACAACGCAGTAAAAACGTACATATAAAGCAGGCTGTCAACTTACATTTTGTTTGTTCTTTTTCTTGTGCTTGGGGAAAAACAGCTCATTATAAATTATAAATAACACCAACTTAAAACAGGTACGAAAAAGAAAGAAAAATGCCTACATACTTTAAAGAGAATTTCTTCTTTAATTAGGAGTTGGGAATTAAACAAT
This sequence comes from Puma concolor, assembly GCF_028749965.1. Lineage (NCBI taxonomy): Eukaryota > Metazoa > Chordata > Mammalia > Carnivora > Felidae > Puma > Puma concolor. The sequence goes on from NC_141670.1 coordinate 24,513,510, forward strand.
ATTTAAGGGAAATTGGCATATAATAAAGAATCAATAACAAAAGACACTCAAAGTGGTTTGTAATTGTTTTCAAAAAATCGAATACTTCCATTTCCTTGTACGGTTCTTTATTAAAAATATTTAATTCCCAAGGTCTCACCAATAATTTATCTTACTAGACTTCAGTTTATCTCTAAATAGCCTTTTGAAGGTCATTTCCTCATGCAAATTGAAGTATAGAATGAATATCATTAAATAATCAAAGCCATAAAAGTACATGTATTTGTCTCCCTTTCTAATCCCTTTCTTTTGAAATGATCTTAGCAATTTGGGAGAAGTTTATTTTTGGTTTTAACCAGAAAAAATACATTCATGTAATGTATATATTTGATTATCTCCTGGCTACTGGAATCTTTCAATTTTCCTAGAAAACTTTTTAAATAATTGGGGCGCCTGGGTGGCTCAGTCGGCTAAGCAGCTGACTTTGTTTGGCTTAGGTCATAATCACATGGTTTGTGAGTTCCACCCCTGCATCAGGCTCTCTGCTGTCAGTGCTGAGCTCACTTAGGATCCTGTCTCCCTCTCTCTCTCTACCCCTCCCTCCCTCACTTGTCTTTTGTCTGTGTCTCAAAAATAAATAAATAAATAAATATATAATAAATAAATAAATAAAGTCCCAGATTTTCTATATTATTCAATGATCCAACAATTTAAAATTTTTTTTCTCAATCCATGTCAACATGCTTATTACTTTGAGAGTTACATTTGCCTGTTAAGGCATAACTCAAATCCTGGTTAGTGCCATCTAAACAGCTCTTCTAATACCATTCAGCTAAGAGTTAACAAGAATCTTGTGTGAGGACAGACTACACTAGATTGAAAACATTGCAATGTTATGAGTGTGGATTTTAAATTAATATGACATGCGATCAATGTTCTCTTTGTTTACATTCATATCTATGATTTATTTTAATGTCAATATTTCATAATAAATTCCAGAGAGAATATTTCTCAACAAAGTATCTTCCACCTTGTCCAAAAAAATCAAATGCATGAACACTATAATAAAGATTGTCTGCAGTTTCTAAAAATAAATTGTATAAATTTTAGTGATGAAATAATTTTTATAAGGATATCAATTTAATTTTTGTTTTAACTTTTATCGAGTAAAGGTCTAAATTTTACTGATAAGTTGAATACTCATGCATTCAGTGACCACATACTTCATACAAACCACTGTTGGACAGACTCTGGTCGAAGAAAGAGCAAATACATACAGAAATAAAATAATTAACTTTTCAAGAAGAGATAAAAATGTACATAGTGAATTAAAACTGCAAGCAGAATATGATACCTTTTATGAAAAAATACAAATAGAGTACTTTGCATGTTCAGAGTAGAAACTTTCAAACCCACGCTGTCTGGCTCCACATTCCTTTCTAAAATGACACTACACTGTCTGTGAAAAAGAGTTAAGTGATTTGTGAAATTAATAGATAATAAATAAATGCATCATAACCGTAATGATGCTAAAGCTTGCTGTAGAGACTACTAAGGTTCAAAAATAATCTCTCTGAAAATAATATGAATTTTATAGTAATGATGGGACAACAATTTAAATTATATTTAGTCAAATGTTAATAACGGCTAAGGCTATTGCTTATTTCTACATAAGTTAGGCATTATGCTAAGCTTTTTATATCCTCATGCAGCCCTTGCCACAAATACATTAAGTGGTGTTTTTACTGCATTTACTGATGACAAATTTAAGGCACAAAGAGATTAGTTAAGTGGTTCAAGCTTACATAGGATGAAGACGACAGAGCCAAGGTTGAGACCTGAGCCATAAGTATATTCAGTTCTCCAATTTCTGGTGTCGTGGCAATGTCATCCTGAACAGCAAATACAGAAGTTCTTTTCTCCCTTTTAGAGTGGAAGGGACCAAGAATATTGTGGATCAGGAGAGTATAGCGATAGAATACAACCACTTTCTAATGCTCCTGCAGAAGGGAAACCATCTTATAAATTATTTTTATTCAATATATGAAGTTTATTGTCAAATTGGTTTCCATACAACACCCAGTGCTCATCCCAAAAGGTGCCCTCCTCAATGCCCATCACCCACCCTCCCCTACCTCCCACCCCCCAACAACCCTCAGTTTGTTCTCAGTTTAAGAGTCTCTTATGCTTTGGCTCTCTTCCAATCTAACCTCTTTTTTTTTTTTCCTTCCCCTCCCCCATGGGTTTCTGTTACGTTTCTCAGGATCCACATAAGAGTGAAACCATATGGTATCTGTCTTTCTCTGTATGGCTTATTTCACTTAGCATCACACTCTCCAGTTCCATCCATGTTGCTACAAAGGGCCATATTTCATTCTTTCTCATTGCCCCGTAGTACTCCATTGTGTATATAAACCACAATTTCTTTATCCATTCATCAGTTGATGGACATTTAGGTTCTTTCCATAATTTGCCTATTGTTGAGAGTGCTGCTATAAACATTGGGGTACAAGTGCCCCTATGCATCAGTACTCCTGTATCCCTTGGGTAAATTACTAGCAGTGCTATTGCTGGGTCATAGCAATATTTTTAATTTTTTGAAGAACCTCCACACTGTTTTCCAGAGTGGCTGCATCAGTTTGCATTCCCACCAACCGTGCAAGAGGATTCCCGTTTCTCCACATCCTCGCTAGCATCTATAGTCTCCTGATTTGTTCATTTTGGCCACTCTGACTGGCGTGAGGTGATATCTGAGTGTGGTTTTGATTTGTATTTCCCTGATGAGGAGCGACGTTGAGCATCTTTTCATGTGCCTGTTGGCCATCCAGATGTCTTCTTTAGAGAAGTGTCTATTCATGTTTTCTGCCCGTTTCTTCACTGGATTATTTGTTTTTCGGGTGTGGAGTTTGGTGAGCCCTTTATAGATTTTGGATACTAGCCCTTGTCCGATATGTCATTTGCAAATATCTTTTCCCATTCCGTTGGTTGCCTTTTAGTTTTGTTGGTTGTTTCCTTTGCTGTGCAGAAGCTTTTTATCTTCATAAGGTCCCAGTAGTTCATTTTTGCTTTTAATTCCCCTGCCTTTGGGGATGTGTCGAGTAAGAAATTGCTGTGGCTGAGGTCAGAGAGGTCTTTTCCTGCTTTCTCCTCTAGGGTTTGGATGGTTTCCTGTCTCACATTCAGGTCCTTTATCCATTTTGAGTTTATTTTTGTGAATGGTGTGAGAAAGTGGTCTAGTTTCAATCTTCTGCATGTTGCTGTCCAGTTCTCCCAGCCCCATTTGTTAAAGAGACTGTCTTTTTTCCATTGGATGTTCTTTCCTGCTTTGTCAAAGATGAGTTGGCCATACATTTGTGGGTCTAGTTTTGGGGTTTCTATTCTATTCCATTGGTCTATGTGTCTGTTTTTTGTGCCAATACCATGCTGTCTTGATGATGACAGCTTTGTAGTAGAGGCTAGAGTCTGGGATTGTGATGACTTCTGCTTTGGTCTTCTTCTTCAAAATTACTTTGGCTATTAGGGGCCTTTTGTGGTTCCATATGAATTTTAGGATTGCATGTTTTAGTTTCGAGAAGAATGCTGGTGCAATTTTGATTGGGATTGCATTGAATGTGTAGATAGCTTTGGGTAGTATTGACATTTTGACAATATTTATTCTTCCAATCCATGAGCACAGAATGTTTTTCCATTTCTTTCTATCTTCTTCAATTTCCTTCGTAAGCTTTCTATAGTTTTCAGCATACAGATCTTTTACAACTTTGGTTAGATTTATTCCTAGGTATTTTATGCTTCTTGGTGCAATTGTGAATGGGATCAGTTTCTTTATTTGTCTTTCTGTTGCTTCATTGTTAGTGTATAAGAATGCAACTGATTTCTGTACATTGATTTTGTATCCTGTAACTTTGCTAAATTCATGTATCAGTTCTAACAGACTTCTGGTGGAGTCTATCAGATTTTCCATGTATAATATCATGTCATCTGCAAAAAGTGAAAGCTTAACTTCATCTTTGCCAATTTTGATACCTTTGATTTCCTTTTGTTGTCTGATTGCTGATGCTAGAACTTCCAACACTATGTTAAACCACAGCGGTGAGAGTGGGCATCCCTGTCGTGTTCCTGATCTCAGGGAAAAAGCTCTCAGTTTTTCCCCGTTGAGGATGATGTTAGCTGTGGGCTTTTCATAAATGGCTTTTATGATCTTTAAGTATGTTCCTTCTATCCTGACTTTCTCGAGGGTTTTTATTAAGAAAGGGTGCTGAATTTTGTCAAAGGCCTTTTCTGCATCGATTGACAGGATCATATGGTTCTTCTCTTTTCTTTTATTAATGTGATGTATCACATTGATTGATTTGTGAATGTTGAACCAGCCCTGCATCCCAGGAATGAATCGCACTTGATCATGGTGAATAATTCTTTTTATATGCCGTTGAATTCGATTTGCTAGTATCTTATTGAGAATTTTTGAATCCATATTCATCAGGGATATTGGCCTATAGTTCTCTCTTTTTACTGGGCCTCTGTCTGGTTTAGGAATCAAAGTAATACTGGCTTCATAGAATGAGTCTGGAAGTTTTCCTTCCCTTTCTATTTTTTGGAATAGCTTCAGAAGGATAGGTACTATCTCTGCTTTGGACTTCTGGTAGAACTCCCCTGGGAAGCCATCTGGTCCTGGACTCTTATTTGTTGGGAGATTTTTGATGACTGATTCAATTTCTTCGCTGGTTATGCGTCTATTCAAGCTTTCTATTTCCTCCTGATTGAGTTTTGGAAGCGTGTGGGTGTTCAGGAATTTGTCCATTTCTTCCAGGTTGTCCAGTTTGTTGGCATATAATTTTTCATAGTATTCCCTGATAATTGCTTGTATCTATGAGGGATTGGTTGTAATAATTCCATTTTCATTCATGATTTTATCTATTTGGGTCATCTCCCTTTTCTTTTTGAGAAGCCTGGCTCGAGGTTTGTCAATTTTGTTTATGTTTTCAAAAAACCAACTCTTGGTTTCGTTGATCAGCTCTACAGTTTTTTTAGATTCTATATTGTTTATTTCTGCTCTGATCTGTATTATTTCTCTTCTTCTGCTGGATTTCAGCTGTCTTTGCTGTTCTGCTTCTATTTCCTTTAGGTGTGCTGTTAGATTTTGTATTTGGGATTTGTCTTGTTTCTTGAGATAGGCCTGGATTGCAATGTATTTTCCTCTCAGGACTGCCTTCACTGCATCCCAAAGCGTTTGGATTGTTGTATTTTCATTTTCGTTTGTTTCCATATATTTTTTAATTTCTTCTCTAATTGCCTGGTTGACCCACTCATTCTTTAGTAGTGTGTTCTTTAACCTCCATGCTTTTGGAGGTTTTCCAGACTTTTTCCTGTGGTTGATTTCAAGCTTCATAGCATTGTGGTCTGAAAGTATGCATGGTATGATCCCAATTCTTGTATACTTATGAAGGGCTGTTTTGTGACCCAGTATGTGATCTATCTTGGAGAATGTTCCATGTGCACTCGAGAAGAAAGTATATTCTTTTGCTTTGGGATGCAGCGTTCTAAATATATCTGTCAAGTCCATCTGATCCGATGTATCATTCAGGGCCCTTGTTTCTTTATTGACCGTGTGTCTAGATGATCTATCCATTTCTGTAAGTGGAGTGTTAAAGTCCCCTGCAATTACCACATTCATATCAATAAGGTTGCTTATGTTTGTGAGTAATTGTTTTATATATTTGAGGGCTCCCGTATTCGGCGCATAGACATTTATAATTGTTAGCTCTTCCTGATGGATAGACCCTGTGATTATTATATAATGCCCTTCTTCATCTCTTGTTACAGCCTTTAATTTAAAGTCTAGTTTGTCTGATATAAGTATGGCTACTCCAGCTTTCTTTTGGCTTCCAGTAGCATGATAAATAGTTCTCCATCCCCTCACTCTCAATCTGAAGGTGTCCTCGGGTCTAAAATGAGTCTCTTGTAGACAGCAAATAGATGGGTCTTGTTTTTTTATCCATTCTGATACCCTATGTCTTTTGGTTGGAGCATTTAGTCCATTTACATTCAATGTTATTATAGAAAGATATGGGTTTAGAGTCATTGTGATGTCTGTATGTTTTATGCTTGTAGCGATGTCTCTCGTACTTTGTCTCACAGGATCCCCCATAGGATCTCTTGTAGGGCTGGTTTAGTGGTGACGAATTCCTTCAGCTTTTGTTTGTTTGGGAAGACCTTTATCTCTCCTTCTATTCTAAATGACAGACTTGCTGGATAAAGGATTCTCGGCTGCATATTTTTTCTGTTCATCACATTGAAGATCTGCCATTCCTTTCTGGCCTGCCAAGTTTCAGTAGAGAGATCAGTCACGAGTCTTATAAGTCTCCCTTTATATGTTAGAGCACATTTATCTCTAGCTGCTTTCAGAATTTTCTCTTTATCCTTGTATTTTGCCAGTTTCACTATGATATGTCGTGCAGAAGATCGATTCAAGTTACGTCTGAAGGGAGTTCTCTGTGCCTCTTGGATTTCAGTGCCTTTTTCCTTCCCCCGATCCGGGAAGTTCTCAGCTATGATTTCTTCAAGTACCCCTTCAGCACCTTTCTCTCTGTCTTCCTTCTCTGGAATACCAATTATGCGTATATTATTTCTCTTTAGTGCATCACCTCTCTAATTTTCCGCTCATACTCCTGGATTTTTTTATCTCTCTTTTTCTCAGCTTCTTCTTTTTCCATAATTTTATCTTCTATTTCACCTATTCTCTCCTCTGCCTCTTCAATCCGAGCCGTAGTTGTCTCCATTTTATTTTGCAGTTCATTGATAGCATTTTTTAGCTCCTCCTGTCTGTTCCTTAGTCCCTTGTTCTCTGTAGCAATAGATTCTCTGCTGTCCTTTATACTGTTTTCAAGCCCAGCGATTAATTTTATGACTATTATTCTAAATTCACTTTCTATTATATTGTTTAAGTCATTTTTGATCAGTTCATTAGCTGTTGTTATTTCCTGGAGATTCTTTTGTGGGGAATTCTTCTGTTTGGTCATTCTGGATAGTCCCTGGAGTGGTGCGGGACTGTGGGGCACTACCCCTGTGCTGTCTTGAATAACTTGGGTTGGTGGGCGGGGCTGCAGTCAGACCTGATGTCTGCCCCCAGCCCACTGCTGGGGCCACAGTCAGACTGGTGTGTGCCTTCTCTTCCCCTCTCTTAGGGGCGGGATTCACTGTGGGGTGGCGTGGCCCTTCTGGGCTACTTGCACACTGCCAGGCTTGTGGTGCTGGGGATCTGGCGTATTAGCTGGGGTGGATTGGCAAGGTGCATGGTGGAGGGGTGGGGCAGGCTCAGCTCACTTTTCCTTTGGAGATCTGCTTTGGGAGGGGCCCTGCGGCACCGGGAGGGAGTCAGACCTGCTGGAGGGATGGATCCGGGAGGGAGTCAGACCTGCCGGAGGGATGGATCTGCAGAATCACAGCGTTGGGTGTTTGTGCACTGCAAGCAAGTTCCCTGGCAGGAACTGGTTCCCTTTGGGATTTTGGCTGGGGGATGGGCGAGGGAGATGGAGCTGGCGAACGCCTTTGTTCCCCACCAAGGTGTGCTCTGTTGTCGGGGGCTCAACAACTCTCCCTCCCCTTGTCCTCCAGCCCTCCCGTTCTCCGAGCAGAGCTGTTAGCTTACAGCCTTCCAGATGTCTAGTCCTGCTTGCTGTAGGAACACACTCAGTCCGGCCCCTCTGCTTTTGCCAGTCAGACTCGGGGGATCTGCTTGGCCAGCGGGCCGCCCCTCTGCCCCGGCTCCCTCCCGCCAGTCCGTGGAGAATGCACCACCTCGCCGCCCTTCCTACCCTCTTCCTGGGCCTCTCGTCTGCACTTGGCTCCAGAGACTCCGTTCTGCTGATCCTCTGGTGGTTTTCTGGGTTATTTAGGCAGGTGTAGGTGGAATCTAAGTGATCAGCAGGACGTGTGGTGAGTCCAGCGTCCTCCTGTGCCGCCATCTTCCCAGGATTCCCCATCTTATAAATTATTAATAGACTTGGCACATGCCTGTGAGGACCAGGGTGATTACATACTGTATATATGTTATGAATTCTTATATATTTTATAATTACATGTAGATAATATGGAAGAACTTGAATATTCATTTTTTTAAATACAAAACAGGAGAAATAAAAGGAGGGACAAATGGACATGCTTGAGTGAGGTTAGATTTAAAACACAGTTCTACCATAAGAATCCTACATTTATACAGGGGGTATCTATTTCATCTAATTTAAGTGAGATATATTTATATGCCTCAAGTTACGTATCATATAGAAAATATAAGAAGAAAACATTGAGCTTAAGATTCAAAGCTTTCCACAATTAAAGATGCATATGGCACCAATAATATCCCAGTTAACTGGATGTCCAGTTACTTTATTTAAGATGGTTATCTTATGAAAACATTTTTTTAAGATTAGTGTGAATTGGGAATTATGTTTATGATAGAATTTATTTCTGTTGTTCTGAGTTTGACTAAACGTTGCACTAGATGTTTCCATAGCAACTTCATGGGGAACATTTAGAACACTTCCTTCCAGCAGACATTTGAGAATATATGTGGACAGTCACTGTGTGAGATTTAGTTAAGAAAATCACTCAGGGACAAAATAATATTTTAAAGCCACGTGTCATTTTGAGTGTTCTTTCTGAATTACAGAAAGTTCGATCTCCACTCTGCTTCTGCTACCCCCGCTCAAATGTTCTTTAGGTTTCATGCTGTCTGAAATTTTTCTCAACCTTCAAGATCTCAAAATTCAAAGTTCCATTTTCTGATGATAAACCCATCTTAACATTTCTCATATTTCTTGACTCCTGCTGAATTTAACCATTAATGGGTCATCAGCTGTCATTCCTTGACCCTGTGCTCTTTTCACTGTCCAACATTGCTGTACTGACTTTACTTGTCTCCACCCAATGAGAAAAATGATGGTCAGGGAGTGGAGGGGCATCATTTTGTGGTACTTTGGCAAACCCCATACCTAGGACTTTTGCCATTCCTGTTAGCAAATCCTCCTTTTTGAGTCTCTTTCCCTGTTAATTTTGCCAGTTTCTGTTCGTCGATAGCTGTGATGTTGCAAAATGATACTAATTACAGCCAGTAAACAGGTGACGATGTAGTTGATGTCTAAATCAGAAACACTTTTCACTTTTTAAAGTGAAAGAGGACACTATAAAAGTGGGATAAGCCAGCACTGTCTCGGAGAACCTGGGGTGTGCCATCCCAACAAAAGTAGATCAACTTTCTCATCTGAATAAGTCTTCAGTGAAACTTGAAATTCTCTTAAAAAAAAAAAATAGTCAATTCCCTATTAGACATTTCCAGGGTCAGTTTTAGGTTTGAGTCTCAATAAATGAATTCCTTCATCCCATCCCAAGTTTATTTCAACCAGAATTGATGACTCTGTCCTTCCATTAGAGGATTTAGGCTCGACCACCTCAAAATCTCTCTCCCTTTCTCAGTAGTCATTTTCCTTGTGAGACTTTAAAAAAGGGCTTTAATTCTTACTCAAAATTCTATTCCTTGCTTTACTACATCATTGGCTTTCTTTGGTGGTGGGACATAGGGGCAAGTGGCAGAGACTGGGGCCATGATAATTTCTTGGCTTTCTTCTTATACTGATCATACCCTTATTTCATGTATGAAATAGTCCTTTCCCACCCATAGACCTAGTCATTATCTAAGAGTTTCTCCTTGGTTTTATAGATACCTTCCCCAGAGAACACTTGCTCATCCATCATAGTAGATTCAGACATGCCTTAAGCGATTGTCACTCTGCAACCCACTTTTTACAGATGTGCTAGTTGATGGATAAATATCTGAATTTTCGATGATACCTCAAAGTTAGAAAGTCCAAAGCTACAATCATGTTTGTCATTGAGCCTACAAAATTCATTATTCCACTTTAAAAAATCACCACATTTCCTTATTTAGTCATAGTCACGAAACCTGGGATTAGTCATAAAGGTCCCTGTTTTCAGTATTTTCAGATAAAATTAGTCACCCAGTCTCATAGGCTTTTCTTCCACCATATTTTTTACACTTATTACCGAGTTGTGCCTTATTACTGATTCTCTGCAGTTAGCCCCACATAGTGCCTCTACCAGATTAATCTTAAAGCTTAAAACTCTGATAATTCCAAGCCCTTGAGCTGTTCAAGAACTTTTATGTTTTTTCTTCTGGAGTTTGACCTAAGTACAGACTTCTTACCTTTGCATTCATGGCTTTCCTTTCTCTGGCTTCAAAACATAACTCCAGTTGTTTTCTCTTACCGTATTCTCTTACAGTATTATAAAGTACATATATGAGCCAGATTGGATGTCATGCTGTTTCTTAATATTACAGGATGTTCATTCTGTTTCTCCCTCTACGGACATCTCCTGTCGGAACTCCATATTCTTAAGGTCCTTCTCATAGTTCGTCTCTTCCATGAGAAATTGTCTATTCTCTTATCAAATTTGAAATCTTTCCTTAATTCCCATGGTACTGTGTTCTTACTTTTTAAATTCCTGTTATTCTGTCTCATAAGTGTTATTTATATACTTGTTTTATCCTCCTTATAGAGTGTTGTTTTCTAAAGGAGAGGATATAAACTTAATTTGAATACAGAAGCATCATGCTTACTTATACTAGCCAATTATTAAGTACTTGTTGAAATCATTCCACAAATGTGACTATTTGAATATTGTAGAAATATGTGTATAACTGTAATGTAAAAATATTATTAGAACTCTCTGCAAACAAAATTTGTTTCCAATAATCAGGTGGCAAGTATCTTTATATCCCCAAAAAGAGTTAAACTGGCTAATGCATGAAGAAAATAAAGGGTTTATTCATAGATAAATCCTAGTCTCTGATAGAGCCATGAAAAGATACGAGGTCTTTTCATTTTACACAGAGCCCTCTATATGCATGCAGACTGCTGCAATCATTCATTAAGTAGATTCAGTCTCTCATTTTCCTTAAATCATCACTGATTTGAGCTTACTGTTTTCTCAATTTAGCCCTAAGAAAATTATGGCCAGTTATTCATTCTCTAATGAACCTAAAAGTGAACTATATTTCGTTGCTTGTAGGATGGTATGGGAAATCTGAGAGTCACCAAGAAGGGAATCCGACTTGAAGGTATATCTGAGTTTCTACTTCCATTGTATGTGAAAGAAATTCATTCCCGAAAGGTATGTGACATTGGCTTTGGCTTAATGTAAAAGATAATTTAGAGGTTATGTTTTAGCTTGAAATAGGAGGCCAGAACCCCCTTATCTCTTCAGTATGTATTTAGTGTCCTGAAGTTAAAGATTTATTTGAAGAAATGAAAACAAGGAAACAATTGAAAAACCAGTGGAGAAGGTTAGTTTGAAACAGACAAATTAGAGAACCATTTTTGAATTAAACTGCAGTGTTGCTTTTGTTAGTCTATAAATTTGCCTCTATTTTCAATAGAAGTTAAAAATACAACATCATGGTAATTTCAAAAGGGGCACTTGATACATCATGGGTAATTTTTGCAGGAAACATTGACTTGAATAAATGACTTTATTTCAATATATTATAGATCTTTTCAGCTCAAATGAACGTGCATTTTCTAAAAAAAAAAGATGAGGAAAAGTTTTACTATAGAAATTAAAGTTATTTCTGGATGAACAGTATTTAAAACAAACACGAATATTTATCCTTTCAAATGTGCGGGTGTGTGTATGTGTGCCTTACGAGTATCTTATCACTTACCAGCATGCTAAAAATCAAGATTATAGTTTAGCCATTATACATTTTGGCTTTTGTGTGTTACTTTTCAGAAAGTATTATTGGATACCAAAAAATATAACTAGAAACTATTAAGCATATGTGTGTAAGTGTGAAAATCCAGTAAGACAGGAAAAAACAGAAAGCTTGTTATTATATAAAATGTGGAAAGATTATTAACCTTACTTCATAAATATGAAAGTCTATTTTAGACTAGAATCATCTTTAAATATTACCAATGTAATATAATAGCAAAGGGGTTTCATAGTAAGCCATAATTTGGTCATTTCCTTCAAAGTGATTTTTTTCCTTTAAATCTCATAGTGAAAACAGAACAGAGGATTATTTTTCATAAAACTTCCAATTAGGTGAATTATATTAACTTTAAGTTTTATTTTGTTATTATATACAAACCTTCAGAGCTTCACACATGCACCGTATTGACTGCTATTCTCGGTACTAGAAATTTATCACTGAGATCACCTTACCTGCTGGATTTGGGGCAGGTGAATAATACCATAGACACATGTATGAACACCTGACCTTACTATAAAAACTGCTTAAATTTAAAAGATACAAGTTGTGTCTTTGTTTTCTTATTTTTTTTAATGAACGCTGAAAAATATAGTGGGCATACCCAAATTAGCACCTTCCCTCCTACTGGAAGTCACCATCAATCACAGTTATTTACTGTTTTTTTTCTTGTGTTCGGTACTATTCAACAACTTAGTATTTGAAGAAATGAAAGCTTATCCATGGAAACCAAGGAATAACTGAACACAGAAAGGTGAGAATAGTCATAGGCAGGAACTTCTTTGAAAATGATCCCATTGATAAGTCCAGGGACAGCAAAGATTGATCCTTGAAGCCATTTAGATCAATTCAGAGTGGCTGCCCCGGAATCCAACTTAACAGAAGGATCGTTAAGCCCTTTGCCAACAGGCAGGTCGTAGTATTTATCTTCCCAGTTGAAACATTTTTGAGAGTATTAACAACAGCTGTGCACCAGGATTCTCCTGGGAAACTCGATCTGTGTTTACTCCCTCAGTGGACCAAATAAGAAAGGGTCCACTGATGTGATAGCTTCAAAATGGGAGGTGATGGCAGTCAGGCTTCCTGACCTTTATCCCTGGGGAAGTTTGCAACCTCAAGTTCATAAGCCTTTCCAAATCTCACTGTGCTGATTGAAACCTCTGTGCTCCCTTTCACATCCCAGACATGTTGTTTGTCCTCCTGTCCCCACTCTTTTCCATCTTCCAGTGAAGGCAAAACCCAGCACAGCACACACAGGTAGGAGCTTGGGCCCTCAACAGACAGGAGGCCTGGTGTTGGCAGAAAAAATAGGGACTCATTTCCTCTTTGAACATTTCTCTACACGTGCACCATAAAAATAAATATTTAAAATGAAGAGAAAATATATATCTTTCATCAGCAGTTCCCACGTTAGGATTCTCTTGCCCATGAATGCAGGCAGTGCTTTGTTCTCTGCCATAAAGCCCACTTACTGTTTTAAAAAGCCAGCCAGTTTCTCTGAGCCTGAGTTTTCTCATTAATACAGTGAGTTTCATAGCAATGTATCAAAATACTTCTTCGGTTAAGAAAGAATGCACAAATTCCAGTAATACTAGTAAGAATGAGATCTTTATAAACCCTATTATACATTTCAGGATTTGCACACACTTTTGTGTATTTGAATATTTTTCTGATAATATATCAAAGTCCCTGTAGGTCTAAGTTAAGGAAATCTATTAAATTCAAAAGGTACTTATAAGGATTCAATTAATATGAGAAAAATACACTATATTATATGTATCGATTTTACTTTGTATGAATTTTTTCCCTGCAGTTTTGATTTGCACTTGTTTGTGTGTGTGTTTTCCTGCATTAATGGCAGTGGGTCCCTTTCTTTATAGTTGATTAGTATGCCACTCTGAAATAAAGAATTTTCTTATTTAAAGTAACTTCCTACGTATGGAGGTGTTTAATCGCATACTATTACACAGATTTCTATCAGTCAAAAAAACTCAGTTGCCCACAGACACACACATCTAGTCTCCTAAAATAGTAAACCATGGGCTGTTTCTACTCTAAGTTAATTTGTCTCCTTCTCTCACCAGTATAGATATTTGAAGTTTACTGTTATAAATCACAGTTTACTCTCTTCTTCATGCTTTTAAAAAATCAGCCTTTTTTTGAGTGGTTCATCATTATCAGTACACAGAAAAACACATTACATTCTGTGTTTGAGACATATTAGAATTCACTGCATATTTCAGAATTAGCAACATTATTTTCAGGGAGTAAGTACTTACCTAACATTTGTGAAGTTACATATGTAGTTTTTCAGATAGGCAAAGTACAAAGGATATGGGTTTTGAGGTTACCTTACCATAAATGATAACAATGATAGTACGATTTTGAGTCAAACTTCAATGCACGTGATTTAACATTAGGTCAGAATCTTTTAACTTTCAGGAAATTAGGGCAAATAATCACCAGGCTCTTTCAAAAAAAATGTAAGTAGAGCATATTTCCCAAGGTTTTATAAGTCCAGAGAACTAAGGTGATTAAATTACCTGCATTTCAGGGATGATTGCCCCAAAATTTTGCATCATTCAATTCTCTAGAACTTTTTGTGTTACCGTGCCTCATCTAATAGTCACTGAACAGTTATCTTGTTAATTTTTTTTTTCCTGTTCAAGGATCCTTAATTAAGTGGTACCTTACCATTGACCCCTATCCCAGCATCCTTCATGATGGACTGATAACTGTGCTGGGGAAACTGCTACCAGATAATTCCAATTCCAGTAATTCTACAGCAAAGCAAAGTTAAAATTTGAGCCCTTGGGACCTCTGTTTTAGACGGGCTGGGAGTAAGGCTATGCTCTCCCCTTCATGTACAGTCTTTTCACTTGGCTTCAAAACCTTGATGCTCAGTTCTTGGTGACAGTTTTTGGCCTTGTGTGTTCAGTCATTCTTTATAGAGTTCAGACAGAAAGCAATGGGGCCAGGCAAATACAGAAAACCTCTTTCCTGTTTACACAACATGGTGATCTCCTGACCCTGTATCTTTCGGGTACCTTGGTAAACCTCCTCTCTACAAACAAATTCATACAAATAGAAATCTTCAGACTTCTGTAACCATTTTATTATTATCATTTTTGTCATTATCATTTTACATGTAAGTGTCTGAGTGTTTATTATTTTACTATAACATCTTCAAGTTAAAAGCACATATCATTCCGAAATCTTTACACTCAGAAAAAAAGCTATTAACATATGATAAACATTACCAAATTATATAAATACACATCTGCACCAATAAAAGGGTAAATACAGAGGCATGAACATGCTATTTATAATTAATATATACATGCTTTAATAGAAGAAAAATATGAAATAAATGGGAAAGAATTGCTAAGCTTAAATATTTCTTCACAAGAGTATCTTAAAAAAATTGTCTTTATGGTTAAGAATAAAAGACTATGAATATCATTAAGAAGCTGAATGCATTAGCTCCACGTTTTAATCTCAGACAGTGTTCATTAACTCCCTGCCGTGCAATCTGAGGTGATTAGCTCCTCTCCAATTTGTCCTTACCCCTCTTCATTTTCATTTTTTTGATAATTATATTATTTTAACTTTGTCACAGTTCATAATATTTACATTCTGTTCTGCAACTTTAATTGTGTTGGCACATTGGTCTTAATTCTACAGATAGATGGCTGCAGTATTAACCACCAACTCCTTTTGTTACGGCGTCTTCATGACTGAGTTCATTATTCTAATCATTCCCTCCTTACTTATATTTCATTGCTAATGAGTTTTGTTTGTTAATCTTTGAAATATTTCATGCTGAAGGTGCCTGACTATTGTCTTTATCTCTTCTGGGAATATTATTAATGGTTCATCCCTTCTTCTCCGTTAACTAATTGCTCTATTAAATTCCACCACTGAGTATTGCCAGAAAAAGTCTGAAGGCAGCCTAGTATGGATGTTTCTCCTGCTGATGACATGAATGTTCTGCCTGAATACATTCTGCCAATACATTTTTGCCATTTTATTTGAGGGAAATGTTGTCTATCGTATCACTCAGTATATTTCATTTTTATTTATTCAGGTCTTCTCTGCAGAGAAAGCAACCATTCTTATGTTGGATCATCTTTGTCGTCCACAGCTATCACCGTTTCTCGAATTACTTTTAAACTCTTTATTTTTCCTCTGCATGCAAGTAACTGTCATCATCTACAGTTTTTCTTCCATGTCATTGGTTGATTTTCCTCCATATGAATTTTGCCCTTGCTCTCTCTAATTCTTTTCTTTTATGTATAAGGGAGGAGGTTGTTCTGATTCTCAGACTTTAGATCCATAGATCCATAGTGTCCTTGTAAATCATATTAGGTTATTTTTATTGTCTTTGAGCTATGGTTTTACTAAAATTAAACATTTATAATTCTAAAACTTAAAGCACTTGCCTGACCTAGTTTGAGTGATCTCCAACGAGTCACAATTTGAAACAGGGAATCTCGGTCTAGTTACTTTGTTTCCCCAGTGAGATAGTCGGTGGGAAGGGGAAGATAGTTGGGGACTGCTTTCCCTGCCTGAGGTTCTACTAAATCACAGGCCAACCATAGGTGGACTATTTTAATTCCATGGGTCTTAGTGGTCCTTTCTGCCTCTGCAGAATTCTTCCAGTGGTATATAAATTCTGGGTAGACTTTTTTAGTACCATCTACATTACCACCCTCTTTTCTTCTATCCACACCGGTTTATTTAGGTTAGACTTCTCTGAAATATATTAACACTCCTTCTTTTTCTTCTGGGGATATAGACGAAAGTTGGAGAGGGATAGCTGTTACAAGCTGCTATGAAATAATCTTTTTATTCTCCTGGCTTCCACTTTTTCAAGTTTATGGCATATGCTTACATCAATAAATTGTTGGCTTTTCCAAGAAAAAAAATGATTAAAAAAATAACTGTAGTTTAACTTGTTAAGTAGTGAAGGAGAGAAGTTGTTGAAAACTTTTGTATTTTGATGTATAGTATTAGGTAAGATCTTTCCTTCCCTCCCTCCTTCCTACCCTTCTTTCTCTCCCCCTAACCATGGCCATAGCCCCTAATACTAGAATGTAGTCTATTTTCCATCGCTGATCTGAAAATATGACTTTTCTTATACACTGCATTCTTAAACATAGATTTATTTCTGGTCTGTCAGTTCTGTTCTATTGACATACTTGACTAAAATCAAACTTTAAGAAACATTTTTTTTTATAACTGTGAGAGCAGTTCTTTTTTATTGCTCTTTTTCAAAGTTTTTGCCTATTGTGCATTTTCTGTTCCAAATGAACTTAATAATCAGCTGTCAAGTTTCATAAAAATTCCTGTTGAGAACTTAATTATGGTTAATTTAATTTGTGGGAAATTGACATCTTTATAGTTTTGAGTTATCCTATCTAGGAACATGGCTTCTCTTTTGATTTTTTTTTCAAAAAGGTACCTTGTGGTGCTTAGGAACATTTCTTAATATTCCTTTTTATATTAGCATTACAGATTTGTTGTCAATCATATTATGGTTCCTATTACACACAGGAGTGCCTTCTCCAATTGCTTTTCTCATTGGCATCTGTGTGTATGTAAAAAAGCTGTTCTTTTGGTATGGATATATTCTGGCCATTTTCTTGAAATCTTATTATTTCTATTATATTTAAAATCATTCTTCTGGTCATTTAGACAATGATTTTTAAATTTTTTTTTTCAACGTTTATTTATTTTTGGGACAGAGAGAGACAGAGCATGAACGGGGGAGGGGCAGAGAGAGAGAGGGAGACACAGAATCGGAAACAGGCTCCAGGCTCTGAGCCATCAGCCCAGAGCCTGACGCGGGGCTCGAACTCACAGACCTCGAGATCGTGACCTGGCTGAAGTCGGACGCTTAACCGACTGCGCCACCCAGGCGCCCCTAGACAATGATTTTTAATAATAACAGCTAACATTCAGCTTATACTACCGTTCTAGAATCAAATTCCTGGTTTCAAATTCTGGCTCTGTTGATTAGCAGTTGTGACTAAATTACCTTATTTGACTTCTCTGTGCCTTATTTTTATCATAGGTAAAATAAAGTTCATAGTAGACCCTAATATTTTTATTATTAAACTAATAGTATCCAACCCAAGGAATATTATTATTTTTGATGAAATTCAAACATTATATTAAATGCTTTGCACTTTGTAGCTCATTCAGTCCTTACTATGTGATATGTATTATCATCAAACTGTATTTTGAAAGTAGAGTTTAAGGATTTGCTGGAACACTATAAATAGGATGTGAGAATAAGGGATGATCTAATATGATATGTTTTTTTTTGTTCTGAGTAGTTGCTATTAACCAGTTGGGGGAAAGTAGGGAATCAGGGAAGATTGTGAGCACATTTTTGAAACTGTTAATTTGCCTATTAGAAAGACATGGATTTCAGGTTAAACAGGTAGATCCATGAGTCTAGATTTCATGTTAGAGGTGCAGGCTAGAGATATAAATTAGAGACATTGTCTGTCTCTCTATCTATATATCTGATCTCAATACATGAGATTAGACAAGAATATCAAGTAAGTGGGTGTAAAATAGAAAACATAAGGAAGTTTATTGAATGAATCCTTGAGTATCCAAATTTGAATAGTTTGGAAGAAGTGTAAGAATCAAACACGAATTAAGAAGGAAAGTAGCTTGAGGTGGGAGAAAAACCAAAAGAGCGTGGTATTCTAGAAGCAGAAAGAAGAAAGTGTTTTCAGGTTGATAGAGAATTGTTTCTGATAGGCCAAGTAACATGAAGATTGAAAATTTATCCTTCCATTATTAGTTTGATTATACTCTAGTCAGAAATAGTTTTTAGCACATTTGAATATATCTATTAATAGGAGTTTTATTTTTAAATTTAATGTACTGATTGAATTTCATGAAAAGGTATCCAAATATCAAAGTATTTTATTCCTGGGATAATCTTTTTTTGTTCATGAGATAGCATTTTTTTTTAATAAACAATCCTGAACATTAAATTTGCACTTTACAAAGTGTTTTTGCTCATATTACCCTACTTAATTCATACTGCTATCCAGGAGGGGCTACTGTCTTTATTTGCAAATGGCAATCCAGCTGCCTTAAATTTTGCAATTTAAGTCTTAATACTCTGACTAGAATCCCAATCGTCCTATCTTGATTCACTGCTTTTAACAATTCATCAGACTCTCCAAATTAATCCTTTTAACATATTCTCCAGGAAACCCATGTTTCTATTTATGTGTGTGGAGTGCTAGTTTGGACGCATAGAAGAAAGTATGGGGATGCTTTGAGCATAGTGGAGAGTGGACCTTGCTTAGGGATGAGAGAAAAAATAATAATACCATGATAGGAAATCTTCATTAAACCAGGAGACAGTGTGAAAGTGCTGAATCTATAAATGTAGGTGAAATTAGCTGTGCAGGGGTAATATTCCTTGGACTAAAAAGCAAAACAACAAAACAAACAAAACAAAACTATGGGGAAACCCCAAAAGAGTTCTACTTACTGTGTGGATTTTTTTTTTTTTTTTTCTAAAGATGGTGATTGTCCTCTCACTCGTATGGTCTCTAAAACACCGCAGAAGCCTTACAGAGAAATAAAGATTCTCCCATCACTTCATATTTAATCAGCTGCCTTTTCAAACAAATATGTAAACAAGTTACCTGTAGTTTCTCTTCACCAACACACACACACACACACGCACACACACACAGCCCTACCTTTACTACTTTCCAAGAAAATATGTGAGATAATGAAATAGCAAACCTAGAACAAAAGAGAAACACCTGTTAGCTAAGGTTGCTGTTATTACCGTATCAAATTTTTATCTTTTTTACAATCTGTTGCAGAGAACCTGGAGCAGGGTTATATTAAACATAGAGTAAAATTAAGGTGCTAGTAAGTATTACACATCTTTTAATGCCTCACAATAGTCTGATATAACAATATGAGTCAGTGTTAGGAATTACCTGCCTGAAGGAGAACAAATAATTAAGCTATTCATCTTGAATAGCTCCTGCTACCAATTAAGTCTCTTCCATAAGCTAACTGCTATGTGAAGGGCCTGGTATGCATTCTTATCTGATTCTAACAGCAGTTCAAATGAAGGAGACATTGTTACATTCATTTTACAGATGAGAAAAAGCATGCAGCTCAAAGAAGTTATATAACTTAACTGAGTATCACAAAAAGTTGGGGGCACAGATCAAATCCGGGTCTGCCATATACTTATAACCCATGCCCTTAACTGCTGTGGAACCTCTACATCAGGGAGTGGAACAAGCAAAGTCTTGTCAGAAAGAAGGTGAAGGAGATTTCTTCAGAATTCTATTATTATTATTACTGTTCTCTGAAACATTCCATACTTTCTACAAAGGATTATTTTTTTTCTAAAATCCTTGCTATGCATTTTGTCTTTAAATAGGTACTTAAGCCTTTTAAGAATTTTTCTTGCATGAGATAAAAAACAGACCCTTGTTATAGCGAATGCCACTCTCTAGTGAATGGAATTTTAATCACACATCCGTATCATTGCATACAATGGAGCTAAAAGAAATTATTCTCCAGCTAGTAGATTACTTCATTACCCCAAATTTGTATATCTACCTGAGTGTGTGGGTGCACTATTGGTATGCAGGATCATTGCAATCATGATGAAGTGAGGGATTCTCTGAAAATGTCCAAAGTTCTGGGAGCAGACTACAGAGAATATATTAGCAACACATACATTAGCTCAGTGTTTTACAAACTTCTTTGAATATGAGCCACAGGAAGAAGGATATTTTACATTGTAGCATGAGATACACTCTGATTTTTTTCCTAATTAGTATATTCTAGCAAGGCCATTCTATTTTAACTTCAACTGAATTAATACATTAATATTAATTATAATTTTAATTAATTAAATAAAATTAATAGAGTTATATATTATAATTATTAAATAGTGATATAAATTATTAATATGTAAATGTATATTTGTTGCAACCCACTACATTGATTCAATGGCCATGTCATGTGTGTGAGTTGAAAACCACTGTCCTGGCTATTAGCTACTCAAATAGTATGGTCAATGAATTTTTGGCAAGGTATTTTTTCTTTTCTCTCAAGTGTCTCAGATGTAATGTATTTGGCAGTGGGGAATATGTAACACTTTATTTGAATTTCAAAGGACAAAATATACAAGGTGTGAATACCATGAAAGCAACAACCATGTGTTTTGACCACTTCCTCCAGCTGCGCCTGGTAGATTAAATGTCCAGTGAAATTTTAAACTTTTTATTAGTATATGTGCATACAAAAAATACACACATCTCAGTGAATATTTTATTGAGAGAACGAATGGTTTGTGTATTCCAAAAATATACATTAAAACCACTCAAAAGGATGTTGCTCTGTCACATTAGATAAATGGAATAGGTAACCATATTACTCCTACTATTCTGTATTTGTTCCACAAGTTTTTAACCAATATAAACACATATGGTGAATTAGATCCTAGAATTGCCATAGATAGCATAAGAAATAGTAGTCATATTAACTTATAAAGAGACAAAGTAGGTCTTGCTTGCATTCACTAAAAAGAATTAAAGAGAACAGAAGATCTAGTTTTGAATTTTCAGAGCTTTATGGGTTTATTATGATCCTGTCTGTACTTGAGCGACAAAATGATCTGCCTTACGTTTCTTATGAATGGGTTGTTGCTTGATTGTATTGTTTTTCTTAGTTTACAGAATATTTCATTTTTCTTCATTGCTTTGTCCTTAGAAGTCAGGCCTGGGAACTGAGTTTGGAAAAATCTTAGGGACAGTATTTTCTTTTCACTTGATTTTGGGTCTTGCACACTAGATAAGTATCCATAGATTGAGCTCATATGCCTCCATATGAAAGAATTTCATCTGGGATTTAAAGAATGATTGGGACTTGAATTTCAAATTGCATAATTTTTATGAGCAAGAAAATAATTTTTAAAAACCATTGTTTAAAAAACAGTAAATAGGACAGCTCGGTTTGATAAGAAGAATACTATAAGTCAACGGCCTCAAACCCAGGCAGGCATAGACTAAGGGTGTTCCAAGACCCTGCAGGAGGTACCAAGACATGGATATCTGTTTCCAGACTCTCAAGTTTCCAGTACACTCTTTCCTCAATTTCATCTGCCTGAGAATGATGCTGTAGTTGCTACTTCTCTTTTTCTTACTTCTCTACCATCTACCACTTTTTTTTTCTTATTTTACAAAAGGTAAAGACTGTCATCAATCTTTTTTTTTTTTTTTTACATTTTTAAAAACATTGTTGATTACATAAGAAATTTAAAGTAGGGGAGAAGTGACTGGTTAAACAACAATGAAGGAGTTTGAGGATACATTGCACATGAAGTACAAGTTTAAAGTTGATAGCTGATAGATAGATAGAGCCGATAAATAAATGTAAAAAACATAGAGACTGGAAAGTGTCAGTGGCTAGTTAAGAACCGTTGAAAGGGCAGTGTATGCATTAACTCATGGCAAAAAACCTCTCTCTCTTTAGAGTTATATCAAAAATAGGTTAGTTATGATGAGACAATATTGATATATTTGAAATGACACATCAAACATTTTTCTGATAGAAAGTAAAACTAGTTTTACTGATGATTTAGGTTATATGGCAGATGTGTTCTATCATTTAGATGAGTTCAGTGTACAGTTCTATAAAATTGGAGCATTCCACGAAGTACATTTAAAATATATATACAATAGGTAGTGTCAGATAGTTTGTCCCCTGTAAATATTAAATTGTACATACCAAAACTGTTTTAAATATTAGCTCAATGTTTGAGTGGATATATTTTTAAAAGATATTTTAGGGAGATGAGTAAGCAAAAAATATTTGGAGGATAAAGACATCAAGGAGCAGAGAAACATTGATTTGGAATGCAGCTTAGGCTTTACACATTCAGGGTTGGAAGGCGAAGAAATTTGAAATTTATCCTTAAGGCACTGATACTCTAAACCGTGTATGTTATCTTCCTTTTGCTTAGTATACTATATTTCAAATTAATAAAATTCATTTCTTAAAAATAATAAACAGATTTTATTAACTGAAAAAGATCTTCATTCTTACCCATTATTTTGGGTTGCCGTATTTTAACGCGTTGGGCATTCATTTAATAATTCTAAGACATAGAATGTTAGAAATTTTATTAAAAGGCATTATACTGAACCACAGATATATTTTTAAATATATTTATATATATTCAGCATCTTTTTTTAGTGTTTATTTATTTATTTTTGAGAGAGAGAGAGAGAGAGAGAGAGAGAGAGAATCCCAAGCAGGCTCCGTGCTGTCAGTATAGAGCCCCACACATGGCTCAGTCTCACAAACCGTGAGACCATGACTTGAGCTGAAATCAAAAGTCAGACGTTCAACTGGCTGAGCCACCCATGCACCCCAGAAGTGTTCTGTACTTTAATACTAAAATCCATTACTCTTAATTATTACAAATTACAGTATGTGTATTTACTCAATTGATGGTTTAGAAATGATTTTAGATATAAGATTGTTTCTTCAAATGAAATCTTACACAAAACAAAAGCAATATAAAGCAAATGGATATGGAGATCTGGCTCAGCCTGATAGGAATCTGTCGGACCTCTGTTACTCCTTGAAAAACACTGGTTTTTCTGAACATTATACCTTGAAAAACACTGGTTTTGACCAATATTTTAGTGTCATCCTACACTGTTCTCACTGTATACTCAGGAGAACTATCAAAATAAAATCCAATTATAAATACCGTATATAACTACCTTTCTGTCCATATTTTATCATAGTATGCTTCACTGTATGCTTCATCACTGTAAAGACTCATAATTTATTATAGTCACGATTTTGCTTTTACGGATATTTCTTCCTCACTTCTCTGATTTTCCTTTGATTTGCATTAATAAAATAATTGAAAAATTTGGAGTATAATCTCTATTTGTTAATGTTCCATCTCCATAGTAATTGAAATCTTTTGAAGTAAAAACAACCTCCTATAAACCAGAACCTGCTTTAAATAGCACCTGTGTGACAAAATAAGTAATATTTATAACAAATTTATCAACACATACCAAGATCTTGAAATTTCCAGAGATTAATAAAGAACAAATTATGTTCAATGTAATTGTGGTTTTATTAATTTTATTAATGCTAAGTGTAACGTTTTTATTACAACAAATCCATATGTTGCCCTTGATCATCCTGCTCTTAGAAATTTAAATTTATATCCTGAAACTTCACAAATTTGTTGATTGGTTCCAAGAGTTTTTTGGTTGACTCTTTAAGGTATATATATGTGTATATGCATGTATATGTGTGTGTATATATATATATGTGTGTGTGTGTGTGTGTGTGTGTGTGTGTGTATATATATATACACACACACACATATACATGCATATACATATATATGGCTTCAACCCTTGTTCTATGTCCTATGTCCACTTATGTCTATAATATTTCTGTAGGGTGTTGTATGGAATCCAATTTGACAATAAACTTCATGTATTGAAAAAATTAAAAAAATTAAAAAAAAAAAGATTTCTGTAGATTTCCAGTGGACTTAGGTCCTCTGGCTCCAATTCAACATTTGGTGACTATTTTGGTTTATTTTCCCCCTATATCATAGGAGAGTTCTTCTGTCATAACATTTGCACAAATTTGGATTTCTGTCATTTCCTGGATTATTCCTTTAAAACAAACAGATATAGGAGCACCTAGGTGGCTCAGTCATTTAAGTGTCTGACTTTGGCTCAGGTCATGATCTCATGGTTTCTGGGTTCAAGCCTCTCATTAGGCTCTGTGCTGACAGCTCAGAGCCTGGAGCCTGCTTCAAATTCTGCATCTCCCTCTCTCTCTGCCCCTCCCCCACTCGCACTCTGTCTCTCTCTGTCAAAAATAATAAATAAACATTAAAATATTAAAAATTAATAAAATGAACAGATGTATTCACACACTATTTTTTTAATTTTTAATGATCTCCCAAAAGTTTTACAGAGATGGAGTCTTACATTTTGATATGCAATATGGTAAAATGCTTTTATATAATAAAAACTGTATATCAAACTATTGTACGGTCACATTTAACGTTGTTTTGCTTTAATCTGTTTATATAATAACAAGCATTTTACCAAAAATAAGACAAGTGCAAGAATGACTTCCACTTGTCTTATTTTTCTCTTTCCTTCCCTTTCAAGTACAATGAAAAAATTCTATGTAAATATATGTTTAGGTATTTTTAATAAAAAAAAAGGAAAACATGATGGAAAAATGCTCACTAATTTGTTAATAAAATTTACATTAGATAACTAAATGAAACATGGGAATAGATTATACATTTAATTTAGACACTTCTGTGTTTTTAAGTTATTAAACAAGCATATATATCTGGTCCAAAGTTTGAACTCATTTCAAGGCCCTAGTTTTCAGGACCCCAGAGAATATTGTAATTTCCTCTGTTTTGTCTTTAGTTAAAAACCTAGAGGAAAGAGGTTTTTTTGCTAAAAAAGAAAAAAGGCTAGGTCAACCTACATAATTCAGGAAGGAGAAAAAGAGTGGAGAGAAGGAGAAAAAAAACTGGAAAGTACTAGAGGCATTTGTCAGATTCTATAAACATGGATCAGGCAAAAAAATAATTCTATATTCAGATTCTTTTCATAGATTTTGAGATATGCAAATTAAGGTTTTGAACTGTTAAAATTTACTTTGTGCTGTGAACTGTTTCTTTGACCCTGACACCACACTAAGGCTGAATTACATGGTTCTAGTCTTTAACCAGGTCACAAAAGTACTAATTTAGAAATTTAAATGACTGGAAAATAAGGAAGGAGACAATAAGAGGAATAGTTAATTAAATGTCACAGCTCTTGTATGCCCTATATTCGGTGTCATGCCTACCTATGCACTAGTTATTAGTTGAGTAAAAGTTATTGTAGCAGTATTTTTTTCTGATGAAATATGTAGGTTAAGTTCATTTACTCTCTTTATCTTTTTCTTATTTCTTGAAAAGTAAAGTAGTGCAAGTAGTTACCTTTAATAACATTAGATGTAATTAGTAATTGTCTGCTGTTGCATTTCTTGCTAGGAAGTATTTGGGAAGTGAATTAGATTCTTAATTTTTTTATTATTTTTAATTTTATCCTGAAGTAAGAAAGGAAGAATTTAACATAATTTAATCAAATGTCTGCATGTCTTGCTTTTTTATCTTTTTTTTTTTTTTAATTTTTTTTTTCAACGTTTATTTATTTTTGGGACAGAGAGAGACAGAGCATGAACGGGGGAGGGGCAGAGAGAGAGGGAGACACAGAATCGGAAACAGGCTCCAGGCTCCGAGCCATCAGCCCAGAGCCCGACGCGGGGCTTGAACTCACGGACCGCGAGATCGTGACCTGGTTGAAGTCGGACGCTTAACCGACTGCGCCACCCAGGCGCCCCTATCTTTTTAAGATCAGTGCTGATGTAACAGCATGACCTTCGTGCCCTCTTCATCTATCTATGATTTACAATCAGCATTTCATGTTGCATGTCACTCAGTTTACTACAGTTTCATCATACTGGCTTCTTCTTTTGATCATGAAAATCTAAATCAGGGAAAGGAAGTCAAAATATTCTTGATTATGACAGATAACAGAGTTTATCAGAGAGAACGTGGGAAATAATCCAATATAGCCAAAGGCTTTTGCAGAGAAAGTAATTCTAAACTTTCCAAGTGCTCTACATTTTATTTGGAATAATGTTTACTTAGCTGAATAGTGAATCAGACATCTAACCTTTTATGTCATTTCAAAAATCTTCAAATTAATAGACAGGTATATGGTTTTAATAAGGAAGACTATAAACTATTATTTTTGGTTAATTAAGAATTTTATGGGGCACCTGGGTGGCTCAGTCGGTTAAGCACCTGACTCTTGGTTTCAGCTCAGGTCATGATCTCATGGTTCGTGAGTTCAAGCCCCACATCGGGCTCCACTCTGACAGCATGGAGCCTGCCTGGGATTCTCTCTCTCTCCCTCTCTCTCTCTGCCCCTCCTCTGCTCTCTCTGTCTCTCAAAATAAATAAACTTTAAAAAAAAAGAATTTTATGTCATACTATTATATTGTCACATTTAACATTGTTTTGCTTTAATCATGTTGTTTTCTAAATGTTTTTGTTGTTTTGATAGTTATGAAAAATAGTTGCATAAAAGCAATATGTGAAGACTGATTCAGATAGCTTTTGCTAAACAAAAACAAAAACAAAAACCAAAAAACAGTTTTGCCCAAAACTTAATACCTTAAAACTGTAAGCATTTATTATTCCTCTCAAATTTGTGCATAGCCCAGCAGTTTTTCTAGTTTGTACTAACTGTCCTGGGACTAAAAAATCTAGAATGTCCTCATAGGCATGTCTCAGTTGGCTTTGATGGCTGAGATGACATTACATATGGTCTCTCATCCTGTAGGTTACTCCCAGCTTGATCACATGATAATACAATGGTTCCCAGCAGCAAAAGAAGGCAAATCCCCATGTGCAAATGCATCTCAAGCCTCTGCTTATGGTCAGTTTGTCCATGCCTCAATAGCCAGTACAAGTCACAAGATTGAGCCCAAATGCAATGATGAAATTGACTCTATTTCCTGATGGTAAAACAGTAAAGTCAGTTTACAAATGGCATACCAATGGGAGGAATTTATGGCCACTCTGTAAGATACTATAGAGGCTATCATTATTTCTGGTCTTAATAATTTTATATAACTTTTTTTTTCATTTTGTAGTTTATCAATATAATTTTCTATGAAAGGTACTTATACGTTTGTTTTAAAAGTAAAATTTTAGGGGCGCCTGGGTGGCGCAGTCGGTTGAGTGTCCGACTTCAGCCAGGTCACGATCTCGCGGTCCGTGAGTTCGAGCCCCGCGTCGGGCTCTGGGCTGATGGCTCAGAGCCTGGAGCCTGTTTCCGATTCTGTGTCTCCCTCTCTCTCTGCCCCTCCCCTGTTCATGCTCTGTCTCTCTCTGTCCCAAAAATAAATAAAAAACGTTGAAAGTAAAATTTTAAATTACACTTAATAGGATGAATATTTTCACTTAAAGTCATGTAAGATTCCTAGAGTTTTGCTATTCTATGTTTATGACAGAGCTTTGAATGGTCTTTGAAGATACGGAATACCTGCTTATCAAATTGCTTTAGAAATCTTGGTTTTGGGACATTGAATCTTTTCTGCAATTTTAAAATAAGCAATATAAATATTAGAACTATTGCATATTGTGATCATATCAACAAATGTAATTTATGTGACATTACTATGAGTTTTAAGGCATCTATCATGCCAATAATTACACATCTCTTTGAATTTATGTGATTGTGTTGTTCTTAGGATAGTAATATTAGTAGATTAGTTGTTGACATTGATTGTCCTATGAAGATTTATAGCTTGGCTTTATAATATATTAAAATAAACACTAGCAAACATAAGATATATGTCAATCTATTTCATCTAGAATCTTTACATAATAAAGCACACTAAGCTAGGATACGTTAGTATAATTCTTTGGATGTGCTATTTGTCTCAATACTTGATTTAAATGAATATTATAGATTTTGATGCAATTACCATAGTCTATCTTTCCTAATTGTTATTAATTGATAATTTTACTAAGACTACAAAACTATATACTTGGTTCTCTTTTATTTTCTTTATCAAGCCATGTCTTACTGCCATAGTACAACCAAATTATATCTATAATTAATGTGAAAATAGGTTTGCTATTTCCAGACTTATAATTGAATGGCTAAAATTTGCTTTTCCTATTGAAGTATAATTGAGATACAACATTAGTTAGTTTCAGGTATACAACATAATGATCTGACATTTGTATACATTGTGAAATGATTACCACTTTATGTATATTTATCATCTACCCATCATACAAAGTTATGATTTTTGTTCTGTGATAAGGACTTTTAAGATTTACTTTGTTAGCACTTTCAAATTTTCAATACAGTATTATTGACTAGAGTCCCCATGATATATATCCCCAGGATTTATTTATTTTATAACTGGAAGTTTGTCCTTTTTGATCTCCTTCACTCATTTTGTCTAGCCCCTCAAACCTCCTCTCCTCTTATAACCACAAATCTGTTCCCTGTAAATATGAGTTTTGTTTGGTTTATTCACTTGTTTTATTTTTTAGATTCCAGATATAAGTGAAATTATTAGTAGAAGGAAGGAAATGATAACGATCAGGTAAAAATAAATGCAATAGAGACCCAAAAGACAAAAGAAGAGATCAATGAAGTGGAGAGTTGGTTCTTTGAAAATATTATTGAAATTAACATACCTGTAGCTAGACACACTTAGAAAAAAAAGAGAAGGTGCTCAATTAAATAAAATTAGAAATTAAAGAAAAGTTACAACTGATAATAAGAAATACAATAGATTGTGAGGTACAACTATAAACAATTATGTACCAGCAAATTGCACAACCTAGAAGAATTGGATAAATTCCTAAAATAATCTTCTAAGACTGAATCATGAGGAAATAGAAAATCTGAATAGAGTAATTACTAATAATGTTAAATCACTAATTAAAAAAATCCCAACAAACAAAAGTATAGGACATGGTTTACTAACTGTCCTCCTCAAACTCTTCAAAAAAATTGAATGAAAAGAACATTTACAAAGTCATTTCAATGGGCCAATATTACCCTAATATTAAAACTAGACAAGGGCAATACACACACACACATACAAATACACATACACACACATACCCAAATACCGGCCAGTATCACTGATGAACATAGATTTGAGATAGCAAAATCCTCAATATCAACAAACCAAATTTAGCAATACATTAAAAAGATCATACACGATCAAGTGGGATTTATTTCAGGAATGCCAAAATGGTTCACTATCCACAAGTCCATGTGATACACACGTTAACAAAATAAAAGATAAAAAACACGATCATCTCAGTAGATGCAGAAAAAAAGCATTTGACAAAATTTAACATCCATTTATAATAAAAACTTTTGTTAAAGTGGATTTTAATGGGACATACTTCAACATAATAAAGATTGTATATGACAAGCCCACGACTAACATACTCAACAGCAAAAAGCTGAAAGTTTTTCCCTGAAGATTGGTAACAAGACAATTCTTACCACTTTTATTCACCATAGTATTAGAAGTCCCAAGCAGAGCAGGTAGGAAGGGAAAAGAAATAAGATATTCATATTGGTAGGAAGTAAAACTGTTACTAACTGCAGATGACATGTTTTTTCCATAAAGAAAATCCTAAAGACTTCACCAAAAAACTGCTAGAACTAATAAATGAATTCAGTAAAGTTGTAAGGTACAAAATCAATATACAAAATCTGTTGCATTTTAATATAACAAAGTGAAGTATCAGAGAAATTAAGAAACTTTCCTTTGCAATTACATCAAAAACAATAAAATACCTAGGGGTAAATTTAACTAAGGAGGTCACAGACTGGTACACTGAAAACTATAAGGCATTGATGAAAGGAATTGAAGAAGACACAGATAAATGGAAAGATATTTCATGCTCATAGATTGGAAGAATTAATATTATTAAAATGTCCATATTACCCAAAGCAATATACAGATTCATTGAAATTACTTTCAAAATCCTAATGACAGTTTTCACATAAATAGAGCATACAATTTTCATTTTGGCCACTTTTTCAGGCAGTACAATAAATCCCCCCAAAAAGGGGGAATGCTTTACAATAGCGATGGGGTGTAAAGCCATATAATTATATGTGCTTTTTAGTTTTTTTCTGATATAAAAATGACCTCATATTTTTATTTGATACTGTGACATCATTTTTAGATGACTTCATATTTTTATTATTCCTTTCCCACATATGTAAAGCCATGTTAAATGTATAGCAGAATAAAAAAAAAAAACTATAGCAGATGATATGAATTATCACTTTCTTTATAGTGTTTCAGAGAAATAAATTGGGAAGAGAATAAATGATATTTGGAGTGTGTTTGACCAACTAAGGGGATAATTTCCCTCTAACCTCTGTAGATATAATGCGCCTCCATTTATTATTCTAATAATAAAAACTAAAAGTCTGACATTATTGTAATTCCAAAAAAAGGATTGAGTTAATAATGAACATAAAGCATATTTTATTTTTGAATGCAAAATATTATATTGATTGATATTTTGCTGCTTAATGTAATTGGTTATCAATTATTTCCACTGACAATCCAGAAGACTCTGATGTTTCAGACTGTCATTGTTGATGTGTTATGCTTCATTGGAAGGTTTTTCGAGTCATTCAGTTGTAACAAAAATATACATTTGGAGTATATAATTTTAATTTGACACTTCTACGAATCCACTGACTCATTGCTCATTGAAGCAATGTTTGATTTTCTGTAGAAGTATTTAAATTAGAGGACTTGTGGCTTATGAACATCCACCGCGTGTGTGTGTGTGTGTGTGTGCGCGCGCGCGCGCGCATGTGCGCCCGTGCACACGCAATACTGGCTTTTAAATAAATCCATGTCCTTTACATTTAGAACTTCTAATCTTGATATTTATTTTTTATAGGATAAGTGAAAATTTTTATTTTTAAAGTAGCTCTGTCCTCTGTATTTATGCTATTTGTCTCATTTTTTAGCTAGGGTTAGTTTTCCTTATATAACATTTCTTATTACGATTTTGCTTTTTGGATAATTTGAAAATACATTTCAGTCAATTATTCCTTGTAGAAACTGGTTCCAAAATATATTTGGAAATTTTAAATAAATTTGGTTTACTTTATATTTAAGGTGTTTTATTTCCAAAAGTATCTCAGACAAAAGTGTCCATTGAATTTCTCCATTGGTTAATGGCCTTGAGGGTATTGTAAGATGATAGACAAAGGGGCGTACTAGAAAGAGGGATAGCTTGAGCTGGCAGAGAAAAAAGTGAAAACATGGCTGAAACAAGAAAGAAGGTTTGGGGTCATGTTAAATGTCTCCCTGAACTTGAATCAAGAATTTAGATTTTATTGACTGAAAAATAGAGAGCCACTAAATGCTTTTCAAGCACATAGGTGACTTAGGATTTTATTTAAGAATAGGATTTCGGTAGTTATATACAGAATGAATTTGATGCAGGGGGAAATAGTAAGGGAAAATATTTGTTACAAAAGATAGCATTCATGGGGTCCCTGGGTGGCTCGGTTGGTTAAGCATCTGACTCTTGATTTGGGCTCACATTACGATCTCACAATTCATGATAGAGCCCTGTGACATGTTGGCTCTGTGCTGACAGCATGGAGCCTGCCTAGGATTCTGTCTCTCCCTCTCGCTGTCTGCCCTTCCCCCACTCATAGTCACACACATACACTCTCTCTTTCTCTGTAAAATCAATAAACATTTTTTATAAATAGCATTAGTTTGGGATAGGTGAAGCTTCAGTTCCCAGAGAGACATTTTGATAGAAATGTTCAGCAGGCCTTCAGCAAACAGAAGCTCAGTGAAACCTAAAGTGGGAGGGATAGATGAAGAAGCCAGCGTGTGGGGAGAGGTCAAGCTCTTTTAAGTAAATGGCAATTGAATGACGTTGGAGAGAGACAGAAACACCTGATATAGATCAGAAATTTGAGAATGAGGTTTTTGTCAGAAGAGAAAGATGCCCCTATGGGACAGTGGTTAAAGAAGTAGGGCAGTTAAAGTATGAAATAAATAAACAAAATATCATTTCTTTTCAATGTGCATAGCAGAAGCTTCTCTGAAAAAGTACCAGGCGGGTAAAATATACCTGGTTTGATAAATAGAAAAGCTAACTACCTATTTTAAGGGTAATCTGGATCAGTAAGTCCCTATATTCAATCAATACAAGAAAAAATTCAAAATACCTGACTCAGTATGTTTACAGAAGTGTTTACATTTCATGTCAGAAGATACATTATTTTGTTTTCCTTTTGGGTGAAGTTATATAAAACACTTTCTAAGTTTTAAGAGCTGGATTTAACTTAAAAAGTTTAAAAAAACCAGTTATTAAGATAGTGTAATAGATTCTGTCTTCACTCACATTTTGGTCCAATTACAGTGATGTATATGCCTTTAAGTTGTAATCTTAGAAGACATTTTAAAGCCATAAATTCACTTTCTGTACTTCCTTGATGCTGTGTGTGTGTGTGTGTGTGTGTGTGTGTGTGTGTGTGTGTGTGCATGTGTCTAAAAAATCACCTTTGTAAATCAGTGACTTTTTTTAATTAGTACTTAGAAAGAAGCTGACATATATCTCTAAACAATTGGGGGAAACATCAATGAGCTCTGAATGAAAGGCAGCCTTTGAGAAGAGGAATTTGAAAATGTTCAAACAGCTACATAATGATCATTTTCATCTGAATATACTCAGTTCATGCTTTGAGTTTAAAACTCTGTTTTCTAAAGGAAAAAGATGAACAACAAAAAAGTGATAAATTAAAAACTATGTGCAAAGTATAACATGGTAATTAAATAAATATTAAAACTTTTCCCAAGACTTTTAAGTTATTCACCTCAAAGTATTTTTACTTTTCTAACAGTCAGTCATATTACAGTGGATGGAGAGTGGCATCCAATAAAAGACAGTTGTTTCAAATAGAATTGTACTCATTTTGAAGGAGCTAAAATTGAAACACTAAGAAATAATCTCTTTCTCTCTAGATTCCATATTAAACCTCTTTAGAAAGTCTAAATTCTATTCTTTTGGTAAAAGGCTTCTAATGAATTTGTTGTAGTGTGTTCTAGAAGGTATCAAATTAAAAATAAGACAAAGGTGAATTTTAGTGTTAACAGGCAACATTTTATAGTTAACTCCAAAAGAGGAGTTATTAGGCTTTTTAAAAGTTGTCTTTGTGACATTTGAATCCTTCTTCAGGTAGAAATTGTAATACAAATTTCCACAATCCTGTCCTTTCTTCTATCAGAAAGCATGAATCAGCTCCATGCAGGAGAGTAGCCCTAAAGAAAGATGCACATAGACTCTTCCAGTTGAAATAATATGTATCTTGGGGGGGGGGGGCGGTATACATAGATATCCACAAGGTAATTGAAGGTGTAAAACCAGATAAACTACACTTCCTTCTATGTTTGAGCATATAGTAAATGTTCATTAAGTGGATGATGATGATAATGCAGGGTCATTGAGCGCAGTGGTCAAGAAGGATTTCTTGAGATGAGTGCAAAAAGGTGTCTTTATTACAGCACAGGGACAAGTCCCGTGGGCCCACAGAGCTGCCCTGTGATTGGGAGGAGTGACTGATTATATAGGGCTTTCTGACCTATGAGGGTGAAAGTGACATTAAGGCTCCAGGAAATTGAGTCTGTAGATTCTTGGAGGTCTGGCTATTATTAAGATTATGTTTGACTTGTAAATCATTACGATACTTACAAACTATGGCGGAGTTTCACGTCCTGCCTGACTGCCATCTTTATCAGTTGACCGTTTGTTTTGCCCTGACTTCCTTCTCAGACAGTCACGGTGCCTGAGGAGTGTTATACATATTCCACCTTAAGGGGAGGGGTTTGCCCTCAGATGCCTTTTGCTCTGTCATCCGTGGTGAAGAGAACGCTGATTTCCTTGAATACCTAAGTTGATTCACTCATCAACAGTGGGGCAGAGACTTGCTGACTGTTCTCTTCCCTGGTCCAGCCCTGGCTGCTTCTTCACTATACTTCCGCTGCTGAACATTCTCTTTCGGATCCATGTGGTTCTTATGTCCTTTAAGATTCATGTGGTAAGGGGCGCCTGGGTGGCTCAGTCGTTAAGTGTCTGACTTTGGCTCAGGTCACGATCTCATGGTTTCTTGGTTCAAGCCCAGCGTCGGGCTCTGTGCTGACAGCTCAGAGCCTGGAGCCTGCTTCGGAATCTGTGTCTCCCTCTCTC
Source organism: Puma concolor (assembly GCF_028749965.1). NCBI lineage: Eukaryota > Metazoa > Chordata > Mammalia > Carnivora > Felidae > Puma > Puma concolor. The sequence goes on from NC_141670.1 coordinate 24,548,192, forward strand.
TCTGCCCCTCCCCCACTGGTGCTCTGTCTCTCTTGCAAAAATAAACTTCAAAAAATTAAAAAAAAAGATTTATGTGGTGAAACTGTTGCCATTTTTGGCAGATTCTGTGTCTGTGGGGTCCAACACCCCTCGTCTCATTCCACTCTGCAGTTAGAGTTCACAGTTGCCACAAAGGATCTCTCATTTTTTCCTACGTTACTCTTTTCTTTTTTGTCCCAATTTGCCTCTGCAGCAGTGCTGGAGAAGTAAATATTTCAGTGACCCAATATACTAACGTTCTTTTAACAGAGTCCTTTCTTCTTAGAACTTTTTTTTTTTTTTTTTTTTTTTTTTTTTTTTCAGAAGTAAGCTTGTTTCCTTGTTTTACAAATAAAGTTAGCTTGGTTAGTTGCTTTTGGGTGATTAGTCAAAGAGACTAATCCTCATATCCTCATCAGACCCCTCTGACTCTCCTTTGCTTCAGACTTGGCTGGGACCTCAGCAGCCACAAGAGCAAGAGTGGTGGGGGAAGCTATCAGGGCAGCAATATTGTAAGGAGTGTTTTGCTGTTCTTAAACTTGAAAAAATGATTATGGTGTCGTACTGTAAGCTTTAAGCTGAAATACCAGAGTCTTGAGAGGTGTGGACCTTGTAATCTAAATCCAAGGGCTGTTACAAAATTGATGTGGGGCCTAACTAGGATTTGTTTGTTTTGGTGTTCTGCTATCAGTGTGAGCTGGTAATGAGGCAGTGCAACATTTTAATTAATGATCTGGCTTAATTAAGTGTTCGATATCTATTTAAAATCCTCTCAAGGGGTGGAGATACATAGAAAGTGGGCAAATGCTTAATTATAATTCTCTTAGAAAAATTTCTACTTCTCAGATCAATAAATTCCCTATAATTTCAGCATACTTTCAGAAGTTAATGAACTTCCCTAGCTCATGGACCTTTGTCAATTTGCATTAACCAGTTTGAAGATTTTATATAGATGGGAGAATTATTGAAACACATTATTTTATATTTTTAAGATTGGGCCATTCTTTACACTACTTAGACGTCATTGGCATACTTCTATCAAAATTGACATATTTCTTTTGGGGTGACAAGTGAAAATTACGGATGAAGTTTCTCTGTAATGTGAAATGTTAATGTGACATCACTGGTGGTCCATAGGTAGACATGAGCTATTTAGTTTCTACCCTAGGCATTTCGTGATTTTCAAAGGTTTGTCTCTGTTAAAACTGAAATATCTCTGTTTTATAGAATCCCATTTCATTTTTCTACATAGACGAAAGACAAGAAGTAAGAAAAAAGTTTTGGCACTTAACGTGTGGCAAGTGTAGAATCTGGGTTAAAATTTGAATGCATTCGTTTTACATATATCACATTCATTGTCTGCAGGGATTTTCTTTCATTTGCATTAGATATGTGTAGCTAAATTATGGTTTGTTCCATATTCTTTTGATTTTCATTTTCTTAAAATGAAAAAGGTTCTACTTTAGACTCTATTTAAGCTTAAAAGGATATTTTTGTCTGTACATTTTAGATGACTTCTGAAAGTTCAATAGGTCAACATGTCTTTGGTAAATCATTATGTTTACTTTTCTCCAGGGGTATGAAGGTGACCATTCTTTTGTGTTCTAAAACCTAAAGAATCACGAAAAGACTCTTAAAGTTGTATTACACATTAATACACTCCACTAAATGCATGCTTTGTGTATTAGTACTGGGCTAGCAAAAGTACTAGCCTAATAATTATTCCAGCTAATACTGAACTAGCAATACCAATAGTAATATCCTAATAATGAGTCCTAATATTTATTGAGTAATACTGTGTATAACATAACATTACATATGTTTTTAAGTTATTTTATATAATTTGCAAATTGAGGCCCCAAACTGTTAAGTAATCTGTCTAAAGTCACATACCAAGTAAGTGATAGAGTAAGAATTTGACCCAGGTAAAGAAAGGTCTAGTGGTCTTCAGTGACATGCTCTAAACTCCCATGCCACATTGCTGTAGAAATGACATGAAAATATAATAATTTAGGAGCTAACACACAAAAAGCAGTCTTCTCTTTTGTTAACAACATCATGTGTTCTTACTATCCTGTTTCTCGTCTTCAGGATATGCTGATTCTATTGAATCTGTACATTTGTATATGTTGCTGCTGCTGTTTCTTCTTCCCTTAGTACTTTCTTTCTTTCTTTTTTTTTCTTTTTTGAGAGAGAGAGTGAGTGGGGAAAGGGCAGAGGGAGGGGGAGAGACAGTCTTAAGTAGGCTCCACGCCTAGCGCAGAGCCCAGTGTCGGGCTTGATCCCACGACCATGACCTGAGCCGAAATCAAGAGTGGGACGCTTTACCGAATAAGCCACCCAGGTGTCCCCCTCTTAATTCTTTCTTAAATTGCACCCGACTCATCATTATTTGTTATATTAATAATCAGTTTCGGAGACATATCCTTCAGCAGACCTTCCTTAGATGCTTTTCCTCTACACTTGGCTCATGTCTGTCCCATGGAAGTTTCTACAAATCTCCATGGCACTTGAATATATATAATTGTTTGTTTCTCCATTTACTGAGTAGGAACGTTAAAGAAAAATACATAATCTCTCATATTTATTTTTTATACTTGATGAAGTTGTATAAAATTAATGTATTAGTTAATGATGTTTCCTAAAATAAAGATGGAATTTAGAAATCTATGTGTCATTAAGTCTTGATCCCTGAATCTTAAAAACCCTCTTGTACCTACTGAATTGCCCAGAAGAACGATACTTTCTCCCTTAAGATAATGGATGGAGTATTGGAAAAGCTTTTTTTCTGCCTGTGTTATTCAAGCTGTTGGGGTTTATACACAGAAAATGAGGGCCCAGATTACACAGTAAAGTCCCTATTCATGGTATATTGGGAAAGCCCAACAAGGTGAGGACTGACTCATGTTTTTTTTCTTATGAAAGTACCTGTGATAAATAATTCTCATGTAGGCAAGTTTTCTCTGAATCTTATAGAGAGAGAGATTTGGAAAAATTTTCACAGTAAGAGTCATCACATGACTCCACAGAAAGAGACAGAGTGCAAAGTTAAAATATATGTTAGTGGCACGTTGAATATAGAAAACTGCCTTCCTAAAACCAGGATAAAAATTATGTTTTCTTCCTTTATTTTGTGCATATCCTACAATTTAAGAGATATTTAAATCCAGTTTATTAGTAAAGCAACTAATGTTTGGAAGAGTGAAAACTCTTGAAAAAGAGAAGCAAAGTTGGATGACTCACATTTATGATTTCAAAACATACTATAAAGTTACATAACCATTAGTATGGTACTGACATAAAAATAGACATATAGATTAGTGGGACAGAATTGAAAGTCCATAAATAAACCCATGAATCTGTGGTTGTTTTTACATGAGTGCCAAGACAATTCAATGGGAAAAGAATAGCCTTTTGAACAAAAAGATGCTAGGGGCGCCTGGGTGGCGAAGTCGGTTAAGCGTCCGACTTCAGCCAGGTCACGATCTCGCGGTCCGTGAGTTCGAGCCCCGCGTCGGGCTCTGGGCTGATGGCTCAGAGCCTGGAGCCTGCTTCCAATTCTGTGTCTCCCTCTCTCTCTGCCCCTCCCCCGTTCATGCTCTGTCTCTCTCTGTCCCAAAAATAAATAAACGTTGAAAAAAAAATTCAAAAAGATGCTAGAATAACTAAATATCCAAATGCAAAAAGATGAAGTTGGACCCGTACCAATGCCATATACAAAAATTATCTCATAAAGAATCAGAACCTAAACATAAGAACTAAATCAACAAAATGTTTGAAGAAAACATACAGGTAAATCTTAATTAATGACCTTAGATTTTGACAGTGGTTTGAAGATACAACATCAAAAGCATAAGCAAGAATAACAAAATATAGATAAATTGATCAGAATTTCAAAAGATCGTGCATCAAAGGACACTACCAGGAAAGTAAAAAAAAAAAGAAAAAGAAAAAAATTATGGTACCTGGATGACTCAGTCAGTTAAGAGTCCAACTGTAGATTTTGGCTCAGATCATGATCTCACAGTTGGTGACTTTGAGCCCTGCATTGGACTCTGAGCTGACAGTGCGGAGACTGCTTAGGATTCTTTCTTTCCCTCTGTCTCTGCCCCTTTCTTGCCTCCTCATGCTCTCTTTCTCAAAATAAATAAATAAACTTAAAAAAATCACACAATGGGACAAAATATTTCCAAATCATATATCAATAGGCTTTAGTATCCACAATATATAATCACTACAGTTTAACAACAGAAATTCAACAACAGAATTAAAAAAATGAGTAAAGAATTTGATTACACATTTCTCCAAAAAAGGCATACAAATTAATAATAAGCATATGAAAAGATGTATCATTAGCCCTCAGGTAAATGTAAATACACACACACACACACACACACGCACACGCACACGCACACGCACAGATACCATTTCACATGCCCTAGAATGGTTATAATCCAAGAGACAAATGTGAAAATATGGAGAAAATTAGAACACCTACACATTGCTGGTAGGAATGTGACATGGTATAATAACTGTGGAAAACAGTGTGGCAATTCCTCAAAGGTTAAAAAGAATTAGAATATGGTCCAGCAATTGTGTTCCTAGGTATATACCTAAAGAATTGAAAACAGGTAGTCAGGCAAAACTTGTACATGAATGATAATACTAGAACTATTGACAATTACCAAAGGTGGAAACAACCTGGTGTCCATCAATGGGGGAATAGATAAAATATGGTAAATCCATACAATGGGATGTTACACAGCGGGGGAAAAAAAAAAAAAAAAAAAAAGGAATAGCATAGCTCTGCGTGCTGAAACATGGATAAAGCTTGAAAACATTATGCTAACTGAGAGAAACTACAAAATGTCACGTATTGTATGATTGCATTTGTATGGCATATCCCAAATAGGCAAATCCTGGAGACTGAAAGCAGATTAGAGGCTACCAGGGGCTGGGGAAGGAAGAAATGGGGAGTGACGGATTAAAGGGTACAGGATTTTTGCGGGGGAAGGTGATAAAAAAGTTCTGGAACTATATAGTGATGATTGTTGCACAGCATTGTTGATACACTAAATGGACTTGAATATACACTTAAGGTGTTTAAAATGGTAAATTATATGTTATGTGCATTTTACCAAATCATAAAGCAACTAATACAGATCTACTTTAATTTGAGATTATAATAAAATTTAATAATACCCTCCAGAAGAAAACACTCCACACTCAGATAATGAGAGGAAAAGGATTTTCACACATATAGACACAGAGCGGTCCTGCAGCTTCAACTGGACAACCTCCTTCATCAGTCAAAAGTAAACAGAGATACAGAAATCCATAATGCTTATCTCAGAAAGTTGCTCTGCTTTCTAAGGGGCATATAAATTTTCTTCTCACAAATAGCAGAAACAAACCAACAAATAACAAATCATAGTTTTCATCATTGTTCACCAAAGATAATTCCATTATCCCTTTGAAAAAGAATACCAAATTCTCAGACTATAAAACCACATTCTAATCACTACAAATGAGGGGTCAGCAAAAATAAAACTCTAGTGCTGCTTCGGAATCACCTCAGAAACCAAGAGAAAATCTGTTTGAATTATTAAATAGCCTGTGAGGTACATCTCTCAGTCTCTGTAGCTTATGCACTCTGACAACTGAGTCTAATGGGAAATATTGGTAGAATCTGCAAGAACTTTTCCAGATGTAAAAAAATTGAAAAGCGTGACTATCATGAAAACATAAAAATAAACATGTCAAAGATACACTATCTCATTAGTTCTATGACCATTTAAATGTCTATGCTAGTTCAAAGAGCATTTTGTAAAACAAGGATTTTAATACTGCACTAACGAAGATACATTGAAATAAATTTGCTGAGTTAGAGACCAAACTCATTAATATCTTACATAGCAATAAACCTGTAACCTTTTGGGCTATTTTATTCTACTGGGTAGAGATCTATAATTTAATGTGTCTCTTCACAGAGCCTAAGCCCTTAATTACTAGTAAATAGTAAAGTCAAATCAAGGTACATTCCCCTAGATAATTAAATAACGCTGGGTTAAGCCAGTCACATGTTTTAATATGACGTTGAAAGGACCTGGTGCCTACCTTTTTGCCTTATCTCCCAGTTTGATTATTTTTTAAACATTATAGGGCTATATGAACGTTGGAAAAAATTTAAATGATAATTAAAAAATTAAGACAGTTAGCAAACGGGGAAATAATTTGCAACAATTAACAATGCTTATATACTTTCTAAAAAAGCTTATGTGACTTTTGTCTGAAAAAGTTTATATACTTCATATGTAGCAGTTACTTATACACTTATGAGAAAGCATAACTATTCTATTAGAGAAGTAAAAAAATGAACAAAAAAATCACAACTAATTCACAAAACCATGGATAACACACAAAGGAAAAAACTAAACTCACTAGTAATCAAGAAATGCATGTTAAAACTATAACGGTATACATTTGTTAACTTTTCAAACAAAAATTTTGATGACAGTTTTGTCGTTCTGATTCAGATACTCTCAAAATGCTGATGGGAATATAAATGACTTCAGTCTTACTAAGCACAATTTTATGTATGTCTTAATAGCTTTTTAAAAATTTTCAAAGACTGCTCTGTAACTGATTTATTTCTGGAAATATGTCCTAAGAATACAAAGAATGAATAATTATAATATTCTAAAAGCAAATTTTAAAAATAGCATACAATAAGGAAAATATAAAAAGCTATGTTTCCTTATTTATTTTCTATTTAGATGATCTGTCCATTGATGTAAGTGGGGTATTAAAGTCTCCTACTGTTATAGTATTATTATCAATTAGTTCCTTTATGTTTGTTATTGTTTGATATATTTGGGTACCTCCATGTTGGGTGCATAAATAATTACAGTTGTTAGAACTTCTTATTGGATTGTCCCCTTTATTATGATATAGTACCCTTCTTCATCTCTTGTTACAGTCTTTGTTTTAAAGTCTAGTTTGTCAGGGGTACTTGGGTGCTCAGTCAGTTAAGCATCCAACCTCTACTCAGATCATGATTTCAGTTTGTGAGTTTGAGCCCTGTATCAGGCTGTCAGCTGTCAGTGCAGAGCTCGCTTTGGATCCTCTGTCCCACTCTCTCTCTGCCCCTCCCCTGTGCTCTCTCTCTCTCTTAAAAATAAACATGAAAAAATAAGGCCTAGTTTGTCCAGTGTAAGTAGTGTTTTTCCATATTTCTTTTAATATTCATTTGATGGTTCTCCATCCCACCACTCTCAATCTGCAGGTATCTTTCTGTCTAAAATCAAGTCTCTTGTAGGCAGTACATAGATGGGTCTTGTTTTCCTTAATCCATTTTGGCCCCCTATGGTTTTGATTGGAGCATGTAGTCCACTTACATTCAAAGTACTAATTGACAGATATGCATTGATTGCCATTTTATACTCTTTGTCATTACTTCTGGAGATTTTCTCTGATACTTTTTTTGTGTTTATCATTTTCAATCTTCCTTTTCCACTCAAAGAGTCCCCTTTAATATTTCTTGAAGGGCTGGTGTTGTGGTTATGAACTCCTTTAGTTTTGTTTGTCTGGAAAACTCTTTTCTCCCCTTCTATTCTGAATGGTAGCCTTGCTGTATATACTACCCTTTGTTGCAGATTTTTCCTATTCAGCACTTTAAATATATTATGACACTTCGATCTGGCCTGGCAAGTTCCTGTTGAGAAATCTCCAGCTAGCCTTATAGGTCTTCCCTTGTTAGGTAAGGACTTCTTTTGATTTGCTGATTTTAAGATTTTTTTCCTCTACCGGTTTATTGTGCACATTTAATTATAATATGTCTCATGTTGTCCTGCTTCTGTTGATTTTGATGGGAGTTCTCTATGCCTCCTGGATCCGGATGTGTGTCTCCTCCCCCAAATAGGGAAGTTTTCAGCTATTATTTCTTGAAATAAATTTTCTGCCCCTTTTTCTCTCTCTCTCTTCTTCTGGAACTCCTATAATAAGAATGTTATTTTGTTTGAGGGAGTCACTGAGTTTCCTAAGTCTATTTTCCTATTCCATAATTCTTTCTGTCTTCTGTTCAATTTCACTTTCTTCATTATTTTATCTTCTATGTCACTACTTCATTTTTCTACTTCTTCCAGCCTGCTGTTCATGGCATCAAGCCTGTTTTCAATCTCATTTATTGCATTCTTCATCGCTGACTGATGCTTTTGTAACTCATTTATCTTCGTGGTAAGGGTCTCCCTGATATCTTCTATGCTTTTCTCAAGACCAATGAGTATGATTGTTGCTTTAAATTCTCCATCAGGCACATTACTTATATCTGTTTCACTTAGATCTGTCTGTGGCCTTATCTTGTTCTTTCATTTGGGATAAATTCCTCTGTCTTGGCATTTTGTCCAAGTATCTACCTTCTCTGTGTTAGAAAAGCCAGTTATGTTTCCTGTTCCTAGAAGTAATAGCCTTATGAAGAAGAGATCATATAGTGTCCACAGCCTGGCACTTCAGGAAGTGTCTCTGATATGCAATGCATGTGCTCTGCTGTAGTGTTTTGGTTGCTCTGTCCTTCAGGCCCGTTGTCTCCAGAGGCTCTTCTTGCCTGCTGGGGGCAGTATTTGATCCTTGGCCTGAATGTGGCAAGTTTTAACTAGGTGTGCTCTGGTCTGCTGGTGAAATGAGACCTGATACTACTTCTATGAGAACTGAGGCCCTGCAGAATTCTCTGGGCAGGAGATGTGGTGTGAGCAGGGGTTTCTGTTGGTCTTCTGGGTGAGGGCCTGCCATTCTGGGACTGAGGCAGGCTTGACCGAGAAGAGCAGTCCTGCCAGAGCACATGGGGGTGAGGCTTGGTGTAAGCAAGTTAGGCAGCCAGTGTCTGCACTCCGCTGCTTGTTGCGGGCGGCTCTGTGTTTATGCTCAGGGATGGGGGAGGAAATGGCTCCAACCAGCTATTTTGTTCCCAAAGAGGCATATCCATGAAAGCTGCCTCTCAGGGAAGCTGTCAAGAAGAGGGAATAAGCTCCTCCCTGTGTGCCCCAGGACTTCTTCAAATTGCTATTTCCATGCCATCTCCCCCATGTTGTTTGCCTGCCTTCTCTGCAGAATCAGTGCAGTGACCTCCAGGCTCTCTCCGAGCCAAGTCTACTCAGTTTAAAACTCCAGGCTTTCAGCCCCGCTGGTTGCAAGAACTCATGAAATTTAGCCCTACTCGATTTCCAAGCCAAGGGCTTTGGGGAGATGTTCTTCTTGTGTATTCCCCTGTGTGTTCTTTCTCTCTCTTGCCCTTTTCTGTGACCACCTCTCCATAACACCCATAGTGTGTTTCTCTCCTAAACCACATCTTCTTCAATGTGGCTTATTCTCTCCCTTTAGTTGTGGAGTTTGTTCTGTCAGTTTTTAGGTCAATTTCTGGGGTACTTAGGATGGGTTGATAGTTACCTAGTTGTGTCCATAGGAAGAGATGAGCCTAGAGTACTCCAATTCTGCCGTCATATTCCCTCAATATTTCACACTGGACCAGATGGACTTAACAAATATATTCAGAACATTCAATCCAAAAACAGCAGAGTACACATTTTTTTCAAGTGAACGCTTGACATTCCCCCAAAAGATCAAATATTAGGTCAAAATCAGGCCTCCACAAATACAAAAAGATTGAAATCATACTGTGCACCTTTTCTGACCACAATGCTATGAAATGAGAAGTCAACCATAAGAAAAAAATTGGAAAGACCACAAAGTTAAACAGCATGCTACTAAACAATAAAAGTCTCAACCAGAAATCAAAGGAGAAATTTAAAAATATATGAACACAATTGAAAATGAAAACACGACAACCCAATCTTTGGAATGCAGAAAAAGTGGTCCTATGAGGGAAGTATATAGCAATATAGGCCTATTTTAAGAAGCAATAAAAATCTGAAATGAGCAACCTAACCTTATACTAGGAAAAGGAGCTAGAAAAAAGAACAACAAATGAAGCCTAAAGGCAGAATAAGCAAGGACATAATAAAGATTAGAGCAGAAATAAGTGATAGAGAACTAAAAAACAAACAAACAAAAACAAAAAACAAAAAACAAACAAACAATAGAACAGATCAATGAAACCAAGAACTGGTTCTTTGAAAATAATAAAACTGGTAAACTTCTAGCTAGACTCATCAAGAAAAAGAAAGAGAAAGGACCCAAATAAATAAAGTCACAAATGAGAGAGGAGAAATAACAACCAACACCACAGAAATAAAACCAGTTATAAGAGAATATTATGAAAAACTATATGCCAACAAATTGGGCAATCTGGAAGAAATGGATGCATTCCTAGAAACATATAAACTACCAAAACTGAAACATAAAGAAATATAAAACTTGAACAGATGAAAAACCAGCAAAGAAATTCAGTCAGTAATCCAAAAACTCCCAACAAATAAAAGTCCAGGGTCAAATGGCTTCAAGGGGAATCTTGCCAGACATTTAAAGTAGAGTTAATATTCTTTTCAAACTATTCCAAGAAATAGAAAAGGAAGGAAAATTTCCAAATTCATTCTACGAAGACAGCATTACCCTAATACCAAAACCAGATAAAGACACCACAGAAAAATAGAAATGCAGAACATTATCCCTGATGATCATGGATGAAAAAATTCTGAATTAAATACTAGCAACCCAAATCCAACAATAAATTCAATCAAACAAACAAACAGACAAACATTGGCCACAATCAAATGGGGTATATTCCCTGGTTTCCAGGGTGGTTCAATATTTGCAAGTCAATCAACATGGTATACCACATTACTAAAAGAAAGGGTAAGAACAATATGATCATTTCAATAGACACAGAAAAAGCATTTGACACAGTACAACATTCATTCATGATAAAAACCCTCAACAAAATAGGTTTAGAGAGAACATACCTCAACATCATGAAGGCCATATATGAAACATTTACAACTAATATCATCCTCAATGGGGAAAAACTGAGGAATTTTTCCTCTATGGTAAGAAAGAAGTCAGGATTGTTCACTCTCACCACTGTTATTTAACATAGTACTGGAAGTCCTAGCCACAACAATCAGACAACAAAAAGAAATAGAAGACATGCAAACTGACAAGGAAGAAGTAAAAGTTTCACTATTTGCAGATGACATGATACTATATATAGAAAATCTGAAAGAATCCACCAAAAAAAAATTGCTACAACTGACACACAAATTCAGTAAAGTTGCGGGATACAAAATCAACATAAAGAAATCTGTTGCAGGGGCACCAGAGTGGCTCAGTTGGTTGAATCTCCGACCTCAGCTCAGGTCGTGATCTCGTGGTTCATTAGTTCAAGCTCCTCATTGGGCTCTGTGCTGACAGCTCAGAGTCTGGAGCCTATTTCAGATTCTGTGTCTCCCTCTCTGCCCCTTCCCCACTCTCACTCTGTCTAGTCTCTCAAAAATAAATAAACATTTAAAAAAGTTAAAAACTGTTGCAGAAGAAAAGAAAGAAAGGAAAGAAGAAGGAAGGAATGAAGAAAAGAAACAAATCTGTGGCATTTCTATACACTAATAAGGAAGCATCAGAAAGAGAAATTAAGAAATCGATCCCATTTGCAATTGCACCAAAAACAATAAGATACCTCATAATAAACCTAGCCAAAGAGGGGAAAGATCTATACTCTGAAGATTATAATACCGATCAAGGTTCTGCCCAGGTGAGTAAAATACTAGTAGGTAGAAATATGATGAGAGCAATATGCTAGAGATAAGGCAACTTCTAGGAATTGGCAGGACACTTTATTATTCTTCAGGGAGGATACCATGCAAGGGAGTGAAGGATTCATTATAGAAATTTAAAGACTTACAGGGGTGCCTCGGTGGCTCAGTCAGTTAAGCATCTGCCTTCGGCTCAGGTCATGATCTCATGGTTCATGAGTTCGAGCCCTACATTGGGCTCTGCTTTCAGTGCAGAGCCTGCCTCAGATCCTTTCTCTCCCTCTCTCTCTGCTCCTTCCCCACTCAAGCCCTCTCTCGAAAAATAGATAAAGAAACTTAAAAGAAAATTAAAAATTTACATATAAACTTTAACACAGAGAGCCAATTTGCAGCCTCTTTAGAAAAAAAGCAAAATACATTGTCTGACTTCATTGCCACGAAGCAAAAATTTAAATGCTAAATAAATCAATAGTTTCTATTACTAATAATTAATCTTGATAATCTTCTTTTTAAATAAAGTAGTAATAAATTATCTTGGCAAAAACTACAAAATATTGTGTTTTCTACAGTGAATGTTTTCATCTACAGATCATCCTCAACTTAAAATGGGGTTTCATCCTGATAAACCCATTGTAAACTGAACATATCATAAGTCAAAAGTGCATTTAAGACACCTAACCTGTTGAACATCATACCTTAGCTTATCCTACTTCAAACATTTTCAGAATACTTATATTAGCCTTCAACTGGGCAAAATGATCTAACACAAAGGTTATTTTATAATAAGGTATTGAGTATCTCCTGTAATTTATTGATTACTTTACTATAAGTGAAAAACAGAATGGTTGTTGGGGTAAATAATGGGTGGTAAGTGTCTATCTAGGTCTTTTACTTCCACAACCATGTGTCTGGGTAGAAGCTGTGGCTCACGCCACTTCCCTACATCACGAGAGAAGATCATACCATGTATCACTAGCTCAGAAAAAGGTGCAAATTCAGACTTTGAGGTGTGATTTCTACTGAATACGTATGTCTTTCACAGCACTGTGAAGTCCAAAAATCCTAAGTTGGGGACCTTTTGCAGTTGTAAGAAGACAGTCTCCTTTTTTACATGAAATTTTCAACAGAAGCCTCCAAAGGGAAGAATGAAATGCCATATATTGTATATAGAAGAACAAGAGATTTATTAGGCTCTCAACAAAAAAACTAAGAAGGTTATGACTAAGGAACTGACATAAGCCAGGGAAAATAGATATTTAAATAAGCCTGAAGCCCAGTCTTGATCCAAATCAACCTCCTAAAGGATTGATATATTAAGTCTCTCACCTATCTGCCTAAAAAAAAAAAAAAAAAAAAGGAAAATCTTTCTGGTGGAAGATATCATCTGGAGGTACTGTTCACAATGCACAGAATAGAATTAAATATTGCTGGCCAAGCAAAGAGGCAGGAATAACCAAAAATCAAGGAGAAAACAGCAGGATAAGATATACACATGCTCTCAGCAGTGGAGTAAATAGCCATTAACATAATCATAATCATGAATGTTATGTCAATGAAAAAAGAGTGGAAAAGATACACACAAAAATTTCAACAGAGAACTGGCACAAAAGACACATTCTAGAATGAAAAAGTGTTAAGATTCAAAATTATGAAACAGCATAGTTTTGGCTTGAATGTTAAAAAATTGATGCAGAAATTGACAAAATCAATCTGCAGAGGGGATAAATTGAAATCAAATGATAAGAAGATAAGTTTAAATCCAATTGTCAATAATAATATTAAATTTAAATGGAATAAACTCCAAGGGGAAGTCAAAGCTTGTCAGAATGAAAAGAAACTCATTTGTTTAGAAGAAAAGCACTATAAATCTAACAACATGGGTAATTTGAAAACAAGATGAGGAAAAAGATATGCCATAAAATAATAACTCAAAGCGGATCAGTATAATTATATTAAAATCAGACAAAGTCTGTTTTAGCATAAGAATATCACTAGAAAAAATGAGGGACATGTCTTAATGATAAAACAGTCAATTAGAGAGGAAAATATAGCAATCTTTAATATACATATGTCTAATAATACTTCAAAATACATAAAACAAAAGTTGAAAGAAATAAAAGGAAAAATCAAGCAAGCTACATAACAGGTCCTAAACAAGAAAAAAATTCTATTAAAAATTGTTTACTTGACAATTTCAGAATATAAAATGTGGTTCAACTCAGGACCTGCCACTTATTTGTGTAAATAGTTGTAGTAGAACACAGCCACGCTCATTGGTTTAGGTATTGCCTGTGGCTGCTTGTGTGCTACTGCAGGAGAGGTGAGTAGTTGTATCAGAAAGCATCTGGCCCACAAACCTCAAATATTTACTATGTGGCCCTCTGAAAAAAAAAAGTTTGCTGATTCTTGTGATAAATAATTGTATCTCAGCACTCCTAAAAAGTCTGAATTTGAGAAGTGTACCATGATTACGTAAGAGATGCTGGTTTTAAATATCTGCTTACGTATTTAGGGTAAAGGAACATGCTGCTCTCAACTTACCCTCACATGGTTCAGGAAAAGTAATTTTTATTCATTTATGGGAAGATTATTGAGGAGATTAGAAGTTGAGTACCCAGAGCACATGAGTATGACTTGGAGCTTTTCTGAGTAGGAAACTTTATATGCTGGACAAGAAAAAGTTAGCTACTCTCTTCCCTTGAATTCTCTTAAAGAGAACTTGTAGTAGTATACTGACAGAGTTGAGACAGTGGAAAGAGAGTGCAGGGTTTCTGAGAAGTCAAAACAGAACAAAACAAAACAAAACAAAACAACAAAACAAAAGTTAAAAATTAATTGAGCCAAACGAGAGAGTGGGCTTTTTGAGTATCCTCAACTAGGATTACTGGGAAATATTGAAGTTCTACTTGAGTTTGGTGATTGTGGACACGTAATGGGGGTCAGCCTCCTTGTTTATGTGATCGTTTCCCACAATTCCTAGTTATGTGAAAAAGGACATAGAGAAATGTGATCTCGCTATTCATTTAAGGTTAGCATTTCTGTCTCTATCAACAAAAGTTGAAGGAGCAAGCATGTTGAAAGTATTTGAAAGAGAATGACTGTAATGACAGAGTAGGGAAATGGGATTTGAGAAGAAAGGAAGCATAGTCAGAAAGGACTAATAATAGGGAGAAAAGGGTCATTCAAAGGATTGAAGGTCTTGGTTAATTGAAACCAAATATTGCAGTAGGAACACTGGAGTATGTGAGACAGGATTGATGGCTGTGGACAGAATATGGGGGGGGGGGCGCTTAATTTATGATTTTGAAGGTAGTCTATTTTCTGATTTTAATATGTGACCATTGAGGCTGGTAGCTGATGAAGGGTTGGGGAAAAGTGATTGTAAGTGGGACATAAAGTAAGTAAAATACTACGTGTTCAAAACACCAAGAATAATCTTAGGAATACAAAGGAAGAGGGTGAGTAGGTTTATAGAATATTCAAGAATATAAGTGTGTGTGTGTGTGTGTGTGTGTGTGTGTGTGTGTGTGTGTTTAGAAGTCACAGTGGGAATGACCAAGAGATGGTTAATGGCATAAATAATGACAGAAAGGGGATGTAATAAATTGAAAGGATTTTTAAAACTGTATGAATTTTTAGGAGAAAGAGAAACAATAGTGTGACTATAGAGTGAAGGTATGTAACACCTTCTGACACTGAGCTATAATGGTATCTAAGAATTAATAGAGAGGGCTGAAGGGGGATTCGTATCTTAGGGGTTGGTTAATCATAATTCAATCAAAGTACAGATGGAGACAAATATTCAAATATTCTGAATAATGTTCAGGGCATCTGAAAGTTTTCTTTGATCCTTCATATAGTCACTGTGTGACCAACATTTATTGAATTTCTTGTTTAGATAGTATGGATGGAATGTAAAGAAGACTGAGTTTATTCCCTTTAGCCAGAGTCAATATAGCTTGAAAACTGGTGTGATATAGACTAAGTTAAATACATCTAGCAGTATCAATGTTTGTAGGATGAGATTGATGATATTCAGAAATATACACAGAGCACAAGAAAATAAGTGTGTTTTAGGGAACATTGAATTTTATATACAAAAATAATTTTATGATTCAGGGAATATCTTCTTTAATGTCCAAAGATTCCTAGATACAAATATACATATTTCTTGAAGGTATTTTTATTATAATAAGGTGTCATGTCATAATCCCCTCTATATTCCCTGTTACTCTCTCAGATTATATATTTTTAATTCAATAGCAATGCTTTTTGATGCATATATTTATTAAAAGAGTTGACTATAGTCATCTTATTTCTATTTATTAATTAAAAATTAAGTGAAAACTCAAGACAGAAGAGGAGAGGGGTGCCTGGGTGGCTCAGCCAGCTAAGTGTCTGACTCTTGATTTCAGCTCAGGTCATAATATTAAGGTTCATGAGATTGAGCCCTGCATTGGTCTCTGTGCTGACAGTGCAGAGCCTGCTTGGGATTCTGTCTCTCCCTCTCTCTCTGCCTCTCTCTCTCTCTCTCAAATAAATAAACATTAAAGAGAAGAGGAGAATGAACACAGTAGTGGTAGATTGCACATTAGATATTGTAAATAATATGCATAAGGCACTTTATGTATTGCCTGGTACATAAGAACTCATGAAATACATTCTTGTTAATATTATATAAAATTAGTACCTTATTTAATTGTAACACGTAATGAGATATGTATGCTTTCACCAATTATACTAAGTAGAAAACTAACTCTCATGACTTCACTACCTTAAATCACTATTGTTTTTAATGTTTATTTTTTTTGAGAGACACAGAGTGAGAACGGTGGAGGTACAGAGAGAGAGAGATACACACACACAGAATCAGAAGCAGGCTGCAGGCTCTGAGCTGTCAGCAAACAGCCCAATGCGTGGCTCGAACCCATGAAATGTGTGATAATGACCTCAGCCAAAGTCAGATGCTTAACCGACTGAGCCACTCAGATGCCACCCCCTTTTTTTCCCCTTAAATTACTATCTTGAATGCATTCATTTCAAAAAGCTAGGACCTCATCCCAGAAATATGACTGCAAAATCTTTAGCCCTATTACAGTAATTAAGATCACATAAAGTCTCAAAATTTATACTTGTGATAACATATGCATAGTGACACAGGAGAACTTTGGTCTGGAATAACATTGATCTCATCTAAGAAAGGATATAATTATCAAAATATAAGAACCACTTCTTTCTTAGTTTATTTATTTATTTTGAGAGAGAGAAAGAAAGAGTGCACACAAGAGGTGGGAGCAGAGAGAGAGGGAGTGAGAAAATCCCAAGTTGGCTCCATGCTGACAGTGCAGATCTCACAAAGTGTGAGCTCATGACCTGAGTCAAAATCAAGAGTTGAATGCTTAAATGACTGAACCACCCAGGCACCCCAAGAACTACTTTTATTCTCTACGTTAATTGATGTCATTCTCTTTTCTTACATACTTTCTCCCTCTCTCATCTTCCCAGAACACTGCAGAAAGGGTCAAATTAATACCACCAAAAGCCTAAGAATATAATTTCCTGGTTGGAAAGATGTTCAAAATCAATTTCACACAAACTTTCTTTCCAACCACAAAGGAACTAATAATCATCATTAGTGGTGTGGTTTTCTAATTAGTAAGACAGTATAAAAAATCTAAGTAGCATTAAAACACCATCAGAGATTTGAGATTTAAGGGTTCAGGAATAATAGTACTCTAAGAAGTCAAAGCAGTATTCTTCTTAGAGTCATATTTTATATAGATATAATATCAATGATGAAATTGCATTTAGTCCACTCTTTTAGAAAATTTAGTGATAGCAATATTCCTTCCTTTCAAAGAGAGGAATTTACTAGTATCAGATAAAGGACTAAAATCTTACCTTGAGGTTACAGACACATTTAATCATACAGATTCTTTCCTACTCTGCTGTAATACATATTGCATTATCTAGATTTATATTCTTACCTATTTTGAAAGTGCAATTGTTAATATTACATTTCCCGTGTCTTTTTTGTATCAGAACACACAGACCATTCATTTATATGGATAAAAAATAGAAAAATCCTAGTTATCATCCATAGCTTTATGTTATTATAATTGACAATGATGGACGATTGCGTATGTAATCTTCTGTCTAGTAGATTAAATTAATTTGTTCTTAATTCAAGTTTAATCCCATTTTAACAAAATCCCAAGTCATATGGTTCAGACAGAAGTCCATGTTTGATTTACACAATTTAAAAAGGCATTGACAAATAAAAAGGAGTTGAGCAAAGCCCCAAAGCTGATTAACTTTTATATTTAGACCTAGTTCATTTAGACCAAGATCAAGATGTTATTTATCAAATCGAGTTAAAGAATGAGTTTTCATAGGGGAATGGTTGATATTTATATTTCTCTAAGGACCTAATTAGAAAAAATGGAGTAAGACAACATTAGACAGATTAGAAATAACAGAGAGTTTTCAGAGTTATTAAATATCACAATGAATGTCATTGAGGCTATGAGTTTCCTTTGCAGATCTAAGATTGAACTTCATCTGTGTGGAATAATATACGTGGCTTTAACTTGCCGAGAGTTGTGCAGTGAAGGTAGCTATATCTACTATTGTTATATAATATTGCTACAGTTAAGGATTCTTTGTGTGTGTCTGCTTTTTTGTTGTTCGTAAAGTAGATTCAAAATTTATTTTATTGTGAAAAATTAAAGATATTCATGGAGTCATTTAACCCAGTCTCCTGCTACAGTATGCTTGTTCTCTTTATTGTACATGGGTTAAAAAGAAAATTTAATCAAGAAAAAAAAAGTATAGAATTTCCTGTACAGAATTCAGACTTTCCATGTGCATTGCTATGGTGACCTGTAGTTTTTGAGTACCTGGATAGGTATAGTTCTGGATTTTTTTTTAAAGGCCATATACAGATGAACCCTAAATTGTTTACTATTATGCAAAGTTTATATATGTATGTTTTAGAAAATATCTTTATCTAAATTTCCAAAGAAACCAAAGGTGAACTCATAACTAGTTTACATACTTTTCTATGAAAAATAGCATTTATACATTGCAGCTTTTCATTTATTTGTCTCCATCTGTACTCATGCCCTGAATATTTCATTGCACTGCCCATACACATAGTTGCTGTTGTTTTTATAACAAGAATATACCACCCACAGAGGCTGAAATTGGGAAATTAAGTTAAAGTTTATCAAAATTTGAGAAACAATTATCTAGTGATATATAGAAACAAGAAAATAAATTTACCTTGCTCCTTATAAAATGTACAAAACTGGTTAATAAATAAGCCAGGTTGTCCATTAATTCCATTTCAAATCATCAGTGAAAGTCTATTAATAGCTGTACAATTAAAATATTATAAATTCCTTGTAACATAGCTATACTACTATTTTAACCTCTACCGCAAAGATATTCCAGCAATAGTCATCAATGTCAATATTATGGCTGTGAGGCTTTATGTAGATATTTTTTTAATTTCTATAATAAAAATTAAATAAGGAATTTTCCAGTACCAGTAATTACCCAAGTCTTTTAAGTTAGAAATATAGGTACAATTCTGAATTAAAGGGTGAACTAATATGAACTGCCGATTCTCTTCCTCAAATTCTACCTGAAGGAGGTTCCAGAAACAAGAGAGGTTTATGAATCTTGTAACCTAACAGGAAAACTGTGATAGCACAGTTATCAAATAAAGGTGACTGTATTTCAATAAAACATCATCTGTGAACACAAGTTTGAATTTCATATACTTTCATGTGTCATAAAATATTACTCTTCACTTGATTTTTAAAAGCTATTTAAAGTAAAAACCTGTTCTTAATCTTTGAGATGTGGAGAACAAGCAGCAGGCAGGATTTGTCAAGTGAGCTGTAATTGTTTGATCCCTAAACCAAAAGGAAAACAGACCAGGCCTAGAAGTGTCCCAGAAGTCATCAGGAATGATTGAAGAAGAAAGAAAAATTAGAAAAATTAGAGATATGGGGTAAATAGTTACGTTATCTACCCACCTATATATTTAACTATATATTCCAAAATTCAGTAATTATTTCCAGGGTTAGAGGTTTTGAGTGCTTTTTATTTAATTATTTATTTGTTCTCTGCTTTTTTTTCCTAAAATTTCTATAATGAACATACTGTATTTTTATTATGAGGAAAATTTAAACATTTAAATCTGGAGGAAAAAAAGTTGAACTCTAAATTACTTAGTATCTATTTTTTTTCCTAATTTATATCAACTAATCATCATTTTTTAACGATGGAGTTTAGAGGCGATGTGGAACATAAAGTTTTAGACTCATATATCTCAAAATTATCCATAGTCAGAATTGTTTGTATAATATAGTACTCATCTGTGATACATTTGAAAAAGCTAAAACCCACATCGGTTTTCTTTTCTTTAAGCTATAAAGTATACGCTACAAACAGGTCTTTGAATTTGCATTTTCAAAAATGAATTGGGTAGCTGTGGTCTGATGCTCAGAAGCTGAAAGAAGCTAAGTTGTGTTACTGCTTAGTGAGTGGGCTATACAATTACCTCTTCAGAATAAAACCTCAGAATACTGCAAATATCTAAACAGGTAGATTCATTTCCATTAGTGACTCCTGATGTGATGGCTTCAACATCACTGCCCTTCCTCACTGGACATCACTAGGATGCTATGTGATTTGTTACGAACACTAGTACTGCTTCTACTCTTAAAGGCAAATGATTACTAACCACAAATATTTGCCATTAGATGAGGAAAGTTCTTCTTTTGATTAAAATGGTATGTAATGAATGAATAACGTAAACATTTGGGGACATGATCTCCTTTTGAGATGGTTCAACAGGTTGGCGTCGTCTACTCTGTACCACTCTCATTTTGCTCTTGCTGCCACCCAGTTGTCCTTAGTCTACAACCATCCCTGACTAGTGTCAGAAAGGAAACTTGAGGCCAGTGTTCTGATGGTGAAATGCCATGCATGCATGTGATCTCCAACTTAAGTGACTAATTGTATTTGCTTCTTTGAAGCAGTTCTAGACTTGTTGGTAAAACTGGAAGCTAATCACCTGTTTACTCTTGGTTGGTCAATTCAGGGATTATGTACAATTGCTTCTTCTGATGCAAACACACGAGAATGAAAAAGTAGTAGCTAGACGAGTCATCTAAAGTAGTGAGATTGATCTCAGGCAACACCGGCTTTTCTAGATCGGTGTCATGAAAAGGCAGGAGATAAAGCTTCAGCGATGGTTTCTGTTTATGCTTCACCTCAGCTCCATGTATTGGCCTTGCTCATTGGCTGGACAGGCCTTTCACAACTGGTTGTACTGGTCTCCAGCTATGAAGCTCAGTTTCTAGTGCTGCCACTGCAATTCCCACAGGAGTTCACAAAACCCCATGCTTGACATTGACTGACCAGAGATTGTTGTGAGCTTGAGCAGTTAGGTTCCATGGAAACTCTGGCTTCCTTAATAGCTGCCGAAAGAGATCTGGAATTACAACCCAAGAGTGTGGGGGAGTTAAAACATTATGGTTCCACAAATTGATCAACAGAGGATCGGGAAGGAGAAAATTATTGTCCCTGACAGAGGATTGTCCTCAGATGTCATTGTTCATAAGGCTTCTCTGACAATAAATGGCTATCAGTGGCCATCCGGGTAACTCTTCTCATTATATGTATTCTTCCTTTTTTCAATTTTTTTAATGTTTTATTTTTATTTTTGAGAGAGAGACAGAGCATGAGTGGGGGAAGGGCAAAGAGAGAGGGAGACACAGAATCTGAAATAAGCTACAGTCTCTGAGCTGTCACCACAGATCCCGATGTGGGGCTCAAACTTGTGAACCGTGAGATCATGACCTGAGCCAAAGTCAGACAGTTAACTGACTGAGCCACTCAGGTGCCCCTGTATTCTTCCTTCTTTCCTGCCTCCCTGCTTTCTCCCCTGCTCATCCTTCCCAGGAACCAATTGCACTTTTAATATAAAATGTTAGCATATAAGTGTTTGCTTCGAGCTCTGATTTCTAGGGAATTCAATCTAAGATAGGTAATTAAAATTAAGTTATATAGCAAGAACAGAAATGTAGTACTATCTTCCCATTCTTTAAAAAAGAGACACGTCCTATAGCAAAAGTATGGAAAGAGCCCAAATGTCAGTTGACAGATGAATGGATAGGGAAGATCTTGTGTGTGTGTGTGTGTGTGTGTGTGTGTGTGTGTGTGTGTGTACATATATATATATATATATATATATATATATATATATATATGCACATACATATACATACAATGGAGTATTATTCAGCAATCAAAAAAATGAAATCTTGCCATTTCTAACAATGTGGAGGGAACTAGAGGGTATTATGCTAAGCAAAATAAGTCAGTCAGAGAAAGACAAATATCCTATGACTTCACTAAAAAATGCAGAATTTAAGATACAAAACGGATGAACATAAAGGAAGGGAAGCAAAAATAATATAAAAACAGGGAGTGGGACAAAACATAAGAGACTCTTTTTATAAAAAAAAAAAATTAATGTTTACTTATTTTTGAGAGAGAGTGTGAACAGGGGAGGGGCAGAGAGAGAGAGAGACAGACAGAATCTGAAGCAAGCTCTGGGCTCCGAGCTGTCAGCACAGAGCCCAACGCGGGGCTCGAACTCACAAACCACGAGATCATGACCTGAGCTGAAGTTGTACGCTTAACCAACTGAGCCACCCAGGCACCTGTAAAATGTAAGAGACGCTTAAATGCAGAGAACAAACTGAAGGTTGCTGGAGGGTTGTAGGAGGGGAGATGGGCTAAAGGGGTAAGGGGCTTAAGGAATCTACTCCTGAAATCATTGTTGCACTATATGCTAACTAACTTGGATGCAAATTAAAAATAAATTAAAAAAAAATAAATAAAAGAGACATGTCCTCATTAAATGACTAGACTAAGAATTAGGGACGTTTCCTTAAAACATCAATGTATCAGGGGAGAGACATAGCATTCTAGGAGATTATGAGAGCAATTGCCATAGTTTTGTGGGCTGAGAATTTAAAACCAACTTGTGGATTATTAAAGATATTTCTCAGGGACTTTTTGTGTACTTTGATTACATCACAAAGTCCCACATAGAGGTAAATCATAATGGAACACCAGCCTCTTTATTAAGATACCTTAATGGAGCGTTGCTGCTGTTAATAACCCAAAGCTGTTGTCTGATATTTAAGGAAATCAGCTTTGTAGCTGTGGGATTATACCTATAGATACCAAGTTCATTGGTGGGATGCATGCTGCTTGGAAAATAGTAATCAGGAGAAAATAGAAACCTCTGAGAGTCTGTTGCATCTATTTCACAATCTTTTATCCTCTTTTAAGACCTTTTCAGCTTGATATGAGTTGCCCAATAACTGAGTAACTGATCAGGAAAACCTTAATGCTCTCATGTCTCACAGTACTGCTGCTCTGCATGTCATGTCTGAAGTCATGTTGCTCACTAACTATAGTTTTGACTGAAATATGCAGAGGTCTGAGTGGGAAGCAGAACACTTAATGTTGTACTGTTTTAGTGACTATTAAATTGTTTGAACACAGGGGTGTCTGGGTGGCTCAGTTGGTAAAGCGACTGACTCTTGATTTCAGCCAAGATCATGATCTCATGGTCATGGGATTGAGCCCTGGTGTCAGACTCAGTGCGAAGGTCGGAACCTGCTTGGGAGTCTCTCTTTCTCCTTCTCTTTCTGTCCCTTCCCCACTTATGAACACACTCTCTCTCCCTTTCTCTGTCGAAATATAAATAAACTTAAAAAAAAAAAAAGCTGTTTTAGGGGCACCTGGGTGGCTCAGTCAGTTAAGCATCCAACTTCGGCTCAGGTCACGATCTCAAGGTTCATGGGATTGAGCCCCATGTGCGGTGGGGTCTGTGCTGACACCTCAGAGCCTGGAGCCTGCTTTGGATTCTGTGTGTGTCTCTCTCTTCCTGCTGCTCCCCTGCTTGTGCTCTGTCTCTCTCTGTCTCTCTGTCTCTTTGTCTCTCTCTCAAAAATAAATAAACATTGAAAGCATTTACAAACAAGCTGTTTGAAAATAAATGGAGTGTTGGGGCGCCTGGGTGGCGCAGTTGGTTAAGCGTCCGACTTCAGCCAGGTCACGATCTCGCGGTCCGTGAGTTCGAGCCCCGCATCAGGCTCTGGGCTGATGGCTCGGAGCCTGGAGCCTGTTTCCGATTCTGTGTCTCCCTCTCTCTCTCTGCCCCTCCCCCGTTCATGCTCTGTCTCTCTCTGTCCCAAAAATAAATAAAAACGTTGAAAAAAAAATTAAAAAAAAAAAAAAAGAAAATAAATGGAGTGAATACGTGTTAGATAATTTATGCGGTCAATCCTTCCCATCCCATCCTTCCCATTTTTGTCCCAGTTTCCATGCTTGTGATGTTTTTTTCCTCCACCAGCATACTAGAAATTTAAGAAGTTTTAACTCGTTGAATTTGCAGTTATTCATTCATTCATTCATTGATTATAAGGAGACTACCCTTCAGTCAAGTTGAAAAGGCAGATATGTAAACAGATGATACAGAGTGCTATATGCATTAAGAGACTGTATGCTGGAGTTAGCAGAAATGAGAATATGACTATTTCTGATTAGACTTGTAAAATATCATTTGCACTGGCACTGGAAGTACATCAGATATATAAGAGAGGAAGATAACCTGTGCAGAGGAGACAGGTTTGTAGAAGCTGAAAATTACAAAGAATATGGCCCAATCTGCAATCCCTTTGCAGTTCAGTACTGTTGAACTTCCAGAGGGCAAATTGGAAAATGATACATGTCAGTAATGGGGAATTAGACAGATGTCACATTGCAAAAGTTGATTGTGTCGTGTCATTCTGGAGAATTTGGACTCTATTCAACATGTGAGAGGAAACCAGGAATGGATTAAATCAATGGAGGGCAGAGTGGTGGGATAGAATAAAATGACCAAAATTAAAATTTTTAGAGTAATACCCTTGAAGATAGTATAAAATACTGATTGGAAGGAGAAGAAAGTACAGAGAGATAGTTGTGGGTGTTTTAGGACAATCCAAGGGAGAAAGAACACTTAAATTGCTTCAGTGGATACAGATAAGATATGGAGGGGGCAAATATTCGAGTGATAGAAAAGATGTACAATTATTAAGATTTGGTGAAAATTTTCTTGTGGAACTCACAGGAGAGAAATAAGTCAAGAATCACTTACATGTTTCTGAGGACACATGGTACAGGATATAAATTAACAATCACTTCAATCATGCAAAAAAAAAGCACGATTATTAATACCTGCTATGTTTCAATCACTCTGATAAGCTCTGGGAATGCAAAAATGAATGCCACATGTTTTCTACAAATCTATGACAAGATGATTAAATGGAATTGTTTTTATCACAGCTTCAGTTGAGAACACAATACACACTACATTGCAAAGTAAGGTATGACACTACCATGAAGGACTTTCAAAAGAGGCATCAGAAAATAATTTACACTGCTCATAATGCTCACCAAACTGAGGACGCACAGGTACAGGATTTTGTATAATAGGAGAGAATTTTTAGAGAGGTTTTTAGATGTGTGCTCTCCTCTGCTGTACCCCAGGGAAGAAGCGGATCCAGTTCTAGCCCCGTGAGAGGCTCCAGTTGGAGGATGTGATATATCACATCTTGGGAGACCTAGTGGACTGTGTTTGACTCAAGCCTGAGAGATTCAAAAGGTGGGAGGTTGGCACACTGAAATGGCTTTCACTCTTGGCGTTTGGCAGATTAAGAATGCTAAGTGTTCCCCCTGAAGCAGATGTTGGTTCTCTGTGTGTGACAGCTGGCTTGGGGCTGTCTTATCTAAGTAGACTGTCAATAGGATAAAGTCACCTGGACCAAGCAGGATTCCTAGGTATAAAGCAAGAGTCTTGAACTGCCAGCTGGAAGAGAAGCATTCCATTGCATAAAGGATCCTGCAAGAGAGGGATTCTGGGAGTTGGGAGGTGTCTCCAATAAATCAAGGAAACAAGTGCTTCAAAAAGATAAAAGAGAGTTGCCTCTAAGCACCTGCCATGGGCATAAAGTGCAAACTCCAGCCCAGAAGAGTATTAGTGAAGTAAGCATTCTCTTTCCCCTTATTTCTTCCCTACACCTCCTCACGTGTTCTGATACTGAGAAGAAGGAAAAGGAAGAGTCGAAGTGCTGAGTGGTCAGAGAGGAAGGAACTATATGTCCTCTTAAGCGTGAAGGCAGCTAGAGTCAGCAAGCTCCAACTAAGCGAGAAGAAGGGAGGTTTGAAGCTTTTGAATAGTACAGTAGATTAAATACATTAAGTATTGCAAAGGGGACTTTTAATTTCCTGAGAGTATCCAGAAAACTCACTGGGCTTGGACTAGATTTCATCCAAAGGGACAGGGAAGAAGTTATCATACAGAGTGGGGGAGAATAGGTAATGGAGGAAGACCAAACTGATAACCAATTTCACTCTATGGGTTTACATTTGGTTTCTGTAATGATTAGAAAGTCTGCAGTTTAAAAGTGTTTGAGTATTTGACCTTGGTTATTTAACTGAAAGTTTGACTGGGAGTCAGGGTAGATAGGTGTTAGCTCTTACCTGTAAAATGTGGGCATGTAGCTGCAATGCCCCATGTTTTCTGTGTTCTCATATGTACATCCAGAACTTGAATTAGCTGACCTCATGATGTCTTAAACTCAATTCTAAAATTCTGACTTCAGGTGAGTAAACTTGCTCTGATATACCTCACTTACTTAAAAGATATTAATTGACAGGCAAACCTGAAATACATACAGAGGTCTGCCAAAAGTCTGAGGAGCAAATGAATTCGGGGCCACAATGGTTTTTACCTTACACAATGCTCAGAGTATTATTGTTATCATTATTATTATAACTGCATTGCAGTTTATATAGTAATATCTGTCTTACTTGAATGCCTGAGAAGTATGGATTCAAAAGAATGAACAATATGATTTTGTGGGGAAAAAAAAGGATAGGGAGGAGCGCCTGGCTGGCTCAGTGGGTGAAGCATGAGACTCTTGTTCCCAGGGTTGTGAGTTTGAGCCCCATGTTGATCATAGAGCCTACTTTAAAGTAAAAAAAGGATAGAGAAAGGACATATTTGAGGTTGTTGGAAAAAAAAAATGTTTAGGAAGTCTCCAGATGAACATCATTTAAAATAAAACTGTTTTGGGGGCGCCTGGGTGGCGCAGTCGGTTAAGCGTCCGGCTTCAGCCAGGTCACGATCTCGCGGTCCGTGAGTTCGAGCCCCGCGTCGGGCTCTGGGCTGATGGCTCAGAGCCTGGAGCCTGTTTCCAATTCTGTGTCTCCCTCTCTCTCTGCCCCTCCCCCGTTCATGCTCTGTCTCTCTCTGTCCCAAAAATAAATAAACGTTGAAAAAAAAATTAAAAAAAAATAAATAAAATAAAACTGTTTTGGGAATGCATTTTGAAGGAGATTGTCATATATAATAACAAGTTTGGAAATTAAGAGAAGCCTACATTAAATCTTGGTAACACTAGAAAAAACAAATAACTGTATTTAAAAGTTCTAATTTTTTATAACTTAAATCTATACTCTAAAATCAAGCTCTCTTTGGTCTCGTCAAATGTTTCTAAAAAACATTAAAGTCCATCAGAAGTTGACACAAATGGCTTGTGCATAACTTCATAATATAAAATATTTATATAAACCAACTGTTTCCTTTTTTTGTGCATAATTAATCATAAACTTCAAGAATGCTGAAACATAGTCAGGTGTTGAATTCACTGGAAATTTCTAGTGAATGCCTCCTCCTATTATTTTCAGTACTTCATTTTGTTCTGTCAAATGTTTCTATCAAAAGATTTACTTTACTGCAATATAAAATAACAGCAGCTGTGTAAGGAAGTGTGTGCTTAAAATTCTATATTAACATATGCAAATGAAATCTCAAGAAAACAAGCAAATATTAAAATATTAGAATGTATTTTGGAGGCTATCTAAAAAAAAAGATATCCTGAAGAATTTTCCCCTGTAGCCTGTTTCTAACAAATAGCATCAGGAGAGAAAGCCATCTGTCTGTTTTCTTGTTAGAAATTTGCAGCTATGTTTACTGAAAATAATCCCATTTTGTAAAACAAAAAGAATTTAACAGCTCTCAAATTTCTGAGATATAGGGTGGTAAAGTTGCTACATTTCTGAGCTGAGATAAAATATTAAATAAAATGTTTTCTTATGCATCCCTTGAGAGGCTATTATAATGCTCATTAGTTTTTATACTTAGTATTCAGGTTGCATTTGATATTGCTTGTGTTTCATTTCTTTGTTAAGGACGAGTACTGAAATCATTTACCCAACACACATGGTAAGTTATATTGTATCTGGTCCCATATCATTGGATTTTCTTGGTTGAAGCAAGATAGAATATCTAAATATTCTAAATCTTTAAACGTAAGAATTGGGAGTAATAGTGTAGTTAGACGTTTTGATTGATAATATTAAAAATCTACATTTAAGTGTCCTCAGGGATTGGGAAAGCTCACCGGCAGATTGAGATGGGCACTAATTTGTTGGGATGCTCTGGGAGAGTTTGTGGATTGGATGACCATCTCAGAGCTCTTTGTGTGGAAGAGACGTGTGGCATTTGAGCCTGATGTGAGGAAGAGTAAGAGAGAGAACTTTTCCAGTTAAAATCAGATATCTTACTAGAATATAAAGAAAGGAAACATTAAGTCATTTTCAAGGGGCAATACAATTTATTTTAATAAAATATATGCACTAAGCCTCAGACTAAGCAACCAAGAAGAATAACATAAAAGAGGAATGATTTTCTATTATTTTTAACTATTATTAATTTTATTATAAATAGTTTTGTACTTATTTAAAATAAAGACCTTCATGAAATATTGTCATTAAGGAAAAACTCTTTGTTATGAGGCTTAAGGAGACATTCCACAAATAAAATTAGAAAGTTTTATAGTTCTCTCATTTTATTTAAATGTAAATTTCATTTACTTTTAATTTGACACACACTGATATATTTGAATTGATATAGAGAGGGGGAAGTAGATTTTCATCATGCTTTCCGTTGGGGAGTTAATCCAACTGATTTCTGAAACAAAAATTTCCACTTATGATCTTAAGTCACAAACTAAGGTATAACTATTCAAAAGTAAAATTTCATTTCTACCACAGTTGCTTCCATCCAACATAGGTCAAAGCTGAGATTAAAGCAAGATGTTCACCAATATTATGGATGCAGCAGTAATATTTTGAAATAAATTTAGAGCCCTTTCCTAGTACCTAATAAACCGCTAGTAGCTTAAAACTAGGATGAATAAAAGTTACTTTCCAACCAGGACATGTTAGCATTTGAAAGGATGTTTTACTACCATGGTGATGTGCAAGAGCTGACTTCTAAGGGCTTGCAAGACGTGACCATGCATTTGTCACAAATAAAGAAAGCAATCCTAAAATTCAAATGGAAACAAAGAAGATCCTGAGTAGCTAAAGCAGTCTTGAATAAGAAGAGCAAAGGTAAAGGCATCACATTTCCCAATTTCAAGCTGTATTACAAAGCACTAGTAATCAAAACACTATGGTATTCGAATAAAAACAGACACACAGGTTAGTGGAATAGAGTGGAGAGCCCAGAAATAAACTGCCACATGTATGATCAACCAATATTTGACAAGGAGCCAATAATATACAGTGGAGAAAGGATAGTCTCATCAATAAATGGTACTGAGAAAACTGGTTATCGACATGCAAAAGAATACAATTGGATCCCATATTATACTGTACACAAAAATCAACTCCAAATGGATTAAGTACTTGAATGCAAGACCTGGAACTGTAAAACTGCTAGAAGAAAGCAGAGGATAAGCTCTTCGACATGGGTCATGGCAAAGAATTTTTGGATTTGACATCAAAAGCAAGGACATCAAAGCAAAAATAAACAAGTGGGTTTCTATCCAAGTAAAAAGTTTCTACACAGCAAAGGGAACCACCAAAAAAAAGCAATCAAAATGAAAATGCAACTTACAAAATGAAAGAAAATATTTCCAAATTACGTATCTAGTAAGAGATTAATATCCAAAATTTATAAGAAATTCATACAACTTAAATAGCAGAAAAACAGCCCCATTAAAAATGGGCAAAGGACCTGAATAGACATTTTCCCAAAGACGTGCAAATGACCAACAAATACCTGAAAGTATGCCCAACATTACTATTCATGAAGAAAATCCAAATCTGCAATGAGATATCGCCTCACACACATTAGAACGTCTGTCAAGAGATGACAAGTTTTGGCAAGGAAGAGGAGAAAAGAGAACCCTCATACACTGTTGGTGGAGTGTGAATTGGTAGAGACATTATGGGAAACATTGTAGATGTTTCTCAATAATTAAAAATAGAACTATCATATGAACCTGCAGTCCCGTTTCTGGGCATATATCCAAGGAATGAAATCACTAGCTCAAAGAGATATTTGGATATCTGTACCTCATTGGTCATTGCAACATTATTCATGATAGCTAATGTAAGGAAACAACCTGAGTGTCCACTGACAGGTGAATGGATAAAAAATATATACATGGGATGTAACAACAAAAATGTCAAACCCATAACAAGAGAAAGTGCTTGCCAGTGCATGGTGGGGGGAGGGTGAGATGCATGGAGAGAGGGCAAAAACTTTCAGTTCTAAGATGAATACATTTTGAGGATGTATATAGCATGGTGACTATAGTTGATATTGCTGTGCTATATAATTGAAATTTGTTAAAGGAATAAATCTTAATCATTTTCAAAAACAACCAAAAAAAAAGTAATTCTGAGAGGTGATGGATTTGCTAATTAACTTCATTGTGGGAGTCCTTTCACAATGTTTATGTATATTGAATCATCACATTGTACACTTTAAATATATTCAATTGTATTTGTCAACTAAACCTCAGTAAAGCTAGGGGGAACAAAAGAGATGATTGCGTGCATTCACTACAGCTTCAAGGTCAATGATGTCATGTTGGTAGTTTGAAATTAGCCAAGGGTAGGATCATTTACACCACCACAGAAATCACCGGATGCTCCAATACAGGCCTTTCAATCCTGGAGAGCCAGTTGTTAAACCTTTACCAGAGCACTGTGATTATGCAGAAGAGTAATGCAAATCGGTACTGTCTCAAACTATGACATTTGGTCACCCTACTTAACATGGGATTTATATAATCCAGCTGTCCAAATTTCATTAGAGGCATTGGTAAATGAATTAAAGTATGCAAGACCTGAAAACTTCTTCATTGGCCCATGGGAATTACATCAAGACTGTATTTTAAAAAAATGAAAATGGGCAAGTTTAACTGCAGCTGATCTCAATGTCAGATTTACAAAAAAATAAAACTAAAAATTGGGAGGTTGCTGGTGACAAAGGCTTTTCACTTGTGTCTAGGTAGTAAAAATGGTTTAGAGATGTGGATCAGTGTCACCCTTTGGAGAGCTGAAAGTCTAGGGGGCAAAAGAGGAGATTGGATGCTTGAAAGACCAAGCCAGGGAATAAGGGATAAGCAGGCTGATCTGTTTCCTTTGCAGAAAACTGAGCAGACTCACAATTTATTGATTGGACAACAATGCAGAAAGTGAGAGAAACAGCTGTGGTGTAAAAGGGACAGGAGTCTCAGGTTGGCTCCAATAGTTACATCAAAATTGATTCCAAACTCTACCTCTGATAGATCTGTATTTCTAAATCTTCCGTGTTGGTTGAATGAAACATCTGCTCAGAGAATATTTTTTTTTTCCTGACCTTGCTGGTTCTGAAATTATCTATATGTCTTCATGGAGAGAACTGTATCATATACTAAACTTTATACTGGCCACTTCATATTAATTGATAACAAATGAAATTAAACTCACCTACAAGTTTTCAAAGGATAGATAATCCTGGTGGTATGTGGAGAATTTCTAAGAAATCTGATTCCAAATTATCTTAAAAATTTTGATTATTTGATAGGCAACTCCCACTTGTGATTTCTTATGAAACCACCTTATAAAGCTTCCATTCACAATAGCCTTTTTTTCACTTTATTGAAGAAAGGCACAGTCCTCATACAACCGAATCTTAGCTGACAACATGCCCAGGAGTTATAAAAACCCCTCCTCAGATAATAAGCAAAGGAGTAATTTGAAATACTGTTTTAGGGAAACATTTTTAATTGACGAATCAAGACATCTTAAACCCACTTGGCTTCCTGTCTTTTTTTTCTGTTATAACTATTTCTGTGTAGCCTGAATCTTGGCCCCTATGAGGATGTTCCAGATTCAGAAAAACGGAAACAATATAGGTTAGTTTTAAAATGTAACTGGAGGGGTGCCTGGGTGATTCAGTTGGTTAGGTGTCCAACTTCGGCTCAGGTCATGATCAGACAGTCTGTGAGTTCGAGCCCCGTGTCGGGCCCTGTGCTGACAACTCAGAGCCTGGAGCCTGCTTCGGATTCTGTGTCTCCCTCCTTCTCTGCTCCTCCCCCACCCCCACTTGCGCTCTCTCTCTCTCAAAAATAAATAAACATTAAAAAAATTAGAAAGAAAGAAAGAAAGAAAGAAAGAAAGAAAGAAAGAAAGAAAGAAAGAAAAATGTATTTTGTATGTAACTGGAATATTTCTCAGGATGATGTCATTTCGCAAAATACTTTGGGAAAAAAAACCCACACAAAATTTTACATCTTTCAGATGGTCTTTATTTCAATAAAATATGAAAAACTTATATGAAAATATCATCAAATATTTATTCCACTTACAGCCGATCTTCAGTTTATTTTACCTTTTAAAATGCTTATTCCTTTTCCTGTTAACAAAGGAGACTTAGTAAAGTATTCTTAAATATTTAAATGCCAACTAAATGTATGTGAGAAAGTACATCCTTTCTTGAGGGATAACGAAGCAAAAATGCTTGAAGATTGCTGACCTAGTCAAGCCTTGGCAGACGCCAGGGGTGTTGTGTCCCCAGTCAGACGACCTTCTACTCATTAAGCCTTATTTATCTGTAGGCACACTGGGAATGATGAAGTTCACAGAATAATGTCTTAACACCTTGTCCTGGGATTTTTGACTTAAAGAACTTGCTACAGTATCATCAGAAATTTCTCTGTCAGGGAGATCAGTGACCCAAAGGCAGCTATGTCATGGAGATCATCCGAAAGTTGAAATGGAATGTTTAGTTATGCTAATGAAGGTGCATCAGAATCACCTTGTGAACTATGTAAATATACGGGAGCTCAGGATGATCTTCTGATGTCTGCATATGTTTCTAATGGAATACCTAGCTTAGAAATAATCAAAAATATTATGAAGGCAAGTAAGCCAATATAACTCTATTTCTGGAAATTTATCTTGAAGAAATACAGATTTACACAATAATTATAAGAATAAGTATAGTATAAGTATTCTTATACTGGAATCACTGCAAATAGCAAAAAATGGAAACCCTTTAATATCCAACAACATTAGATTTATTGATTAAATTAATATATTGGATAAAATATTTTTGAACTGTTAATATCATATTCTCAAATAAATTAAAGTTTGACAGTCTTTACAATATAATGCTATGGAAAACTTTAAAGTGATTTCCAATGTAGATTAATTAACCCCAACGTTATGAAAAGAAACCACAAAATCTGTGATTATATTCATAGAAATATATAAGCATGAAATGCTCAGATGTGGTAATGATACACAGTTGAATTATGTGTGATTATTGTTTTAATACTTTTTACCCTTTTATTTTTCATTTTCTATTTACATTGTACATGTTATGCAAACCTCTAAATATACTTAAATTGTGTACTTAATAATTTGAAATAAACAGATATTGAAGTTAATTATGCACATTCTGCTCATCAGATCATAGTCAAATGTTGCATTCTAAAACATTATTTGATATACTTCAAGCATTCGATAAGAATGTTTAAGAATATTTAATTACATAACTACTGATTAAAGAATGAACAGGAGTAACAAAGGCAAATGATATACAGTATTAATTTAATAAAAACACGTATAAACAACCATACAGTAAAAGGTATTTGTTATGATAATTGAGAAAAAGATGATAAATGTATGGGTTTTACAGATATCTAACTGATACTTGTTAAAATACTGTTCCTAACCTTAATTATTAAGTTAAAAATGCTTTCTGAGAGACTATCTCCAAATTATTAGTGAATACAATAACTTTGTACTGGATATTAGCAAATATTTGAAACAAAGCCAGGTTTTTAACTTGAAATCTGGAAAGTCATGTGCAACAATACACAATAGTACCTAGCAAAGTCAAAGGCAGTAGAGAAATATATATATGCAATTTATGTGTGTAGTGTCTACACCAATCCCAGTACTATGGGATTGTAGTATCGTTTTTATTTTTGCCATTATATTTTATCGTTAAAAATTTTTAAAGGATCATAGTAGGTGTTAACCACTGTGATTTTAGTAAATCTGCAGAAATATGAATAATAAATGTAATTTCCCCAAATATTCAAGTAAAAGGAAATAAGGCTGTAACTTTATTTCATATAGGTATATAATTACATGTTTTTAAATTCTGAGTTAACCAATTTTTGAATACACTAAATTTAATTTTCCTAACAACAGGTGTAAGAAAAATGAAGCAGAGACAAACTATACTTTTGGCAGAGAATATGATGTAAATACAAAATGAATATGTCGAAAAAAGTTGTGGTAGGCTCCTAAATGTATACAACAATTAAAATGGAAACATTTTCGATCAATGAACCCCACCTCCTCACTCTACAGAGGAGTAAACTGAGGGCCTGAAGAGCTTTTACAGATATTCCATCTTTACAATCTCATTGGCCTCTTTGAAGCAGCAGGAGTAAAACTGTAAAACAGGAGTAAAAAATCTGTCATGGCAGATATTGAGGAAATTAACCATATCATACATAACAGCATCATGAAACTATAGGACTTCAGTAATGGACAAACTGTAAGCAATACACAATGGAAATGGCTTATATAACTTAAACATCTATATCATATCATCTGTTTCTAGTTCGGTAGCATTTTCCCTATCAAAATATCAGCAAAACTCATCCTCTAATACAGAGCAGTCGCGCTATTAGACAGACTGAATGAATAAAACATAATCACAATGCTCTTGTTCACTGTTATTTTCCCATGAGGCTATTGCTCATTGATCTTATATTCATTTTGAGGTCTTTTATCATCTTATGATATGTCATACCTTCTCAGAACTGCTTAGCATTGGGAGTGTCACTTGATGGACACATGTACTCCAGTATGCATACTGTCAAGGATTTTGCTTAGATCTATAATGTACTAAAAATTACCAAAATTACCTGGAAAATGGGAAAAGGTTAAGGAGGCATTGTCTAACACTCTCATTAAAATTCAGATTGAATAAGAAAACAAAAGCATTTTAAGACAAAACATAAAATGGTATGCTCTATTAAGCTTTTGACCTTTAAGAACTCACTTATAATTCCTTTTTTTTTTTCTGAGCTCTCCATACAAACCATGTAGTCACTGAAAGAAGTTCAATCTAGATATGCATATTCCTTTCTTCTTTAAGATTTTTTGTAATGTTTATTTTTGAGAGGGAGAGAGACAGAGTGCAAGTGGGGAAGGGCAGAGAGTGAGGGAGACACAAAATCCAAAGCGGGCTTCAGGCTCTGAGCTGTCAGCACAGAGCCCACACGAGGTTCGAACTCACAGACTGTGAGGTCATGACCTGAGCCAAAGTTGGATGCTTAACCGACTGAGCCGCCTAGGCACCCCTAGATCTTCATATTCGAAGTGTCATTCAGTATTTCCCCGACGCTAGTTTCAGTGACTGTGATAACATAGAACCTCGGGTTCTCTTCGTGATCACTGGTCTATGCCAAAACTGTGTTTCTTGAGGTTTACTCATAATTCATTTTTAACTCATCTACTCAGATATCATGAATTTTGCTCTCAGTTGCTTTGAGCATAGACAACTGGAAAGGTTTCAAGTAATTCATGTTTGCTTAGGATAAGATCCAAGCTCATTAGAATGGACTATCAATTTCCCCATGATTTCCCCACTCTTCACTATTTTTATGTCAGTCTTTTCTCCATTACATTGTATGGAGCTGAATTTATTTCAGTTCCCCATTTTGTTCTTATGCTGTTTTGTTTTTGGTTTTGTTCTGTTTTGTTTTTTTGTTTTGTTTTGTTTTTGGTTTTGTTTTTGCTTTTTGGTCTCTTTCCACTACCACAAATGTCCTTCTTTTCCTCTTGGGTCCCTATATTCTCCTGGCTACCTCCTACACATTAGCACTTAGTACAAACATCGTGCACGGAGAAAACCTTCCTTCCTTAACTATGTCTGTTTATATTATTAGGTGAGTCATTTTAGTACTTACACAGAACTTAGTAAGCTTATATTGTAATATTTCTACTCTATTGCATTAATGTCTTACTTACCAAAATATAAGACCCTTACAGGCTAGGACCATACCTGTTATATTTGTAGGATGATAGTCTTTGTCCTATGGTAATGGATCATTATATATTGGTTCAATTTATAAAAACTGGTAGTATTTCAGACTGTGGCATTTTCTTCACACTTTATCAAGAATTGCAAGACCAACAAGGACTTGATAGTATTAACACTGGCCAGAAAATAAATTAGAGTGTTTGGTATTTGAATTTCAGTCATATTAGAAAAGATAATGATTGTTTAATCCTCTTTAAGAAGGTAAATGACACAGGCACATAAATTCTATCAACTAAATGTTGACGATGTGTTCTGTAAGTATGATATAAACCCAATTGACTTGACAAAGTGTAAGAACTGAGGATACCAAGGCCTTAGTGAAGTAGCTTGGGTTTTCAGAGTTGTAGTGTATATTCAAGGTTGTCATCCAAAAGGAGACAGCTGAAGTAGCATGGGACAGGGGGTATAGATAGACATATGGTGGTCCATTCTTGCTGGCCTACGTATCCCTTCTCAGGTATGCTGAAAGCTGTCTTAAAAGTGCCACTTAGAATCAGACTCATTAATGCTAAATTTTTAAAATTTCGAATTTAAGGCAAAACTTAAAAAAATATGATAGTTCTGATGACTTTGGGAGAGGAAGAAATTATTGGGCTTAAGTATTTATACATTGACCTAAAAAATATCTTTTTCTTGTCATATGGGCATTGTCAGAGATAGAACCCAGAAGTTTCAAAATCTATATGAAAGCTTCCAAATGTCATTATTTTTTTTTAGTATGTAGTGTTTAGAATACCAAAACTTCCATTAAACACAAAGCACAGTGAAAACAAAACTGAAGGAAAAATATTCATGTTTTAATGTGAAGCAATTCCCAAATGAATCGATCTTCTTATTCTTCAGGAAATGCTTATTTAATATTTAAGACAAAAAGATTCTCATTTTTTGCCTGCTACTATATATTTTAAAGTTACTAATGATTTTATCAAGAAAATGGAGGTTTATTTAATTCATGGTTGATGTAATGGAATTTAGTATACACTTCTACTAATCGATAACCATGTGATCATCCACGGAGTAATAACATCACAGATCGAATTCTCACAAAAGCTATCCTATCCTCTCTCTGAATGCCTCTTTCATCATGCTTCAGTTGATTAGGATAGGGCTAGGTTACAAATAATTTACTTCTTTTTTTTTTTTTTTTTTTTTTGATGTGTGTATATGTAATATATCTTTTGGGAATATTTTCACCTTGAAAATTCAGTGATTTTTTTCCCTACTTTTACTTTCCTCTTTTGGAGGTTAACTGACTCCTCTCACAGTCTTAAAATTTCTTGTTGACTTTTCATGTATTCTTTGTATACTCTAAAGAAAGAGTTTGCACTCCCATAAAAAGGAATAACGTAGACAACGATTTGTGGAGGCTTACTGTATCCTGAGTGAATACTCAATTTGAGAAGGGTTTGATCATTCTTTTTTCCACCTTTAAATTGCTGGTTTGGTATTCTCCGCATTATGCTTTGGTCAATATATTGAGAAGTAAATTGAAGAAAAATGATAAAACATCTAGTTAATCCAAATTGTCAGCTTACACTTGGCATCGACCCAAGTGAGCAGATCGACTTTGCATTGTTCTACAGAGGCTGATAAAATTTTATGTTCAAAAATATTTTTTTTTTTACTTCTTAAAAATCTTTATTTAAATCCAAGTTAGGGGGCGCCTGGGTGGCGCAGTCGGTTAAGCGTCCGACTTCAGCCAGGTCACGATCTCGCGGTCCATGAGTTCGAGCCCCGCGTCGGGCTCTGGGCTGATGGCTCGGAGCCTGGAGCCTGTTTCCGATTCTGTGTCTCCCTCTCTCTCTGCCCCTCCCCCGTTCATGCTCTGTCTCTCTCTGTCCCAAAAATAAATAAACGTTGAAAAAAAAAAAAAATTAAAAAAATAAATAAATAAATAAATCCAAGTTAGTTAACATATAGTGTAATAATGGTTTCAGGAGTAGAATTTAGTAATTCATCATTTACATATAACATCCCAACAAGTGTCCTCCTTAGTACCCATCACTCATTTGGCCCATTCCCCCCACTTCCCTCCCGTCAACCCTTAGTTTGTTCTCTGTATTTCAAAGTCTCTTATTGCCTCCTTTTCTGTTTTTATCTTACCTTTTCTTCACATCCCCTATGTTCGTCTGTTTTGTTTCTTAAACTCAATGTATGAGTGAAACCATATGGTATTTGTCTTTCTCTGATTGACTTATTTTGCTTATCATAATACATTCTAGTCCCATCCACATTGTTGCAAATGGTGACATTTCATTCTTTTGATTGCCGAGTATATCCAATTGTGTATGTGTAATATATATATATATATATATATATATATATATATATATATATATGTACCATATACATATATGCGCCATATATATATATATATATATATATATATATATATGCCACATATTCTTTGTCAATGGACATTTGAGCTCTTGCCATAGTTTGGCTATTGTTGATAGTGCTGCTATCATATGCACTGGGGTCATATGCCCCTTTGAATCAGCATTTTTGTATCCTTTGGATAAATACCTAGTGATGCAATTGCTGGGCCATAGGGTAGCTCTACTTTCAATTTTTTGAGAAACTTCTATACTATTCTTCAGAGTGACTACACTCCAACCAAACTCCATTCTGCTCCAAAAGGGTTCCCCTTTCTCTGCATCCTTGCCACAAAAAACCTGTTGTTTCTTGTGTTGTTAATTTTAGCCATTCTGACAGGCTTGAGATGGTATCTCATTGTGGTTTCGATTTGTATTTCCTTGATGATGAGTGATGTTGAACATCTTTTTATGTTTCTGTGAGTCACCTGGATATCTACTTTGAAAAAGTCTCTGTTCATGTCTTTTGCCCATTTCTTCACTGGATTATTTGTTTTATGGGTGTTGAGTTTGATAAGTTCTTTATAGATTTTGGATACTAATCCTTTATCCGATATATGTAAATATCTTCTCCCATCCCACAGATGCCTTTTAGTTTTATTGGTTGTTTCCTTTACTGTACAGAAGCTTTTTATCTTGTTGAGGTCCCAGTAGTTCATTTTTTGCTTTTGTTTCCCGTGGCTCCAGATACATGTCTAGTAAGAACTTGCTGTAGCCAAGGTCACAGAGGTTGTGGCCTGCTTTCTCCTGTTGGATTTTTATGGTTTCCTGTCTCACATTTAGGTCTTTCATCCATTTTGAGTTTACTTTGTGTATGGTGGAAGAAAGTGTTTGAGGTTCATTCTTCTGCATGTTGCTGTCACTTTTTCCAACACCATTTCCTGAAGAGACTGTCTTTTTTCCATTGGATACTTTTTCCTGCTTTGTTGAAGATGAGTTGGCCATACATTTGTGGGTCCATTTCTGGGTTCTGTATTATGTTCCTTTGATCTTTGTATCTTTTTTATGCCAGTACCATACTGTCTTGATGATTACAGCTTGAAGTCCAGAATTGTGATACATCCGGTTTTGGTTTTCTTTTTCAACATGGCTTTGGCTATTCAGATTCTTTTGTGGCTCCATACAAATTTTAGGTTTGTTCTAGCTCTGGGAAGAATTCTGGTGTTATTTTGATAGGCATTGCATTGAATGTGTAGATTGCTTTGGGTAGTGTAGACACTTTAACAATATTTATTCTTCCAATCCATAAGCATAGAATGTTTTTCCATTTCTTTGTGCCTTCTTCAATTTTTTCATAAGCTTTCTATAGTTTTCACCATATATATCTTCTACCTCTTTGGTTAGATTTATTCCTAGGTGGTTTATGGTTTTTGGTGCCATTGTAAATAGGACTGATTCCTTGATTTCTCTTTCTGCAGCTTTATTATTGTATAATAATAAATAAATTTATTGTACAATAAATTTCTATTGTATATAGAAATACAGCTGATTTCTATACATTGATTTTATATTGTGACTTTGCTGAATTCATGTAATAGTTCTAGCAGTTCTTTGGTGGAGTCCTTTGGGTTTTCTACATAGAATATTATGTCGCCTGCAAAGAGTGAAAGTTTGACTTCCTCCTTGCCAATTTGGATGCTTTTTAGTTATTTTGTTGTCTGATTGCTGAGGCTAGGACTTCCAGTACTATGTTGAACAGCAGTGGTGAGAAAGAACATCTCTGTCAGATTCCTGACCTTAGGGGGAAGGCTCTTAGTTTTTCCCCATTGAGGATGATTTAGCTGTGAGACTTTTGTATATGGCCTTTATGATGTTGAGGTATGTTCCTTCTATCCCTACTTTCTGGAGTGTTTTTAGCAAGAAAGAATGCTGTATTTTGTCAAATTATTTTTTCTGCATCTACTGAGAGGATGATGCGGTTTTTATCCTTTCTGTTATTAATGTAATGTATCCCATTGATTGATTTGCAGATATTGAACCAGCCCCGCATCTCAGGAATAAATCTCACTTGATTGTGGCAAATAGGTCTTTTAATGTATTGTTGGATTTGATTGGCTAGTATCTTGTTGAGAATTTTTGCATCCATGTTCATCATAGGAATTGGTCTGTAATGCTCCTTTCGAATGGGGTTTTGTCTGGTTTTGGAATCAAGGTAATACTGCCTCATAGAATTAGTTTAGGGTTATCTGGGTAGCTCAGTTGGTTAAGCAACTGACTCTTGATTTCAGTTCAGGTCATGATCTCACAGATCATCAGTTTGAGCCATGTGCCAGGCTCTACGCTAACAGTGCAGAGACTGCTTAGGATTCTTTCTGTCTCCCTCTGTCTCTGACCCTACACTGCTTTCTCTCTCTCAAAATAAATAAATAAACTTAAGAAAAAAAAACAAGAATGAGTTTGGAAGTTTCTTTTCCATTTCTAATCTTTGGAACATCTTCAAAAGAATAAGTATTAACTCTTCTTAATTGTTTGATAGAATTCCCCTGGGAGGCCATATAGCCCAGGATTTTTGTTTTTGGGGAGATTTTTGATTACTAATTTAATTTCTTTACTGATTATGAGTATATTCAAAGTTTCTATTTCTTCCTGTTTCAGTTTTTGTTGTTTATATGTTCCCAGTAACTTATCCATTTTTTCCAGGTTGCCCAATTTGTCAGCATATAATTGCTCATAATATTCTCTTATTATTTATATTTCTGTGGTATCGGTTGTGTTCTCTTCTCTTCCATTCATGATTTTATTTATTTGGATCCTTTCTTTTTTGATAAATCTGGCTAAGGGTTTATCAATTTTGTTAATTCTTTCAAAGAACCAACTCATGGTTTTGTTGATCTATTCTATTGTCTTTTTGATTTTGATATCATTTATTTCTGCTCTAATCTTTATTATTTCCCATATTCTTCTAGTTCTGGGCTTTATTTGCTCTTCTTTTTCCAGCCCTTTTAGGTTTATGGGTAGGTTGTATATTTGAGATGTTTCTTCCTTCTCTAGGAAGGTCGGGATTACTATACACTTCCCTCTTGACTGCCTTTGCCGCATCCCAAAAGTTTTGGAGTATTGTGTTTTCATGTTCATTCTCTTCCATGTACTTTTCTATTTCCTTTTCCATTTCTTGGTTAACCCATTAATTCTTTAGTAGGATGTTCTTTAATCTCCAAGTATTTGTGATCTTTCCAAATTTTTTTGTGAGGTTGATTTCAAGCTTTATAGTGTTGTGGTCTGAAAATATGCATGGTATGATCTCGATCTTTTTGTACTTGTTGAGGGCTGGTTTGTGCCCCGGGTGTGATCTATTCTGGAGAATGTTCCATGTGCACTCTAGAAGAATGTGTATTCTGCTGCTTTATGATGACATGTTCTGAATATATCTGTT
This sequence comes from Puma concolor, assembly GCF_028749965.1. NCBI lineage: Eukaryota > Metazoa > Chordata > Mammalia > Carnivora > Felidae > Puma > Puma concolor. The sequence continues at coordinate 24,590,210 of NC_141670.1, forward strand.
AAGTACATCCCATCCAGTGTGTCATTCAAAGCCATTGTTTCCTTGTTGGTTTTCTGCTTAGATGACCTGTCTATTGTTGTAAGTGAGGCATTAAAGTACCCTACTATTATTGTATTATTATCAATGAGTTTGCTAATGGACATCAAAAGAAAGCTGGAGTAGCCATACTTATATCAGACAAACTAGATTTTAAAACAAAGACTATAACAAGAGATGAAGAAGAGAATTATATCATAATTAAGGGCTCTGTCCACCAAGAATATCTAACAATTGTAAGTATTTATGCCCGCAACTTGAAAGACCCAAATATATAAATCAATCACAAACATAAAGTAAAGCTTTTAAGGGAGTAAACCCATTATAGACCTCTCTCTCTCTCTCTCTCTCTCTCTCTCTCTCTCTCTCTCTCTCTCCCTATATCTATATCTATATCTATATCTATATCTATATCTATATCTATATCATCTATATCTATATCTATATCTATACACATATGGCCTCAACTTCCTAAGAAATATTATACATTAAGTCACTCTTTAATAATAAGGGCATAAACTATCAAAATATTCATTTGCCTTAAAATTTATTGAATCTCTTTGTTTAGAGAATGACCTTCTTCTTTAAATATTTTACTAAGTAACATTATACTAATTTAAGATACCAGCTTCATTGGCTATGTGTTACAGGAAGGGGAGTACAATTCGGCTTCAGCAATCTGTCTGATGGCTTAAGAATTCAGTGACATTTCATTTTGTAAAGTGTGTTTTGTTTTCTAAAGAAATATAATATACCTTTTTCTTAAACATTTCTGTGGAGCTACTTCTATTCATGTATCCTTTTTAATAAACCCAGTATATCATTTATATATAGTATAATTGGAATACCCCATGACAAACCGAAAATTGCATTTGCTTTGTAAAATGTAGTATTTCAAATTTATATACAGGAGGTTATGTAAGGCTAAATGACTCTTCATATCACAAATGACTAAAGTATAGAAGGTAAGATTTTAGCACATTCTGGAATCAAACACAAAGATGCAGCCAAGTATATGTCATGATGATGGTTAAGGTGCTTATTGAACATTTCGTAAGGTTAAAAACCTGTTCTCTGCCTTTGCATTATGCTGCATTATTTAGAATGTCTAATGATTTTTAGAAGTTAGGTTGCCAGCATGAAGAGAGCAAAGACATGTCGTTGCAATAATTTCTGTAAAGTGACCTATTTCGCATTTATTTCTATCATGCTGCACATAATTCTCACACCTAAAGATCACACAAAAGTTAGTCTAAATTATCTGAACATGTGGAAACTAGTTTAATGCTCCTTTTCCCTGAATTCAGGTAAACTAATCACAAGTATATCACATTGATCCAGTGAAGCATTTATATTATTTTATGTTTTCGAATGCACTCTGTAAGAGTCACTATCACAATATTTAGATGAATTTTGAATGCTGTTTTTTTATTAGTTGATACAATCTCAGCATTTACTTTATTTGGAAAAGTAGTAAGTCTTGTGTTCTATTTCTTTCTATCCTGTCTGTTAATTTACTGTCCCTATAACTTTTGAACCTAGTGTTAATCTGTAACTAGTTTATCTTGGCTCATTCAGAATGTCAAGTGGATCTCTAGAGCTAGCCTGAGGTTCTGAACTATCTTTTGAGTGTGATTTTGATTTTCTTTTAATGCATAATTAGAAGAATTCCAGGGATTACGGGTATAGACAGCATGTGTAGAAGTTTTCAATGCATAGAGAACTAATGCACTGCTCCATATTTGTAACGGAATATGCCAGGTTAGTGATTAATGGTGTAACTTTGGTGTCCGGAGAAACTCTCAATTGGAAGAAAAAAAAGTCCTTTTCTTCCTCACAAGAACATACCTACTTTTTAATTATTTCCATTATAATCTTCTTAGGTGAACAACATAGAATTTTGCCTAAGTTATCTTAAGATACGTAAATGATTGCTTGATATCCACGTTTGCTGCTAGGATATAAGGTGCTTCTTTCAAAAAATATAAAGTGATCTGGTAATTAATGGTACTTCTTATGAATAACACAACCTCACTACTTTGGGTGTCATACAGTTTAAAAGCCTAGCTTCAAGCAAAATATCTACAAGGTTTTTATATCAACCAGTTACCAAAATCCTCGGCCATATCATTGTTTAAAAGATATTGAAGCAAGTTATCTTTTTATTGATTTTGAATTGTTAGGTAGATATATCTATCCTTATCTATACCTATCTATCTGTATTTAAATCTAGACTTCTGGCATTGCTTTGTATGAATTTAAATTGTCACAGCATTTAGGGGGTGCCTGGGTGGCTCAGTCGGTTGAGCGACCGACTTGGGCTCAGGTCATGATCTCATGGTTTGTGAGTTCGAGCCCTGCGTCAGGCTCTGTGCTGACAGCTCAGGGCCTGGAGCCTGCTTCTGGTTCTGTGTCTCCCTCTCTTTCTGCGCCTCCCCCATTCATGCTCTCTCTCTCTCTCTCTCTCTCTGTCTGTCTCAGAAATAAACAAACATTAAAAAAAATGGTCACAGCATTTATTATCATGTTTTAAATATGTGCATATGCATATTAGCATGATTTATGCTATTATGTATTACTTTATTTTTCTATTATGTCTTACTCATTTCAGAAAGTATAATAAAAATAACAAAAATTTGCAAAAGGTAGCAGCATATAAAATATAATATCAAAAAAGTAGGACTGAAAAAATTTAGACTAAAAGTAGGGCAAGATCAGAAAAAATAAAGTTTTTTGTATAGTTTTTATCTTACAGCTTTCATTTTACCTTCAAGAATTAAAAGGAAAGTGTGCCTGACTGGCTCAGTTGGTAGAGCATGTGACTCTTGATCTCGGGGTTGAGTTCAGCCCCATGTTGGGTGTAGAGATTACTTAAAATTAAAAAAAAAAAAGTTTTAAAAAAAGAATAAAAGGAAAAACTACATGGTTATGTGATTTTAATTTCTAAAGTAATATAACCTGTTATTTAAAGAAAACAAAGCTCTTCCTAGCATAAATGGCCAAATAAATTTGTTGTATAGAATCTCATAAATTCATGGAGCCAAATAGTAAATGTGAAAATAGTTTGAGGAAAAATAGAAACACATTTAATATGGTTTTACATTGTGTCCCTGATAAAAATTGGGAAAACTGTTTTTAAATAGAGTGAAATTAAACTGATTTTTGAGAGTGAATGGTGAATAATTTTCTGTATATGTCTAGCTAAATCCTCGCATAAAGAGTAACCAGAAGAACATACCTTTCAACCAATTTTCTGTAAGTATTTCCTTGAATAAGGTTATAGTAGAAGTAAATATCAGATGGTCTGATGGCACAGATTCTGATGTAAGCATAGAAAGAATGACAATTCAAATTTGCCCTCTGTGAGTGGATTCCCATGATTGAGAAGACAAGTGGGCTGTAAGGTTAACTTGGCAGTGTGAAAACAGTGATTCTTATCTGATGGAGAGTTTGAGGAATCTCAAGGCAAAACCAGGTCTTCCTCATTAGAAAATATGCATTTTATCTTTCTTTAAGGTGCATTGTTTTAGGATTAAAAGACCTTCAGGGAGTCAAGATAGAAAGACTCTCACAAACTGGGTATCAAAAACTCATGGTGTCGATTCCTTAGTACCCCTCCTGAAATCCTTGTTGCACTATATGCTAACTAATTTGGATGTAAGTTTAAAAAAATAAAAAATTAAATTAAAAAACAAAACAAAACAAAAAAACAACTCATGGTCCCCTCACCTGGGTGGCTCAGTCGGTTAAGCATCTGACTTCAGCTCAGGTCATGATCTCACTGCTGGTGAGTTAGATCCCCACGTCGGGCTCTGTGCTCACAGCTCAGAGCCGGGAGCCTGCTTCGGATTCTGTGACTCCCTCTCTCTGCCCCTCCCCTGCTCATGCTCGCTCTCTCTCTCTCTCTCTCCTCAATAAATAAATAAATGTTAAAAAATTGTTTAAAGAAAAAGTCATGTCAGACCTCTAGAGTGATGTTAAGTGAAGCATGAAGTGAGTAATCTTGGGAGTCGATATATTGAGTTCTGTTATCCTGTAGAACGGTGTGACTAGAGTGCTAACAAGTTCCATTTAGGGATCTCGTGTTTTCCACACTCTCACGAGTATTATTGAATCTATTTATTTATTTTTTTAATTTTTAAGTTTATTTTGAGAGAGACAGAGAGAGAGAGAGAGAGCACAAGCATGGGTAAAGAGAGCAGAGAAACAGAGAATCCCAGTCGGGCTCCACACTGTCAGTGTGGAGACCAATGCTGTCAGTGTGGATCTCCACCTCACAAACCGGGAGATTATGACAGGAGCTGAAACCAAGAGTCCAACACTTAACCGACTGAGCCACCCAGGTGCCCCTGAACCTATTTTTTTTTAAAGGAGAGTACAATAATGGGATGCCTGAGTGGCTCAGTTAGTTAAGCATCCGGCTCTTTATTTTGGCTCAGGTCTTGATCTCATGGGTCCTGAGATCAAGCCCCATGTCGGCTCTGTGCTGGACCTGCTTGGGATTTTTTTCTCTCCCTCTCTCTGGTACCACTCCTCCTCCCACACATGCCCTTTCTGTCTCAGTCTCTGTCTCTGTCTCTGTCCCTGTCTCTCTCTCAAAGTAAATAAATTTTTAAAAAATGAATAAAGTTAAAGGAGAGTCCAATAATAGAAAAGCAAAGGGAATCACAATAACAGACACTTGTGGCATCTTGTTTAATATAACCAATGATTGTGTGGCAAAATCCATGTCTCGTGCATATATTTTTCATATCTTTCGAAGAATTAGGCCTATATGGTAGACATTTTTATGAATAGAATAAAGCAAATGTTTGGCTTCAAGGCAACGGTAAAAATGATAACTGTAAAAAAAAAAATAACTGTAGCATGTGATAAAATGAAAGCATTTTGTGTATCACATGCTACAACCATCTATCAACTCCACCAGCATATTCCAAAGAATGTAGTGTTAAACAAAGCAACTCTTTAAGAAAAAATCAGATATAAACAATCATTTAATTAGTTTAATTAAAGCCTTTTAAGCATGCTCCCTGAAAAGTGATCTCTAATAAATGCAAAGGCTGGGTAACAGAGTATTTTGCATGTTAGTTGGTTTCTGATTAGTTCTTTATTGCATAATTGAAGGTGTACCTAGCAGTATTTTTAGTTATAATGTTGATGATAAATCAGTGTGATGGCAGTTTTTCTGGATAACCTTCCAAAAGGTTTTGAAAAATAAGTATCTTTTGTATACCAGATCTCCTTATTTCTACTTACTTATTTATGCGAATAAGTCTCTCAGTCCATATATTACACAAGAAAGTAGATTATATCTCATACTGAGACCTTTTTCATTCTAGTAATAAGCAATATTTATCCACAAAGATGTAAACTCATTGGATAAAAGAAACTACCTAAATAATTAAGAGAAACATTTCTGAAAGTTTTGACAGATTTGTCTTAGTTTGTCATTATCTTCTTAAAAATTTTAGTTGTGGTAAGGATTTCTGATAAATTTATCCTTCTTTTTTCCTTTTGATGATCATAAAGCAAATTTGTAATGTAATTGGTTTTTTACCAGTTAATACTAATTTTAAATCCAGAAGAATTTTTTTTTTAATCTGATGTCAGGTACTAGAAAAAGTAAGGTGAAAGGACAGGTGCAGTAGGCTTGAGGTGGAGGTTAATGGAAAAGTTGCAGTTATTAAGTAATGACAGTCTTAATATGACCACAAGAGAGGCTATTGAAGGGTGTATGACAAGATCACGGGAACTTAAAGCAAGAATTTAATAGTTCAGAGTATCAGAAAATCATCTATGTGGTAACTGAAAGCACTGAGAATGATGAATGTAGTAAGAGGAGAGAACGACAGTGAGTGAACCAAACGATGGAAACTTCCAGGAGTGAGAGCAAACAAGACTTGTGGATTATGTAGTGTGGTGATGTGAGATTCAAAGATTAGAGAGGAGGAAAGGGGAGGGGAGAATTATCTGGAATTAGCTCTCAGACACAGACAGTGTCACGTTAGATGCCCCCCTCCTCCCATCTCCATGCCCATTGGAATTGGGAGCAAAAGCGGCTGTAGTTGGAGAGATAATAGGAACTCAGTACAGGTATATGATGGCAGGGAATCTAGTTCAGTGCCTCACTTCAGAGATGAGGAAGTTATTTTTAACTTTTTGAAAATTAATAGTTACTTAATTGTGAAGAATTTTACAGTGTTAAATGTGAGTAGATGTTAATACAGATTAGTCCTCTACACTCTCTACAGCTTTATTAAATTGACCATTCGTACTAGAATAATGAATTTCCGGCATTATAAGTTCCTCCTACAGATAAAAAGATTAAATTACATCCTGAAATTTCTAACATAGTTAGGTATACACATTCATTCTACTTGTAAATATATTTGGCAGAAAAGATAAAATAGAGTGTTTTTAATCTTATGTGTTATTAATATAAATCATCAATGCGTACCAATAGATTATTTTTGACATACCAATGGTGGGAGATTAAAAAAAAGTAACAGCTGGATTCGATTTTAAAATCTTGTCTATTTTTAACACTTGATTCATTCATTTATTTTTACTGCTTCACTTATTGTCTGACATAAGTAGAAATTCTGACTTCTTCCTTAGCGTTCAACATCTGGTGGCTAAATCAGGCAGGCCTCGGGGAAGACAGCACAGCACACTATTTGATTGGCCTGAATTTGGAAACAAATGCTTTATTTACTTATTTGTATTTATTTATTTATTGTAAGGCTCGAAGTCACCATCCTGAGAGCAAGATCGGATGCTGACTGAGCCACCCAGGCGCATTGGAAACAAATGGTTTAAATGAACACATTTAAACTTCGTGGAGATTAAAGGCTAATACAATGGAAAATATCCCTCCCTAAATATTTCTCCGCTTGCATTTCTCAGGCCATGACAATTTTATAACATAACATTTTTTTTTTTTTGCCTTAACTGCTAGAAAAGCAAAGTAAAATTCAGTGTTCAACTGTAGCACAAGCTTGTTGCAACAGAGCAGCAAGATATGGGTCCGGACACATTTATTTCTCATGTTTTAAAAGGCCTTTAGTTCTGTTTGTAAATTTTAGTGCCCAATTTAACATTGTGTTTAAGTTTATAACACACTTAATATCTTTTTGGAAGAAGTACAGTCTTAATAAAAACATAAATATTTTATGTTTTCCTCCTCAGTGTGTTTGCTCTTCAAATGGCATCTGTCTTTTATCTTTATGGAAAATAGAACAGCTGAGAAAAACTGTAATACTTTTTTATGTGTAAAAGTGACTCCAAAAAATCCTATGATAATGTCTCAACTAGAGTTCACTGATTTCTCATATCACAAATTCTATGCTTTAATAGAAAAATTCCTTTAAGTCCAATATTCACTAATATTAACAGTTAATTTATTACATTTAGAAGCTTTTAACTGTTTCTACAGTTTTAATAGAGATAGCTCATTTTGCAAAACAACTTTTTCTTTGTGATTTAAAAAGTACTTTTTGGGGGGTACCTGAGTGGCTCAGTTGGTTTAGCGTCTAACTCTTGATCTCAGCTCAGGTCTTGATCTCAGGGTTATGAGTTCAAGCCCCTCATTGGGCTCTATGCTGGGTGTGAAGCCTACCTAAAAATAGATAATAATAAGATCTTAAAAAAAAAAAACTAAAAATAAAAGATTATTATGAAAATACAAATAAATAGATAAAATATTTTTTGAAGAATGGATAAGCTTTGAGACACCGATAAACATTCATTTATTCATATATGAATTCCATATATGAATTCCACTGATCTTTCTGGGAAATAGAATTAAAATCTGTTTTTAAGGATTAGACCAAAATGAATAAGTATGTGCTCTGCTATTATCATATAGCAATGTATCGTAGTTCTTTATGACTTCACCTGTGATCTGGCAACTTATAAACTCTGAATGTGCAAACATCCTTCCTTCACACAGGAGCATTTACACACATATGCATACCTACTTTCCAGCAGGCTCTGATAATATATGTCTGGGTACTAACTTGTCTAACTTCAGGTTGCTCTCTATTCTATCCTTAAAATCGGCGTGATTATTTTACTTTATCTCTTCTCAACCCTCATCTCTATACTTCAAGCTTCTTTATATTTTTTGAGTAATAAATTTACTTTTATCTAAAAATGGTACACAATGAGGCCTTTGACTTCTAATTAATTTGCAGACTCTGTGTTGTGAAATAAAGTCCCACTGGCAACCTGCATGTGTCGTAAATTTCAAAAAGATGTATATAATTGAAGTTTTTCCTTTGAAAAAGGTAATGGAGGAACCATAAGTCCAAAAAAATCCCCCCAAAACAAAACAACACAAAACAAAAAAAATAAACAGAGTTGAAAAAACAGTAGGATGTGAAGGCTGAAATCAGTTTCCCAAGGTAACAGTTAACAGTACGTAAAACTTCAACCCATGGGAATAAATAGCCATCTGAACAGCCTAAGGAACATCAGGCCATTATGGCTATAAATACTGTATCCTGTGAGAATTTGTAAATGTTATCCTGCCTTCTTGAATTCATATCTTCCCAGATAGTACTGTCCTCCAGTGCCTAGCAGAAGCAAATACAAATCTTCTCCAAAAGAATGCTTCCTTATTCCAGGTTCCTGGAAATTCTTGCATGTTAACCATGAGCTAAACAACAAACAACAAAAAGAAACAATGCAGGAATGTGGCAACAGGAGACAAATTCAACACAATGATTCATTCACTTAGATCTCTAAACTCCTCCAGCAATTATAATTTTCAGCTACAGAATATTAAAATATTATCTTTAATAATGCTTAAGAAACAAACTGGAATAATGAGAGAGCAAATGAAAAGCAGTAACATAAACAAATACAATTGACCGGTCGATGTGAAAAAATACCAAATTTCTTAATAAAAGATTTATCAATGAAAGGATAACTCAGTGAATAGCTTAACAGATCACTAACACAGCTGAAATGAGAAGTCCATACACAAGAGCTGAAGCCCTCAGCCAGCGGTAGCAACGAGATAGGGAGATGGAAAATAGGAGACAGAGTTAAGAAGACATACAGATAGAATGAGAGAAGGTATATTGCATATCTAATGGAAATTCCTCATGGAAAGGATGTAAAGAATGAAGTAAAGGCACTATTGAAGAGATAATGGATGACTGTTTTCCAAAGTTGATGAAAGACAGGAGTCATCAGATTCTAGAATTAAGAAGTATCCTAAGCAGAATTTTACAAAGTGAAATTTATACCTAGATTTATAATACTTACACTTTTTAACTAAATTCTTTTTATATGAATTCTTATATTAAAAATGCATACAAAGTTAACACTATATGTATTTATTTAAAAATCATTCAAAAATAAAACTGTTAGATGATAACATTATTTTGAAAAACATTGGGTAAATAGTTGCTATAACTTTGAGGTCTGAAATTCGTCAGATTCATTCTTTAGATCAGAAGTCACTTTCCAGTGTGTGTAAATGGGTGCCTCTTTTTTGTTAGTAAGCTTTTACTACAAAACAGACATGACATGGCCATTCATGTCTTGTTTGTGGCTACTTTTAAGCTACGGAAGCAGTGTTGAATAGTTCCAACAGCAACTGCATGGTCTACAGAGTCTAAAGTATTTACTATCTGGCCCTTTAAGAAAAAGTTTGTAGATTTCTCTTCCAGCTGAAGCCAATTTGATTAATTACTCCTGAGAGAAAAATACATTGTTAAACATCATCACATTTAAGTATATCATTTAACAGTTCAATTTGTAGCCTAATAATGTTCTGAGAGTGTATCAGTGTTATGAGAAATGTCAGCATGATTATTGAAGGAGAGGAGTATGGAGAACACTTAAGACAGGGAGGGAGGCCTTGCACAGGTCAGTGCAGTGAGGAGGCCTTGGGTGAAAATACTGGGGCTGTCAACTCCTTATAGAAGAGAAGGAAGGGTATTGTATCAGAATAGGCACACTTCTGTAATAGATAACTTTGGTATCTCATGGGTTAGTTTAAGTAGAAAAATTATTTCTCTCTCACCTCACAGTCTGGTGGTGTTGTTAGGACCGGTGTCTCAGATCTGTATAGACATTTAGCGGCCCAGGTCCTCTCCGTGTGTCTTCCCATAACACCTGGGGCCTCATACAGAGAAGTTAGCACATGAGAGGCTTTTGTAGTCCAGGCCTGCAAACTTTTATATCAGCCTCTATTTCTTTGACTACAACTTTGGTTGTATGGCCAGACCTACCTACAAGAAAGACTAGAAAATGTAGCCTAACTGCCATATGCACAGGAAAAAGTGGACACGGGTTGGTGAACAGTATTTTCCATGGAGGTTGGGAAGTAGTGGGCAAACATGTCCTAATTTATAAATCTGTGGGTTAAACATAGGCTTGCCATGCTATGGGGAATGGTTCAAAAAATTTTTTTTCAGGCAGCTGCAGTTTTCTGCTTGATCTGTGGGTTCAGGCCACCCTGCAGATGCAGAAGCTTCTAGTAAGCAGTTCTTTGTAAGTCTCTCTCCATTCCTACACCTCACCCAAACAGGTCCTATACTATTCAGTCATCTGCACAGCAGTACCATAGACTCACTTGGGAGCTTGTTAGGCATGAAGAATCTCAGGCTTCACCCCAGTCTGAGTGTAGAAAGATCCGGAGTTGATTTGTGTGAGCTTTACAAATTTCTAAGTGTCAGGTTAGAGTAATTTCTCTAGTCGTGTCATGTGCTAATTGGTCTGACATATTCTAAATGTTCGCTGACCACAGATGCTATAGTTACCATTTTTATATAGCTAAAAATAGAATTAATTTTACATTTCTTCTAGCCCTCAAACCTGTCATCATTAGACTTTCCTGAAAAGAGACCAAGGATTATTGCTTGTGTTATTTTAGCATGAAAAAAAAAGTCAGAAATTTGAAAGTGCTGTAGTTATTTGAAAAAGTAATCCCAGGAATACTTTCTACCCTTTTATTTAGTTGACAGAGAAAGGATAAAAATCGCTACCTGTTTCAAAGTAATGATTACACAAATCGAGAAAGGATTTATTCTTATACTTTTTGCACAATTAACTTATCAGATACAGCAAAGGTATAATCATAATTAACAAAATGCTTCAAAGCATAGAAAATCATACATACTATTGTACAAACATAATAAATGTTATCTGAAAGGTCAGTTTGTTGCTTAATATCCATTTAGATATTTTTACCATGTTCCTTTGGTAATTAATAGGGTACTATATTAGTCTGGGTTCTCCAGAGAATCTATATATAGTTTCTCATGGGTTAACAGAAATACAAAAATTATCTACACAAAAATTGTAACCTATATATAGGTTTTCTTTGTGTCTCCCTCTATATCTATTATATTTATGTGTATGTATATATATACACACACATATATATAATATTTTATGATACTATTATAATTATGTCATATTATAAATATATATGATTATATATTTATTATAAGGAATTATCCACGCAGTTATGGACGCTGAGAGGTCCTAGGCTTTGCAGTCAGAAAGCTGGAGACCCAGGAGAGGCTAGTCCAAGTCCAAAGGCCTCAGAACCAAGAGTAAAATTCCAGTCTGAGTCTGAGTCAGAAAGCAGGAGAAGGCTGATGTCCTAGCTCAAAGACAGTCAGGCAGAGAGAGCAAATTCTCTTACCCAGCCTTTTTTGTTCTATTCAGGTCTTCGGTGGATGGATGAGGTGAACCCACACTGGGGAGGGCAATCTGCTTTATTCAGTCTACCAACTTTAATTTTAATCTCATTCAAAAACACCCTGACAGACACAGCCAGAATAATGTTTAACCAGATATCAGGGTACTCCATAGCCCCATTAAGTTGATATATAAAAGTAACCATCACAAGTACTATAACCATGATGTACGTATTTAACTTTATAACCAGTTGTTATTCTTATTACCTGTTTTGTCATTCCATTATCTTTTGTTATTATGGAATAATTTTGTCGTAATCATTATGTTGCTGATTTCCCTCATCTGTTTCTGCAGAAATTCAGTAACAGCATAGATGCACACGCGCGCACACACACACACACACACACACACACAATCAACTAACGATTTGGTCCTAATATTTCAGATACTTGACGCGCTTCACAAGCCAACTAGATTTGAAGAGAAAGATTTGTGTTTGTTGTAGTTGTTGTTATTTTAACTAGAAGAAACTTAACTAATATGAATGGAGATATTTCTATGGGAAATAATCCAATAAATTCTTTTTCTTTTAACTTCTCTATCCCTATTCCTTTACTCAACATAGGCATTTCTTGGTAAATTACATACATCTTATCTGAGAAAAATGAATTTTTGGTTAGGTGTGCTGCACTTTTTAGATTTTTAGATTCCACAGATTTCTTATCTTTTCTTTAATTCTAATTTCAAGCAAGATAAAAGAAAAATAATTGAGCTCCTTACTTAACTCTCTATTTTTCCTCATCTCTTACATTTATATAAGATAAAGTCTGTTTCACATACAAATACATACATGGCATAGCCTGTAGCATTTTATTGTGAAAGAGGTGGAAGAGGCTTTGTACATTGCTTTTCTGAAATACCTCCTGATTCATGATTGGGTAGTTCCATTTCTAGAAGACTTAAATTATTCCTTGTTCCATATGAATAAATGATTTAAAAGAATTAATCCCTTTATTTTTTAAGGGTATGTGAACTGGTTAAACAAAAGATACTTACATACACTCTAAAGTTTCTTTCTGCCCATTAAAGTGAGTACAATGTGTGCATTCTAACGAGGCAATACCCAGTCGCCTCTCTCCCATCAGTTGTAGGATACCTCATTCAGGCTCTGAATTGGGCAGAGAGTGAACAGGTTGGCACCCATGAACTAGTACAAGGGCAAGATCAGCCTGAAGAAAGACTGAAGGGACAAAGTGGAAACTCAACAAAGAAGTAAAAAGAGGAGATTATTTCCCTGGTTCAGCCAATGTCACCTGAAAGGAAAAGAGGCATCTCTGGGAATTTAATGTCATCTGGTTAAAATAACAATGGCCTTTCATTGATCCGGATCTTTATTGCTTTAGGTAGACATAATACTTTTCCCTTTTGGGATGCTGATTCAAGAAGTGTTCGCTTTCTAAGCCTACACTTGGGTAAAAGTTGAGTGGGAGTATTTTGAATGATAATAGGAAGTGGCAGATTACCAAAGAGTCAATGTAAATAGAACTCTGTGCAAAACTGCTCCCTGTGTCATTATTCTGAAGATGCATTCATCAATAGCAATTGAGATAAGGAGGCCCTCAGGAGGAGTATGTTCTTACCACTCTCTTTACTATGCAGCTTTAAAGAGGCAGGAAAGAGCCAGAAGGGCCATCAGAAGTCATAGATCATTCACACAAGATATTCTGTGTAGTGACCTCAATGACTTGAGAATTTATAACAAAGAATTAATGAAAGTGGAGAATTCTCAATAAAAATGTGGGAATAGAAACACAGAACAGCTAATTATTGAATAAATGCTCTCTCCCCTTTACTATTTCACATTCAGGTTAAAATGTGAGCACTGAGAATTTAAGGGAGTCACTTAAACATCTGTAGATATATTCCTTTTCATGATCAATACTTCTGCCTTTAAAGTACAAATTTCAACAGCTAAATGCTTTACATTCTGAAGGAAATAAAATTTCAAATAATTGTATTGTTAACTAAAGAATTAAAAAATGACCTTTTTTTCAGCTTCTTAAGAAGCTAAGAAGCATCAGGTCCAGTGCTTAAGGACAGGAGGTAAAGTCTGCCTTGCACAGAGAGATAATGAATAGAAATCAAATCATAATGTGATATGACTTGTTCCGCTTACATGGCGTTTTGGAAACCTTGCTCTGGGCCAAAAAAAAAAAAAAAAAAAGTAGCAAGAGTTTGGTAAATTCTGTGTGGCCTGAACAGAAATCCAGGTAAACATAGGTAGCCTGAGTGCATTATGTTGTAAATGTGTTCAGCTCAGTTCATTCAGTCAACAGACATTTATTGAACATGAACTAGGTGCCAAGCATGAAACAAACCAAGCTTTCAAAAGGCTGCATGCGTAAAAGAAAATGACAACACACTTGTGCTTTCAGGACAGTGCAGTCTAACAGAATATAAACAAAGGAATGATCAAAACAAAGCAAAGCAAAAATCTTGTGACAAGTACCGTGATAGACATCAACACTCATTATGAAATCAGAGAGCGGGAGGGGAATTTTAATTCTGGGAGAGCAGGAATCCTTCACAAAGGATGCAACTTTGATCTGAAACTTGAAAAATATCTATAATTTTGACAGTTTTATGGAGAAGTGGAAAAGAATTTCAGGCTTAGGGAACAGAAGATGAGAATACACAGAAGTAGCATATTTTCAGAAACACGGGAAATGTGGGTCATTCTTACATGGTGGAGTAGTAGGAAAGACAGCTAAAAGCAGAAATGGATCATATTCTAAAGTACCTTACATGTTATGAATGTGAATTTTTTCCAAGCTGGGAATGAGGAATCAATAAGTGTTTTATTTTGTTTTGTTTTAATTCAAGCACGCGAATATTTTTTTAAAATGTTTTAGAAATATAACACTGCAGGGGTGCCTGGGCGGCTCAGTTGGTCAAGCGTTTGACTTCAGCTCATGTCATGATCTCACAGTCCCTGAGTTTGAGCCCTGGGACTTGGGCTCTGTGCTAACAGCTCAGAGCCTGGAGCCTGCTTTGGATTCTGTGTCTCCCTCTTTCTCTGCCCCTCCCGCACTCGCGCTCTGTCTCTCTCTGTCTCAAAAATGTAGACATCCATTAAAAAATTAAAAAAAAAAAAGAAATATAACACTGCATATGAAGAATCAATGTAAGGAAAAGTGGTTATTGTGATGTGAGTTATGAGTCTATTTCAGAGGTGGTCACAGGAAATGACAGGAAAAGGTATATTTAAGAGGTGCTTCTAACACAGCTGATTGGAGGTAGAGGAAAAGGAAGATTGAGAATGTGAGGATGATGCAAGTTTACTGCAAAGTAGTAAAATTTCTGTCAGTGAGGATAAGAAACCTTACCTGACTTTAAACCGTATCAATTCAAGACCTGACATGCCATCTTCAGGCCATTGACACTGAACAATAAGAATCATTAACTTCGTTCCCTTTCAGTGTAGCAAATAGGGAGACTCTTATAGGTGATACATTCTAAAATGTGTGTGCAGAGAGAAGTTCAGGATTATGTACTCTTGTCTAGAATCTGAGAAAGCAAAATGAAACAAAATGGACCAGACTCGTAGTGAAACGTGGATGATGACATTGTGGAGGGCACAACTTATCCTCTAAGACAGTGTATGTATCAGTCCCTTTAGAGACTACAGTGTTTAATCTCAAATCATACTTTCTTCACCTGTTTTTCAAATTTATTTTCACATTTTGATCTGACAGTGTAAAAAGCCTAGAATTTAATCACCATCAGAGAGGTAGTATCTCATAGCAGTTGACAAGGAAGATTCTATCTAGACCCAAATTGCTTGGGTTCAAATATTTGATCTGTCATTTATTACCTGTGTGATTTAAAGCAAGTGACTTATACTTTCTTTGATGGAATTTATTCTTTTGCAAAACAGAAATGATAGTAGCTAGAACTATTATTAGTAGAATACTATAATTACAGTGAGGAATAAATAATAAAAGCAAGCGCTACGAGTGCCTTCAGCAAAGGCTAGATACTAATCTAAAGCGTTTTGTATATATTGTCTCATCAATTGGTTATAAAAAGCTCACAGATTATGTATTATTACCCCATTTGCAGATGAAGACAAATCGTGGTACAGAGATGGATTGATTTGCCAAGTCAAGCAGAAAGTGTTTGACAGACTTAACTATTTGAACTCAAACAGGGGGGTGCACTGTCCGTCTTACAACCACTTTATTTCCTGATTCTTTTATGGGTGGTTTTATTTTAAGCCACAGAAGTGGGTGAGCTCATACATGTAATGTGTTCAGAACAGAGTCCGGCATGATGAAGCCAGTAGGGGCTAGCTGCTGCTGCCCTTGACTACTGTTTCCACTACAACTTAGTAGGTGTGAAAGAATGAGTATCTGAAGTGCCTTATTTACATACACCTTATATGTATATAACAACAGTATCTTCGCATCAGTATAACTTCTGCTTTGTAAGAGAAGTCTCTGCTACAGCCGCCTATTACTGGTAACATTCTCTGTGTTTTGTTGTTGTTGTTGTTTTATTTATGTGGTTAATTGTCTAGCTTTATGTGCTAGGTTATGAACTCGTTAAGAAGAGAAAGTTTGTCCCTTGTTTCTGTTTTTTACCCAGTTAGCAGCGAAGAGCTGGGTACATCGTAGGTAATCAGTAAATATTTGAGATAAACAAAGGTAGACACAACAGAAATGAGAAGAAAGGGATTTTTTTTTTTTTTACCTTAGTCACTTGCACTGCCTGTGACAAAAGCATGGAAATAAGAAGGACATTTTGCATTATTTCTCTAAAACCGTTAGCAAGGTTTCAACCAGGACCTAGGAAAAAAGGTGTGCATAGAAGAATCATGAACAGGGGACTTCAGGTCCTCTTAACATTACCATTGCTTTTCTCCCACGTGCTTTGCCTCAAGGGTAGCAAAGAAGGCAGACAGGTTTCCTAGAGTCACAGCCAAAAAGCAGGTCAAGTCCAGAATACTATGATATGCCTGCCACAGGAGTTTCCTTGATTTTGAAGGACAAATATTTGAATCAAAGATGAAGTTATTTTCCTCCAAAAAGAAAACATGTTTATATCACTATATTGTACAGAATAATATTACACCTACTTACCCTCACACAAAATTTATATGGCTTATTCCTACTTACCAAGTAAGTTTCTCCCCTTTGCGTTCTCAGCAAGAATAAGCTGTAAGAGAGTACTGCTATGTTGTGAAATTAGACACTAGCTTTCAAAGTCTTGGAACCCAGGAATATAATACAAAAGACTATAAGGAGGGCATGTAGAGAAGAGAGTGGAAAGCAACAATTTATTCAAGGAAATAATTTTCTTACATATAGATCTTTGGAGAGAGGAACACAACAAAGGAGCTTTATAAAGCGTTAAATGTCAGTTTTTGCAAAGAGGTAGTTTCGTGGTACTAATTTTTACCTAAAAAAAGGGTTTCGTATTAGATTTATAAATTGCTGAGGATTGTACTTCTTTAGATGATTGAAAGAGTTTCTATCAGTTTTATCATATACACTTTTATCATGTATATGTATATTTTACTTAGTAATGAGTGGATATTATGTAAAAGGTCATGCATAAGCCATGGTTCTAACTCACAGAGATGTCACCGAGCTGATATATAATGCAGAAATGATAGTGTAATTTTTCAGGGAAGATGATGTACTTAAATGCATTACATTTTGTTTAATGAAAAGTAACTTGGTTTTTTTTTTAATTAATTAATTAATTAACTTATTTCGTTTATTTATTTATTTATGTATGTATGTATGTGATTTCTCAAACTCACAACCTCACCATCAAACGTTGCATATTCTTCTGACTGAGCCAGCCAGGCGCCCCGATAGTTGTTTTGATTCAGCTCACCTAATTATATTTTAACAAATCAGTATAACATAATAATATATCGATACTACATGAATACAACATAGAGAATTGTTCATTACCCCTCCTAGCTATATGTTTCTGGTTTTAGTAACAAGATTGCTATTTTTATCATAGTAAAGTTTTAATACAGATATATAAAAATTGAATTCTGAGGGGAAATTTAGTGGACTCACAGAAGAGGAGGGATGAATGCTAGGGGGAGAACCTCAACATTTCTGTGATTACAGTAAGAGAAAAGTAGATAGAAATGTTGTAAACTATGACATAATGATGCCTTACTTCTAACCCAAGTCTATCTCTCTACTAAATTAGATGAAATTCTTATTGACTTTTAAAATGGACTTTTCTGTCTTCTTAAAAAATTTAGTAAAGCAGTAATTATTTTAATATACTTACATGGTCCTGAAATTACATAATGTTAATGGTTATTCTTTTTTTATGCTATGGTTCACAGAAATTTAGGCTCAGCCAAGCAAATAAAAGCATATCTTGTCATCAACTTTTAAACATATAAACATTAATTATGTATTATTTATATATATAATATAAATATATTTATGTATGATATATTTATAATGTATATTTATAGATTATATCTGCTATTTTATAACATATTATATATAACATGTGTAACATTATATGTTATTTTATAAAAATATTGTAACAATCTGAATTAAAATTCAACCAATATATCTTCATGGTGTATTGAACTACAATATTGTAAAGGCTTGTGCTGTTTCTTACATTCATATTGATTTTATTTAATTAAAAAAACATTTTTTAGTGAATGAATTACATGTAATTAATTTTACCAACTTAAATAGAATCTTTGTGTGCTTTTAAGAACCATGTGCTGGATGTAATTGCATGCAGTCCTTAGTCCATGACCTACACTGTAAACAGAATTAGAACATATTGCTCAGAAAAAAAGATGTAATTAATTTTAAATATTTTCAAAGATGGATGTCCACAGCATAGAAGTACCTATACCTAGATTTATATTTTGAAACTATACACAGAACACTTGTCATTTGTGGCACAAAAAAATGAGTTGTGGTAAGAGAGGCGGTGAATGAAATTAACCATAGTGTTTTTTGTACAACCAGTCTCACTCTACAGAATAAATGTATTCTTCACAATGTGGAAAATTAATTTTTAAAAACGCAAACCTTGGGACTCCCGGTTTGCTTTTTTAAAGCAACTGCCTCTGTCAGTTGAGCGTCTGACTCTTGATTTCGGCTCAGGTCATGATCCTAGGGTTGTAGCATCAAGTCCCACATTGGGCTCTGTGCTGAGAGTGGAGCCTGCTTAAGATTCTCTCTCTCTTTCCGTCTCCTTCTTCCCCTCTCCTCTGTTCCTGCACATTCTTTCTCTCTGAATTAAAAATAGATAGATAGATAGATAGATAGATAGATAGATAGATAGATAGATGATAGATAAAATCTCAGAGTAGACATAATAGCAAAACCCACTTTTAAAAGTGTGTGTGCGCGCGCGCGCGTGTGTGTGTGTGTGTGTGTGTGTGTGTGTGTGTGTGTGTGTGTGTACATCTTCAATCACTGCTTTGCATCTAGTCAGATGTCATACAAATCAACTTTAGGAAAAAATCCATGGAGTCCACCCATGAATATCCAAATCACAAACCTCAAATGCTAATCTCAAATGAATTTTTGTATGGCTTGTATATAAAAGCACTTTTGTATCCACACTGACACAGAAGTGACATACCACCTGGATGGTGAGGATGGTACTGGGAGAGATTTTCATAGAATTTTATTACCTGGGTTAAAAGCTCCATGAGGGCAAGTACTGTTCTGTTTGATCACTGAAATTTCTCAAACCTCTAGAACATTACAGCACTCATAGTGAGCACTCAGCAAATATTTGATGAATGAATGGATGGACAGTTTGTAAATGATCACCCTGCTTATGTTTTAGATCATAAAAATGAAAATTTAGGCAGTTGTAAGTTACTTATGTGATACATTGGTGGCAAAAGCCCAAAATGTAGGTTCCTAAGGCAATGGTATTGTCCTTCAATAAATTATGTCACTGTTAAGTCCTAAATTAGTGATGAAAGTAAACATCTAACCAAGGTTAGATATACTAAGGGAGAATTTCCAGGCAAATATCTTATATACTTATATTCTATAAACCTCCCTACATAATCCATTTTATGATTTACAGGGCATTTCCATGTGAGGTAAATACACAAGCTAGTATCATGTTTATTATGAAGATTTATTTACCCACTCAGTAAATACCTAGTAAATGCTTTTTTTTCAGCAGCATGCTAAGTATTGAGGATGTAATTATATATGTGTGATTTCTATGGTCCCTTTCCCAAGGACATTTCTTCTTATGACAGAAATAAACAAACAAGTAAACACATACCCAGGCAAAATAAATTTGTCTTGTGATGGGTGTTTTGAACCAAGTAAGTGGAGACTGGGGGGTTTGGGGATTGAATGAATCTGTAGTTACGGTGATCAGGGGAGGCAATTTTGAGGAGATGATATTTAAGGTGGGATCTGAAAGTTGCAAACTCAACTTAAAAAGGGGTTTCCTCCTTTGGGTAGGGTTTAAAACATCTCCATGGTAGGCATGTATTCCAATGGGAGATGGAGAGGGGAGGAGTTACTACACCTTGACTGTACAGCATTCGGTAGAGTTGGAAATCATTGCATTGAATAGTTAATGCCCATTTACCAAAGTGGAAACATTCCTATCCCCTCAAGTCATTATTATGAAGCACCCCTATCTTTTTATCACGTTGTTCAACCAATGTTTGGGATGTTAAAATAACTGCTTAATATAAAGCAAAGAATTAGAATTCTGGTAGTACCCAATCAAATGCAGCATAGTTTTATATATTAAGTTTGACTATATTTCTATTTTTTATTTGATTTCTTTATTTTATACATGTTTCCCAGGATAGTCCACTGGTCTTACAGTCTGACAGGAATGTAACAGTGAATGCGAGAAATCACATGGGGCAGTTAACTGGACAGCTGACAGTAGGTGAGTGCTTTGGAGTTAAGATTGCTCGTAGCATCTTACTCCATTTAAAATTTGGGGATTGTTTAAATTGGGGAAAGCAAAGGTATATTATTTCTCTAATATAAACCAGACATCCTTTTTTAGCCCAGTTACCTTGCACATGATTTGATATTTCATAAGTTAGTTATACTTTCCTCTATTTGCTTCTTACTCTTGTCAGGGTGTTACTATGAGACAAGTACAAATATTTTGTTATTACTCTTAGGTTATGAAATGCAGCATTTTCCTAACAAAGCATGTGAGATATAACATCATGTAGTCTATATATCCTTTGTTTTAGGTAAATCATTCCTAATAAATATTATCTGCTAGTAATAATTAGAAATGACATGGTTAGTTAAATATAACAAATCTTAGCATTTATCAATTACTTATGAATTTGGTATTGAGTTTATCTAAATTTTAAGGTTTATATGCTTTAGAAGTTATGCTAATGATAAAATGTTATTAATATTTTCTCATATTGTAAAGAAATTAGAGATTCATATTACATGGCATTATTATTTGACTTAATTTTTATAAGAAAAATGGCAAATAAAAAGTCAGTTCTAATTATGTAAAACAATAAGATTTGATTTATATGTAAATGCTAAAATATCTTTAGAATACTGTATTTTTCTGTTGGGAAATTACCTACTATTGATAATATGTGTATGTATATAAAAGTATAAATAGCAAATTACAACTTGAGGAATGACTTATCCTTATCTTAATGAGAAATTAATGAATACCTTAATACAAATGCATGTTTCCGATATTTCTTTTTAAATTACACAAGTACATGGCATTTGAAATGTGAGGTTTGTAAATATGAATTTGACTGTCTACTTCCTTTGTAGGTATATGAAACACTTTTTGAAATGCTATTTGCCTTAATGAAGCCAAAAATGAAATTTATATTTTATCATACATGTATTTCCAAAACATACAATTGTACTTTATTCATAATAATTGAATTTTATTTTATACATTGTTCACATCATTAAAGTTGGTCACTTGTCATCATTTGAATACTGGAGGAGAAAAATAAAAGGAGGATAAACTGAAAAGTTGAATAAGAGATAATATTAATGGGCAGCGCTAGTTTTGTTTGTACTTACTTTTTTTTTCAGTAGTCTCCCTTATTTAAATTTAAGTTGCAAGCAATCATGTTTGGGAAACTCCAGAGGGCTGCAATGTGGTCCTGCGGTGTAAGCATGAAAGAAGGTCCATAATGCCATGTCTATAACATTATCTCTGTAAAACATTAATGCTAATTAGATATGAAATAATTGGGATGTAATTCTTCTGAATATTTACTTTTAAAATCTGCTTAGAGTCACAGTCTGATGCTTCATAGAAGATCTCATATCTCATCATAACTCCCCTTGTTTAATGCTCAGTAAATTTTAGAGAATACATGAAGTCCTAGGAGCTGCAAGCCTTTATTGTCAGAATCATTTACTCATCTTTGATATTTTCATTTCCATTCATCAAAAATCAATGACATAGCCAAATTATATAGAAGCCGTAATTACATTCTGTGATTTCTCATTTTTCTGTCTTCATTAATTCTTCAAAGCTTAAAGTCATGGCTGCCTTAGATAAGTCTTAGTCTGTGGTAAGAAGACAGAGTGTCATTTGCAAGAAATTAAACCAAGTGATATTAACATTTGGTGCTAGTTTCCTCTCCGTAATTCACTTTTTGGGGATGAAACGCCACATAAAATAGAAGCAACCGAGGGCAGCTTCTGCCCTTTTTGGTTTCTTCTGCGGTCTGAGGTGCTTGCCTTCCTTCATTGCCCAAGGGGATTTACAAGAGGGTCAGGGAGTGGGAGAATTGAGTAGCAAGGTGCCAGGACAGAGGCATCGCTTCCGGGTCTGTGCCTCTTCTAGTACCTGTCAGTCAACTATACACCTAACCGTCAAATTTGATCTATTTATGATATGAGAAATATGCTTGATAAGAAAAATTAGGCATCGGGATTCTGTAAGGAGAATTTCTTTCTTTGATTTGAATATTTGATTGGATTGGAATATTTTCTTTGTTTTCTTAAGATTTTCAGTCAATTTCTGCTAATAATTAAGTCCATATGATGAAACTGTAAATTACATTTTTATTTTTTAATGTTTATTTATTTCTTTTGAGAGAGAGAGAGAGCAAGAGCAAGCAGGGGAGGGGCAGAGAGAAGGAGAGACAGAATCCCAAGCAGCTCTGCACCATCAGCACAGAGCCCCACATGTGGCTCCAACATGAACCACAAGATCATGACCTGAGCCAACGTCAAGAGTTGGATGCTCAACTAACTGTGCCACCCAGGCTCCCCTAAATTACATTTTTTAAATACCATAAGTTTGAAATGAAATGAAATGAAATACTGTAAGTTTAAAAAGACATAAAAAATTAAAATATACATATGTACAAATTAGCATAAAAAACTAGTCCATTCTTTATCCATATGGAAGCTATTTGTATCCTATATAATTATTAATTACACCACACTGACTGGGGCACATGGGTGGCTCAGTCGGTTAAGTGTCCAAATCTTGATTTCGGCTCAGCATGATTTCCTGGTTCATGGATTTGAGCCCCGCGTCGGATTCGGCAATGACAGTGCAGAGCCTGCTTGGGATTCTCTCTCTCCCTCTCTCTCTGCCCCTCCCCATCTCGTGCTTTCTTTCTTTCTCAAAATAAATAAATAAACATTAAAATAAAAAAAAAAAACCACGTTGACCTTTCTGGGTGTAAAGATGTAAAGCAAAATGTGACTAATGGCATGATCCAACTATGCTTAAAGAGAAACATCTGAGCTTTCTATGGAAAACTAGGTTTTCTTCTCACATACACTGAACAAAATGTACACATCATCTAATAGAAGGAATACACTGTTTTTTTGCATCTCTATATCAAAAGAGACATGGGCCTGCTAACCATGGCTTGGTGCTTTAAAGAATGCACAGAATGTGACCACAAATGCCATTAGATAAAATAATTGTGGGAGCAAGAAATAGAACATGTTTCCCGGTTCAACTTAATTCAGGGATAAGAATCTAGACTCCTCTGCAAGAGATGATATATATGTCTATTAAGTATCCCTTATGATATATGCCTTCACCTGGGCTTGTTGTCGGTCAGATGAAGTGAGGCCCCAAATGTTACTTGTTTGTGGCTAGATCTTTTCGTTTCAGAAGTGAAGTGAACTGATGATAAAATTAATATCATTTAGTAAACAGAAGACCCTAATGAAGACTCTTAACTGTATCTATGTCCCTCTGCCCACCTCAGTATATTTCCAACATCCAAGACAGGGAGGCAGACAGACAGGCAGGCAGGCAGGCAGGCAGATACACACACACACACACACACACACACACACACACACACGCACACACGCACACACGCACACACGCACAGAGCACTCAGGCTTCCCCACAGAACTGGTGTAAGGAGAGTGCTGGGAAGCAGGACCAGCACAACATTTAAAGAAACCTTTCAAGTCCACTACTACACACAGAAAAATTGATTGAGACATCAGCATCTTATTCACTGTAATATGCTACAAGATAATTAGAGTCTGGAAGCTTTTCCAAAAATATTTAATAGTCACCTATCATGGAAAAATAATCCTTCAATAATGCAAGCAGTGAATAAAACCACATAATTTCTAAAATTAATCACATCATTTAATCACATAATTTTATTTTTATTTTTTTAATGTTTATTTATTTTTGAGAGAGACAGAGAGACAGAGTGTGAGCAGGAGAGAGACAGATAGAGAGGGAGACACAGAATCTGAAGCAGGCTCCAGGCTCTGAGCTGTTAGCACAGAGCCCAATGCAGGGCTCAAACTCATGAACCACAAGATCATGACCTGAGCTAAGACGCCTAACCAACTGAGCCACCCAGGTGCCCCATAATCACATAATTTTAATAGTAACTATGTTACTGTTAGGAATTTGTTATACAATGATGTTTATTAGGTTGTTCAAACCATGAGCATTTTTTAATATTCCACACATTTAGGTTAATCCACATACCCAAAGATTTCACAATACCTGTCACAAAATATGCTGACTAGAAAGGCACTTTGATTATGAATAATTATTAAGAGGTATTATAAATATTTAATTTTTTTTCAACGTTTATTTATTTTTGGGACAGAGAGAGACAGAGCATGAACGGGGGGGGGGGGGGGCAGAGAGAGAGGGAGACACAGAATCGGAAACAGGCTCCAGGCTCCGAGCCATCAGCCCAGAGCCTGACGCGGGGCTCGAACTCACGGACCGTGAGATCGTGACCTGGCTGAAGTCGGACGCTTAACCGACTGCGCCACCCAGGCGCCCCAAGAGGTATTATAAATAAACCAAAGAAAAAAGAAAAATCAGAACATAAGTTCAATGAAAATTATTTTTAAAACAGAATTTTATGGCTTTTCGGTAATTAACAGTATTATGGGGATAATCATGTGATTTATATGCCAAAATGCTCTAGAAGAGTATATTTACCTAGAAATCATAATTTACTCAGAAACTAGTTTTAGAAAGGAGTTGTATTTTAATAGGTAAAAGCCTGGATTCTGGAGCCAACTAAGTCCCACATCTGTCACTTCCCAGCACTGTGACCTAATGCAGGTTACTCTGGGCATCTTCCATACTCTGGGTTTCTGTGGGGAAAATTGATGAGTATCCATATCATACAGTAAATGTGGGCATTAAATAAATGAATATATGTGAAGTACTTGGAATACTTCCTGGAGCATAGAATGCAGTATGTATATGTTAGTAATTATAATTTTTATTAGATCCGTATGTAAGTAATTCTGTACAATTGACCAAGCTTCACAGTTTTACTTTTCTTATCTATAAAATGAGTATTATGCTAGATTGTCTCCGTGAATCTTTTCTGAAAGCTAAACTCTTTTACCTTTAGAGAGGAAATTAGTTAATGAATCCTCTGGTCCCTTAAATTCCCCACTATTCATTAGTCCTGGCAAGAAAAGGACAATCTGGTTTGAGTTTTTGACATCTTAGCCACAAATTATAAGTACATATTTTTCATTTAAAATAAAGAATATAGGTAAGCAAAACTAAATCAGCATCATTGCTCTTCTTACTTTTTCACCAAATTTTGGCCTATAAAAATATTTTTAATGATGTTATTTAAAAATTATTTTAAATAATCCAATAATTCCAATCAGTTCATTTTTGCCAATACTAAACATCAGCATGTTTTGTCCCTAAATGAATGGAGAAAAATGTAGATGAGGTTTTTATAATAAATATTTAATGACCCCTAAAGTGGCATACCTTGCGTTAAGGCAATTACTGTGAACACCTGGGAATCACTTAATTGACTGCAGATGGTGTAGGACATATAAAAAGTAGAAGGTTACAGATTATTCTCACGTACCAAATTTATGTTTTTTGTCATTGGGTCTTTTTTTTAACTTAAAGAATGCTGTAATAGTCTGGGATGACTTAATAAGAATGAATATTTTATGCAAAATAGGCCATGCAAATCTTGGAGAATAGATCAACAAAACACGTAGTTTAATATTGCACAACATTTTAAATGATTAAATGCATTGATGATGTTTAAGAATTCATTGTTAATATTAACTAATTAAACTAATATTAATCAATTTGAGAAAATATTACATAGAACCAGATGATTGTGACATTAGAAAGATGGCATTCTTAAAATTTAGGACCCTTAATCTGGGTGACTCAGGTGTACCAAGAATTACAGTGTCTGAAGAAAAGACAATAATGTGCGTGTTTTGGAAAGTTGTATCACAGGAGCATTTCATGTCATTGTTTGACTATCCTGAAACACTACGCCACTTCTGTGGTTTTACTTTTTGTTATTAACTTAAAAACAAAAAAAAAAAAATGCATTGTCCCAAATACTCTGTTAAATTCTCAAGTGTTTGTGGAGTTAGATGTGTGGAATCAAGGAACACTAAGAATTCTTCTTCCTCGAGGACCTCGTTTGGCTAGACATTTCCAACCCATCCTGGCTTCCGTTCTCCTCCTTTCAGGTACCCAAGGTCCTAGTCTGGGACCAATGACTGCAGTCCCACGAGGCCAGCTCCACTTAGCAGTGCTCTGTGTCGCGGTTCTAAAGACCATCCCCGCAGGGTGTTGGCCTCTACTTCTCAAGAGCATGAGTAGCTAAGCTGCTAAAATTATCAGTGGATATCAATGCTCTGATTGATCAGAAAGCATCTTTCAGCTTTCTCCCCTTCCAGGCAAAATACATGGTTCAAACTAAGGTCTTTGGTAATAATGCCCGTAGTTGCCAAAGAAATACATCTGATCTTGAGTATTTCAGAATGAGGGGAATAGGACAAAGTGAGATATGGTGGTCCCATTAAGACATTTTGTAAACGTGGCATACCCTTCAGTTGTAGTCCTGCCTGGGCCAGTCCATCCCCTTATGTTATGATAAAGGGAGACAATACAGGTTTTTTTCAATAAATATAATGCAACAACTCAGTCAGTATTTTTAACTGTATAATACAGAGGAAAGCAGTAAAGAAATGAATGACCATTTTATTAATTCTATGATTACATAAAGCTATTCAAAATATGCTACAACTATAGCTCACTGTTTTTATTTTAATACTAAGATTTTAAGAAAATAAAAAGATATATTACAGAGTTTGTGAAGAACAAAATTAGAATAAAATAAACAAATAGAAGGAGAGTGGTTTCTGACTTCATATTTTATATAGGTAATTAGAATTATAGCTATATGACTTATCTGAAATTAATGACTCTATAATTTATATACTGGACCAGTCTCTGTTTTTAATGAAGCTCCCTTTGTGGAATCTCAGAATTATAGCTGCATTTGAGTTTCATATAGAATTGACTTATTGAACGTGCAGTTTTGTGTTGGTCTTAACAAGAAACTTGTCTTTGGAAATTTGGTTAATGGCGCATACTGTTCAAAAATGTGAGGTTATGGGACTCATTATCAAAAAACATCTGGTGGTAGGAAGCTAAATAAAATTTAGGGGTTCATATGTATAGAGAAGATCATTTACTTCAGTATCAGGAGCCCTAGATGAGGTATTAGCCAAGCCCAGATAACTATAAAAAAATACGAATTGCCTGGTCATGGAATAGAGGAGATATACCATGGAGGGCCATTACATATGATGGTCTAGGTCTGTTAACTACATTAGCCTTTTTCTTTTGTTTCACTTTGAATTATGTGTCTATTCTTACATGTAGTTTTGGAGAAATTACAAGTCAGATAATGCATAAACAGAAAAAGAAAGTATGGTGGGAATAGAAAACTGAGTATAGGAAGAGGGAAAAATGAAGAGCAGTTCTGTTTCCAACTATTTATGGGACTCCTGACAACATACTCCTCATAATGAGGAAAGAGTATTACCAGAATCTCTTAAGACTACTTTAAGATTTCTATCAATTCCTTAATCATCATTCTCTGGTTAAAGTATATAATCAGCTCAGTCCTTTTGCAACCTTTTCCCATAATATTCTCTTTAGATATTTTACCATATTTTGCCAGAAATTAAGAATATCTAATTCTGTACATTCACTTCATGTATGTGGTGATCCAATTTTTAGCATGGTTTGTTTTAAGTCTTCCATTCTGAGGTCACATGGCTGATGCTTTGTTTTCTAAATGCTCACAGACACATCAGTCTAACGTGTTTTAATATTCTATCCTCCTTTCCACCTTTCCCAAATAATTAAAGTGTGTTAACTCATTTGGAACCCATCTTCTCTCCTGTCATAACATTTAGGAAAAAACCTCATTTTTAATCTTATGTTGCTTTTTCCAACCTTTATCATTTTACAAAGATTACTGAAAATAATTCATAACCAGTCATTTAAGTGTTTTGGGGGTGGGTGGGATAGGGCAGATGGTTCTAAGAATTAGCTTTCTTTCGGGGCGCCTGGGTGGCGCAGTCGGTTAAGCGTCCGACTTCAGCCAGGTCACGATCTCGCGGTCCATGAGTTCGAGCCCCGCGTCGGGCTCTGGGCTGATGGCTCAGAGCCTGGAGCCTGTTTCCGATTCTGTGTCTCCCTCTCTCTCTGACCCTCCCCCGTTCATGCTCTGTCTCTCTCTGTCCCAAAAATAAATAAACGTTGAAAAAAAAAAAAAGAATTAGCTTTCTTTCTCCATACTCTGTCTTCCTAGGTCTTCAAGACTGGATCTCCTTATTGCCCACATCAGAAGGCTCATTTCATACCCATTGTTAACCACTTTTAAATGAATCAATAAACTTATCAAGAGTCTAAGCCACATTGGAGAATTTTGGGTAAATGTGTGTAGAGAATAATTATATAATTATATAATTTCAATATTATATAATAAGACAATCATACATATTTTCACACTAAAAGCTCTGGGAAGTCATTAACCATAATAACTACAATTAATAAAATAACAGGTGCAGACAATAGCAAGTGATAAAATGGGTGTAAAGGTACTAGAACTCTGGAACACTGCTGGGAATGCAAAAAAGATAGAGTTACTCTGAAAAAGTTTGCCTGTTTCCTATAAAGGCATACCTTGGAAATATTGCAGATTTGGTTCCAGACTACTTGAATTTAGTGAGTATTGCAATAAACCAAGTCAAACTAATGTTCTGGTTTCCCAGTACATATAAAAGTTATGTTTATTTTGTAGCTTATTAAATGTGCAATAGCATGTCTTAAAAAAAACAGTGCACACACCTTAATTTAAAAAGGACTTCATTGATAAAAACTACAAACCGTCATCTGAGCTTTC
Source organism: Puma concolor (assembly GCF_028749965.1). Taxonomy (NCBI): domain Eukaryota; kingdom Metazoa; phylum Chordata; class Mammalia; order Carnivora; family Felidae; genus Puma; species Puma concolor. The sequence continues at coordinate 24,619,644 of NC_141670.1, forward strand.
AGTAAATCATAATGTTTTTGCTGGTGGAGGCTCTGATGTTGATGGCTGCTGACTGTTCAGTGTGGTGATTGCTAAAGGTGAAGGTGGCCAAGGCAATTTACTAAAATAAGACAATACATTTTGCCTCATCCTTTCATGAAGGATTTCTCCGTAGCACATGATGCTGTTTGATAGCATTTTACCCACAGTAGAGCTTTCATAGTTGGAGTCAATCTTCACAAACCCTGCTGCTGCTTTATCAGCTAAATTTATGTAATATTCCAAATCCTTTGTTGTCCTTTCAACAATATTCACAGCCTCTTTACCAATACATTCTATCTCAAGAAACCTTCCATAAGAAGCAACCCCTCATCTGTTCAAGTTTGATCATGAGATTGTCTCATCTTCAAGCTCCACTTCTAATTCTAGTTCTCTTGCTGTTTCCACCACATCTGCAGTTACTGCCTCCACTGCAGGCTGGAACCTCTCAAAGTCATCCATGAGGGTTGGAATCCATTTCTTCCAAACTCTTGTTCATGTTGATATTTTGACTTCTTCCTGTGAATCATGAATGTTCTTAATGGCATCTAGGCTAGTGAATCCTTTCCAGAGGGTCTTCAGTTTACTTTTCCCAGATCCATCAGAAGACACTCGGTATGGCAGCTATAACCCTACAAAATGTATTTCTTAAATAATGAGACTTAAAGTTGAGCAAGTCCTTGATCCATGGGCTGAAGAATGAATGTTGTGTTAGCAGGCATGAAAACAACATCCATCCCATTGTACATTTCCATCAGAGCTCTTGGATTACCAGGTGCATTGTCAATGAGCAGTAATATTTTGAAAGAAATCTTTATTTCTAAGTAGGAGGTCTCAGCAGTTGGCATAAAATATTCGGTAAACTATGTTGTAAACAGTTGTACTATGACTCAGGCTTTGTTGTTCTGTTCATACAGCACAGACAGTTTATTTAGCATAATTTTTAAGGGTCTTAGTATTTTCAGAATGGTAAATGAACATTGGCTTCCACTTAAAGTCACCAGTTTCGTTAGCGTCTAACAGGAGAGTCAGCCTGTCCTTTGAAGCTTTGAAACCAGGTGTTGACTTCTCCTCTCTAGCTATGAAAGTACTAGATGGTGTCTTCTTACAATAGAAAGTCCTTTCATCTACGTTGAAAATCTGCTGTCGAATACAGCCACCTTCATGAATTATCTTAGGGCATCTGGTCAACTTGCAGCTTCTACATCAATCCTTGCTGCTCCTCCTAGCACTTTCGTGTTATGGAAATAGCTTCTTTCTTTAAACCCATGAACCAACCTCTGCTGGCTTCCAAATTTTCTTCTGCAACTTCTTCACCCCTCTCAGCCTTCATAGGCTGGAAGCGAGTTAGGGCCCCATCCTGGATTAGGTTTTCGCTTAAGGGAATATTGTGGCTGGTTTGATCTTCTGTCCGACCACTGAAACTTTCTACATATCAGCAAGAAGGCTGTTTTGCTTTCTTATCATCCACGTATTCATTGGAGTAGCACTTTTAACTTCTTTCAAGAGCTTTGCAATCATAGCTTGGCTAACTGGTTCAAGAGAGCTAGCTTTCAACCTTGCTTGACGTTCAACACGGCTTCCTCACTAAGCTTAAACATTTCTACCTTTTGGTTTAAAGTGAGAGATGTGTGACTTTTCCTTTCACTGTAACACTTAGAGGCCATTATAAGTTATTAATTGGCCTGATTTAAGTGTTGTTCTCAGGGAATACAGAGGAGGCTTGAGAAGAGAGAAAAAGATGGAAGAATGGCCCCTCAGTGGAACAATCAGAACACACACATTTATTACGTTCTTTGTCTTAATGGGCATGGCTTGTGAAACCCCAGAGCAATTATAATATATACCTGATCACAGATCATCAAATATCCCTGATCACAGATTACAATAATACATATATAATAATTAAAAAGTTTGAAATATTGTGAGAACTATCAAAATGTGGCAGAGACACAACGTGAGCAAATGCTGTTTGAAAAATGACACCGATACACTTGCCATTGAAGCTGAGTTGCCACAATCCTTCAACTTATAAAAACCACAATACCTGCAAAATATGATAAAGTGAACCACAATAAAATGAAGTATGTCTGTAAAGTTAGCAAAATCACACAGATATTGTTAATTTAGGAAACTTTTGATAAAGTATTTGGCAAATATCTAACTACATTTTTTTCTCAGGTATCAGAAAAAGTTTCATAAGTGGTCATTTTCTGCCAAGATACTAACTTTATTGAAATAAAAGTTAGTTTAGATAAGTCTCATTTCAAGTCTTAAGATGAATAGAATTATTTGCAAAAAAATATTCCAGCTAGCACCATCATCACTAAAGCTTGCCCCATCTATTTTTATGTCATCTCTATTCTTGAGCTAAGTTGTATGGTATACTCTTTAACATATAAGATGTAAGTATATAACTCCCAAATCTCTCCCTCTAACATTTCCTGTCTTCTCCTTCAAGCCCAAGAATGTAACAAATCAACTGCTTTTGGCTGCTTACCTGAAGAACATACTGATCTCAAACTCAACATAAATTTACCAGTGGGTGCTTTCAAAAGACTAGCAAATGATATACATGTCCCCAGTTTTTAGTTTTAAAAGATGGTGGTAGTTAAGTTTCCTGTCAATGCTAATATTGCAAATTTGTAGAGTTTGTTTGTTTGTTTGTTTGTTTGTTTTTAGTTTAATGCAGCCTCCCTTTAAAAATCAGCTCCTCTTTATTTCCTTACCCATACTAAACTGATCATTTGGAATAGTCCTTTACTATTTTTTCAGTGCAACACTAAATAGGTCACCTCTGCTTTTGAATAAACCCCTTAAAACTCAATGAAAATAGAAATTATCTATGGTATTTGTCAAAATCACATCGATAACAAAGGGAACAAGATGAGTGCAAACAATGTGAAGCTACTGAAAATTAAACATACCCTGTTGAATAAAATGTATGCCTCTTAGGAGTAAGGAATTTCCAAGGAAAATGAGTTTCAAAGCAAGAGATGCTGCAAGGCTGATTCAGTGTCAAATAGAAGTTCATGAGGGCATTGGCTGAGCATAGAAAATTAACACTGACTGTGCCTCTTTAAAATAAACCAAAGGATTTTCTTTCCGTGCAGAATACTTAACGGACTGAGGAAAGTGTTGGTAGGGTCACGGTAAGTAATAAGAGTAAATCATTTTGAAAGAGAATCTCGTAAGTGTTTCAAAGAAAGAATATCATATGACGTTAGAAATAACTTTCTGATGACTATGCGTATAAATGGACTTTCTGGCCTCCTTCCATTCTGTCCATATCACGCTCATTCCCCCCACTGGTCATTTTGTAATTTTTATAATAACATTATAAAACTTTTTCTGCGCCAGAGCCTCAGTAGATTTAAATTTATACTTTTTCTTTCTTTCTGTGTAGCAGAGTCAGAGGAACCAAAATAAATATTTTAGTCTGAGTTTTCACATATATTTATATTTGAAGAAGCACAAAACGACATAACATATACTCTACATGGACCCTCGGTTTTAGCACAAAGCCAAGAAAGGCACAATTAGAAAGTTTAAATGCTTTTCCAACTCACTGTGCCTGGATCTCTCTAGCCTTCAGAGCGGGAGATATTCCCTCTGCACCTGCTACCAGGTATCCATCCACCATAGTCTCAAGTGCTATCCTATCTGCTGACAAAAATACTATAGCTTACTGAAGTATTACCATTGGTTTTGTTCTGTCATTGGTATTTCCACCCCCCAGTAAATCTATTCATGAATATATTAAAATAACAAGTAGTGATCTACCTTGTCAGGAATAATAGTTTGCATGTGGAAGAAGTAGACTTAAACTTGACAAGCTAGTTAGGTTCACATTGTATCATTTTCAATGGAAGTCTGAAAACTTGGGATATTACTTGTGATCAAGAGTCATTTTAAAAGTTTGAGCTCAGCATGGCACAGTGATATTAAAGGCATGCTTTGTGATGCATATTAGAAATAAAGGGATGAACGACAGTGTTTCTAGAGGATGAAAGTGTGTGTGTGTGTGTGTGTGTGTGTGTGTGTGTGTGTGTGTGTATATTTTTTAATGTTTATTTTTGTGAGAGAGATTGTATGTGCAAGCAGGGAAGGGGCAGAGAGAGGGGGACAGGATCTGAAGTGGGGTTCCACGCTGATAGCAGAGAGACCACTGTGGGGCCCGAACTCACAAAACCATGAGATCATGACCTGAGCCAGAGTCAGACACCCAACCGATGGAGCCACCCCAGGTGTCCTGAAAGTATGTTTTTAACATGTGTCTTAGTTGGGTCCCCTGGAAACAGAATTGGCCAGCTGAGTGCAGAAAGTGTATAGGAGAGGGCTTTTGAGAGAACACACGTAAGAGGATGAGGAAGGTGGGAGCACAGAAATGCAAAGGGGAAGAAGCTGACCCTTAATGTCCTATATATGAGGCCACCTCAGCTGATCCTGTGAGGAAGATCTAGGAACGCCACTGCTGCCAGGAATTGAGCCTTAGTTCAAAGTGTCCTGGGAAGCAGGAAAGCATCAGAGTGAAGGCCGTGGGCCCTGGGCCAGACTACATGAATTTCAATTGCATACTATCATTTATCAGCTGTGTGATTTGGGCAAGTTACTTAACCTCTCTGTGCCTGAGTTTCCCAACTGTAAAGTGGACAAAATGATGATACTTGCTTTGTAGGGTTATTTTGATAATTGAGTCGTTGTTGAGTAAAGTCGTAAGCATTAGCAAAGTGCTAGCTGCTGTCATTTTTGGTAGCAGTAGAAGTAGTTTCTTAGTGGGAGAACGGGCGGAAGATAATCTTCACTCAGAATTACCCTCATGTATATTGGATGGCGTAGATAATCACTCAAGGTAACATTTAATTCTAGCATCTTAAGTTTATTAAGTGTTATCACTTGATTTATCGGTGTAGGCAGGTGCTTCTGTGTGTCATGACATTCATGAGATTGCTGCTGGGCGATAAGCACAATTAAATTACCCGTAGCATCTGGCCCTTTAACCAGTCACTGACAGGACATTAAGGTTTTATATTTGTTCCCTCTTAGTGTTCTGACATTCCAACAGCTCATTAATTTTGGTAAAAAATATACTATTCTTGATGTGAATGTTTTAGATAAACATAAAAAATAGTGAGTTTAATGCCTTTTATTAATTGCATTATTTCACATTGGTATTTATTGAATATCTCCATTAAAAAACAATCTGAACTCTATAATGTGCAATTTTTTTAAATTAAAGTTATCAGTTCTCCCCAGAGTTAACTTACAAGTGCAAAGCAATTCAGATGAAAATACTAGTGGATATCTTGCTGGAGAAATATTTCAAAAAAATGTTATTGAAATGAAAAGCCAAAAGAATTTTAATATATATATATATATATATATATCAAATCTTATAAGCACAATAACTAACACAGTTTGGTAGATAGATCAAGAGCAATAGAATGGGATGTAAAGCCAAGAAAGACACATGTATCTACAATAAATCAATATAAGATAGATATCTTTTCTATTCAATGAGGGTATGAGAGGAGATTACTTATTAAATAATTGAGGTTGACATAATTGTTTAACAGTTTAGAGGCAAAAGTTCAATAAGTTCAATCTCTATGTATTTATACAATAAAACAAAGAACTGATCGTGGTATAAAGGTATTATTTTAAATTTGAAACAAGTAATGGGAAAACCTATCAGAAGAGGTAACTGATCATGTGTGGGAAGATCTTCCAGAGTATAGTCTACATCAGAATCTACAGAAGAAAAGATTTATTGATTTATATGTATGAAAGTTAAAAGTCTTCTGGCCATTATTCTCATCAATAAAAACGGACGTAAATCTAAATATCAGCTGAAGCACTATCTCATTTGAACTTCTGAAAATGTCTTCCAGTAGCTGGCATCAGTATTCCCAGTGTCTTTGAGGATTCTTGTTATTGGCATACACTTTCTCCAGGCTTTTCTGGTTTTAAGCCCCACTCCCACTTCTGGTTGGAATCCACACTGGACAGACTAACTGTGGGACTAGATCTATGTAGCTGTCATAAGAATTCATTTGATCAATGTGTGCAAAGCATATTACCTATTAAGTAGAAAGCCATCTATGCTAGCTTTTGCCGTTATTATTTTTATTTCAGTGAATTAGTTCAATAGTTTTATTTATTTAACAAGTATTTATTGGGTGCTACCATGTCTCGGGGACTGTGCTAGGAATGGAGATAATGGTGAGCAAATACAACAATGGTTGCCTCTAGTGGCCATTATAGATGGTAATCATAAAAATCATATCTAAATGTGACAAGTGCAAAGAAAGCATTTAGTAATACATAGTCTTCTAACATATACTTTCCCAGTTCAGAGCTACCATTTTGCTAGTTAACAAATCCTCTTTCCCAGGTTTTACACACACACGCGCGCGCACAAACACACACACACACGCACACTGACACATGTCCATAAGGCATTGCTTATACATTACCTTCCGAGTCTGTAGAATAAATGGCATTTTCATTTGTTGGCATTTTGTCTTTCAAGGCTTCTGGCCTCATTATTTCCTGAGCTCCCTCTTCTTGGGCTTCTTGAAATTCAATGTTCTGTTCTATATGAGGCAGACCAAATGCATCTTTTATTTCTACTTGTTTCTTGACCTCCCTGCCCATGGCCAAATGCTAATGAAGATACTACCTCAACCATTAGAACCTCTACACCAACATAAGATAACTTATACAGATATGTTTTTCCCTCTTTGTTTCCCACAACTTTAGGTGGTGGAAATGGCTACATTTTGTTTTTAAATTTTTTTTTCAACGTTTTTTATTTTATTTTTGGGACAGAGCATGAACGGGGGAGGGGCAGAGAGAGAGGGAGACACAGAATCGGAAACAGGCTCCAGGCTCCGAGCCATCAGCCCAGAGCCTGAGGCGGGGCTCGAATTCACGGACCGCGAGATCGTGACCTGGCTGAAGTCGGACGCTTAACCGACTGTGCCACCCAGGCGCCCCTACATTTTGTTTTTAAATCAGATTGAGGAAGCTACCTTCTTTACCAACTTTGCACCGCTTTTAATAAATAATTACATTAGTGGATTGAAATGTTCTGAAATATTTTTTTCATCTGTGGAAATTATATAGTTTTGTCTCCTTTATTCTACCAATAGGTGAATTGCATTATTTTTTTAAAGTTGTATTTTGAAATAATCATAGAGTCACAGGAAGTTGCATAGAAGTGTACAAGGAGATCCCACATACCTTTCACCCTAACCTCCTAATGTTGTATCTTGTATAATTACATTGTATAATATCAGAGCCAGGAAAATGGAGTTGGTACAATACACAGAGTGTATTCAGATTTCACCAGTTTTACATGCACTCATTTCTGTGTGTGCAATTTTACCACATGTGTAATTTTTCATGACTACTCCTACATCAAGACACAACTGTTCCACCACAAGATTCTTTTGTGTTACTTCTTATAGCTTCTAATTTTTTATTGTCTTATTTCATTGACTACAATATTTAGAATTGCAGAGATTGAGTGGTGAGGGCCAACATACTTGCCAATGCAACTGATTTTAGGAGAAAAGTATTCAATCTTTCACTATTCAATGTTAAGTATAGGCTTTATTTCAAGTTGAGGAAGTTCCTTCTACTTCTGGTTTGCTGAGTGTTCTTCTCACATGTGGATGTTGGACTTTGACAATTTTTTTTTTTCTGCACCCACTGACATGAGTTGTCCTCTTTAGATTATTGAATTACATTGATTTTTTTTAAAGTTGAAATAGCTTCCCATAACTGGAATAAAATCCCACTTGGTCACTGAGCAGAATTATTTATATACGTTGTTGGATTTTGTTTGTTAATATTTTGTTGAGGATATTTTGCAACTAAGTTCCTAAGAGATATTGTCCTCTAGGATTTTTTTTTATTGTTGTTTGCTTGCATGTGTGGAGGAGTTTTTGTTTGCTTCTTTCTCCCTTTATTTTTCACTATCTTTGGCTGGATTTGGTATTAGGGAAATACTAACCCGATAGAATGAGTATGAAAGAACTCTATCCTTTTTTAAATTTTTTGAAGATTGTATAGGAATCATCCAGACCAGAATTTTCTTTTTGGAGAGACTTTACATTTCATTTAGCATTATGGGAGTATTCAGGTTATCTGTTTCATCTTGCTTTGCTTTTGGTAGTGTGTGGATTTTGAGAAGTTGTTTTTTTTTTTTTTTTTCCTAAGTGTTCAAATTTATGAGCATAGATGTGTTTATTGTGTTATCTTATTACCATTTTAATGACTGCAGCATCTGCAGTGATATTCCCCTCTTTAATTTCTGACACTGGTGATTTGTGCTTCCTCTCTTTTTTTTTTTTTAATCTTCTTTTCAGTTTTGAGAGTGTATTTAAGAGTGTTGCTTTATTTTTTCCTCAGAGAAGCAGCTTTTTTTTTTAATTATTTTTTAACATTTATTCATTTTTGAGACAGAGAGAGACAGAGCATGAACGGGGGAGGGTCAGAGAGAGAGGGAGACACAGAATCTGAAACAGGCTCCAGGCTCTGAGCTGTCAGCACAGAGCCCGATGCGGGGCTCGAACTCACAGACCGCGAGATCAACCTGAGCCGAAGTCGGATGTCCAACCGACTGAGCCACCCAGGCGCCCCAGAGAAGCAGCTTTTGGATTCACCAGTTTTCCCTGTTGCTTCCTTGCCTTCAATTTTGTGGATTTCTGTTGTTATTTCAATCTTTCTTCTTGTTTTGGAATTATTTTGCTATTTTTTCCTGGTTTCCTTAGATAGGAACTTAGATTATGATATAAGGACTTTCCTTTTTGTTATAGTTAGTTTGTGATACAGGAAGCTTCCCTGCTCCCCCCCCCCCAACTTTAGTGCTGACATTTTCTTTTATCTTTATGTATTCTATGTTTATTTTCATTCAGTTCTGTATATATTTTTAAAATTTTCTGACAGTTCTTTGACCCAACATTAATTGATAAATGTGTTAATTTTTAAGTATTTGAAAATTTTCCTGCTGTCTTCCTATTATTGATTTCTAGTTTGGTTCCATGATAAACTGAAAACACATTCTGTATTATTTAAATACTTTAAACTTATTCAGATTGATTTTGGGACCCAGGATGTGGTGAAGGAGCACACACTTTTTGGCAGAGGTTCCCTGGGCACTTGAAAATAATGTGTGTTTTGATTTTGCTTGGTAAAGTGTTCTATATATGCCAGTTAGATCCCATTTGATAGTGTTCTTTAGTGGTTCCACATCTTGCTAATTTTCTGTCCTACAGTTCTGTCAGTTGCAGAGAGCATGGTGTTACAGTCGTTATCTGTATAATTTGTGGATTTAACTATTTCCTCCCTCAACTCGAGCAGATTTTGTTTCATGTATTTTGAAGATCTGTTCTTTGGTTTGTACCAAAGATCATGTACCAGACCATGTACCAGAGATCATGCTTGTGATCTCTGTGTCTTCATAGTGGAGGGTTCCTTTTATCATTATGAAGTATCTCTTTAGTGCCTGACACATAGCGTAATAGTTTGCACTCTGGATTTTGAAATGTCTCTTCTTGGGCCAATAACAGTCTTTAATCTGAAGTCTTATTTGATACTCATATGGACATGACTTGTTTTTTAGTTTTATTATTGTTACCGTGCTATATATTTTCCATCCTTTTGCTTTCCATCTACATATAATGTTATATTTGAAATTATGTATTGGAAGACAGCATATAGTTGGATCTTTTTTAAAATCCTTTCTGCCAATTTCCATTTTTAAATTTTAAAACTGTTCTCTTTTTACAGAATTATTGGAAAAATGGTACAGAAAGTTCCTATGTATGGCACATCTACTTGCTCCTATTATGAACCCTTACATTAACATGGTACATTTATTATAAGTAATGAACCAGTATAGATACATTATCTCTAGCTAAAAATCATATTTTTTAAGTTTACTTAATTTTTGTTTGAGAGTGACAGACAGTGCAAGTGGGGGAGGGACAGAGAGGGAGAGAGAGAGTCCCAAGCAGGCTCCATGCTGCTGGTGCAGAACCTGACATGGGGCTCGATCTCTTGGAACCAAGAGATCATGACCTGAGCTGAAGCCAAGAGTTGGATGCTTTACCAATTGAACCACCCAGGTACTCCTAGAAAAACAGGATGTTTTTCCTTAATATACTTTTTCTATTCCAGGATTCCATCAGAAATACCACATAACAATTAGTACTCATGTCTATAGGCTCTTCTTGGTTGTGATAGTCTTCTCAGATTTCCTTGTTTTTGATGATCCTGACTGTTTTGCAGAGTACTTTTCTGCTATTTTGTAGAGTGTCCTTTAAGTGAGGTTTGTCTGATGTTTTTCTCACGATCACACTGGGGTAATGTGTTTACGGGAGGAAGAAGTGCCATTATCATCACACTGTATCAAGGGCACATACAATCGGAATGTTTTAACACTGTTGATAATAATTCGCTTACCTGGTTGAGATGATATTTGTCCGGTTTTTCCACTGTAAAGCTATTCTTTTCCTTTCCCTTTGTTCAGTCATTTATCTATCATAGTAGGGACATATGAATAATATAGTTTTATTCTTTGGGTTCTGATCCAATGCTACTATTTTTTTCACTATGCTTTTTATTATTATCAGTTTTTTGGTCAGATGGTTGCAGCTTCAGCCCTTGGGATTATCTTTAGTTGGCTTCTGTGTCCTGTATCTTTTGACCTATCCCCGTATTTGTGGTTTCATTTCTGTATGTGTATGTGTTTTGGTTTTGGTTTGGTTGTTTTTGTTGTTTCTTATTTTCAGTCATGAAGAGATGCTCCAGGCCCATCTATTTCCTGCCTTAGTCCTCAAACCAGCCGTTCTTCCAAAGAGTCATGGTTCTTTTAAGCAGGGACATATTTGGAGATGTATGCTATACATTTATCTATAAATATGTCTGCATGTAAACATCTTTATATTAAGTCAGAAATGAGTTCATTCTCTCACTCTAGTCCTTAGCCTTATGGATTACTTTAGCCTCATTTTCTTATTGATCTGTAACATATCATACCAACACTGAGAGACCTGGTTTTCCCTATCTGCCATCCATTTATTAATTGCTCAACTCCAGCATGCATGTGTAGTGGTTTTGGGATTGTTAACCTCTACTCCCAAAGGAAAAAACTGTCTGCAATGTGTAGACTCATTTCCTTTTGTCTTACAGGCTCCATTCATTTCCAGTTACATGGGTCACAGCTTCCTCCCAGTCCCCATTACAGAGGCTATTCCGTACATTTGTAGTACATTTGGGTTCTTTTGTCACTTAGGTGTTCAATCCTAGAATCCCCTAAATCTTCTAAAACATTTTTTTTTAACTTGCATACATTAAGCTACTCCTTTTGTCATAAAGTCTCATGGGGTTTGACACATACTTAATTTCTTGTATTCACCATTATAGAATCATACAAAATATTTTCTCAGCCCTAAGAAATCTCTTGTAGTTTTCCTATTCTATGTTCCCAACAAACACGCATAGAACCCTAGGCAACCACTTACCTGTTTAATGGGTCTATAGATTCGCTTCTTTCCAGAATATGTAACTGCAAAAATTATATAGCCTTTCATACTGGACTCTTCACTTAACAATAAGCATTTAAAAGTCAGCCATGTATTCATTGTTTGACAGTCATGTCTTTTTATCCCTGAATAATATCCCACTGTAAGGATGTACCAGTATCTGTCTTTCAATTGGTGTATTCAGACCATTTTCGATTTTAATTAATTCTGGATGTGTTAGGTTAAAAAATTTTTTTTTAATGTTTATTTATTTTTGAGAGAAAGAGTGTGAGCAGGGAAGGGGCAGCGAGAGAGGGAGACACAGAATCCAAAGGAGGCTCCAGGCTCTGAGCTGTCAGCACAGAGCCCGATGCAGGGCTCAAACCCACTAACTGTGAGATCATGACCTGCACAGAAGTCAGACTCTTAACCAACTGAGCCACCCAGGCGCCCCAGATGTGTTAGGTTTTAAGTCTAACATTTCATTATTTACTTTCTGTTTCTTACCTCTGTTCCTTGTTTCTTTTTCTCTTCTCTTACCTTCTTACAGGTTACTTGATCATTTTTTTTTTTTATGATTCCATCTTGATTTATTTATAGCGTTTTTGAGTGTATTCTTCTATAAAGTTGTTTTACTGATTACACGAGATATTACCATGTACAGACATGACTTTTATCAGGCCCTATTGTCATCAACATTTTTCGCACTTAACATAAAATATTGACACCGTGCTTTCATTTAGGTCTTGTTACCCTCTCTACTTCTTATATCTTATTATCTTCAGTGTTTTATGCACATACAGTGAGCACTGTATCAAATTATCAAATAATTATTTCAACTACCAAATAGGATTTAAGAAGCTCCTGGAGAGAAGAAAATTTTAAGAAGCTCCTGGAGAGAAGAAAATCGTTGCTTTTGCTTTGCCTCCATCTCAACCTATTGGTAGTGATGCTATCAGACAGGAATGTTTGGAGGCATTTACCAGGGCCCGTACCACGTATGGCAGCCCCGGCAGACATTTCCAAACCAGAGCCAATTTTGTGGGTGCCGTGTCCCCTTATTACACTTTCTTTTTTTTTTTTAATATTTTTTAACGTTTATTTATTTTTGAGACAGAGAGAGACAGAGCATGAACGGGGGAGGGGCAGAGAGAGAGGGAGACACAGAATCTGAAACAGGCTCCAGGCTCTGAGCTGTCAGCACAGAGCCCGATGCAGGGCTCGAACTCACGGACCGTGAGATCATGACCTGAGCTGAAGTTGGCCGCTTAAGCCACTGAGCCACCCAGGCGCCCCAACACTTTCAAGATGCACGTCAGCATCAACCATCAGAGAGCTTGGAGGAAACAAAGTTAATTATTCACAAGTGCTGGAGGGTACACAGCACACCCAGGGTCACACGGTGAGGTCATGGGAAAGGAGAAACAAGATTACTGAAGTGGTCAGTTATCTAGGTCTCCCGGGACTGCTTACTTACTTACTTACTTATCGATTGATTGATTGATTTTTACCCAGGGATGGAATAGTTATTTTTATTTTTATAAAAGGGGAACTTCATGAGTAGGACGGCCTGGCTCTTTACATACTTGTATAGCTTTTAATACATTTATTTGAGACGCATGTCTTTGAAATGGATGTCTTTCCCATCAAAAGCTTAATGTCAGGCACTTAAGTTACACATACACTCTATATCCATTCTGCTGTTTTTCTTTCTTTTTTATTAAAAAAATTAATGTTTATCTTTGAGAGAGAGAAAGAGCATGCGTGGGGGACGGACAGAGAGAAAGGGAGACACAGAATCCGAAGCAGGCTCCAGGCTCTGAGCTGTCAGCACAGAGCCCAATGTGGGGCCTGAACCCAGGAACCAGAAGCTCATGACCTGAGCTGAAGTCAGACGCTTAACCGCCGGAGCCCCCAGGCACTGCTCCTTTCTGAAGTTCCACGCCGCCTTCTCATATTATAGCCTAGATGCTTAGAAAAGTTCCTATACTTTTTGTTGAAGCTAGATCTGTTGGTGGCAAAGTCTCTTAGTTTTTTGTCATTGTTTTGTTTCGTTTTGTTTTGGGATTTTTTTTTTATTTTTGTCTGAGAATATATTTATTTCCCCTTCACTCCTGAAATACAGTTTTACCAGAGACAGAATTTGAGGTTGACAGTTATTTTGCTTCAGCACTTGGAAAATGTTGCGTCTCTTGTTTCTGTTCTCCATGGTTTCAGATAAGAAATCACTGTCATAAAAATCGGTTCTCCTAAAGGTAGTGTCCCTTCCCCCTGGTTTCTTATGAGTTTTGTTATTGTTGTTGTTCGTTTTTAGTTTTCAAAAACATAATTATCATATGCCTCATATAAGTCTTTGCTTTTATTCTGTTTTAGCTTCTTGAATTTGTAGCTTATTTCCTTCCCCAAATTTGGGAGCATTTCATCCATTATTCATTTAAATACCTGTTTAGTCCCTCGTTGTTTCTACTCTCCTCTAGTACCCTGATCATACAAATGTTAGATCTGTTGTTTTTTCCCCACAATCCCTGAGAATCTGTTTACTGCTTTTGGCCTATTATTTTTCTGTTGTTATAATTAAGAATTTTGTTGGGGCGCCTGGGTGGCGCAGTCGGTTGAGCGTCCGACTTCAGCCAGGTCACGATCTCGCGGTCCGTGAGTTCGAGCCCTGCGTCGGGCTCTGGGCTGATGGCTCAGAGCCTGGAGCCTGTTTCCAATTCTGTGTCTCCCTCTCTCTCTGCCCCTCCCCCGTTCATGCTCTGTCTCTCTCTGTCCCAAAAATAAATAAACGTTGAAAAAAAAAAAAAAAAAAGAATTTTGTTGATCCATCCTGAAGTTCACTGATTATGTCCTCTGTCATTCCACTCCACCCAGCCCACCCAGAAAATTTCTTTTTTAATTTTCATTAGCATAGTTTTTAGTTCTATAATTTCCACTTGGTTCTTTATAATAACTTGTATGTCTCTACCTCAGTTTTCTATTTTTATTTGTTTCAGGAGTATTTGCAATTGCTTGTTGAAGCAATTTTATTATGGCTGCTTCAAAATCCTTGTCCATTAGTTCGGACCTCCAATTCATCTCATGACTGGCTTCAGTTTGACTGTCTCTTCTCATTTGAGCTGTATTCTTTGTATGATGAATAATTTCCAATTGCGTCCTGGGCATTGTGTATGTTACCTTAAGAGACTCTTGCTTCCACTTAAATCTTCTATTTTAATAAGCAGCAACCCTGTTTAGGTTTAGTGTGTAAGTTCTGACCTACTTCGAGGGATATAGTTTCAATGACGATGTGGTTTGCTGAGCTCTTGCAATGTTTTCCCGGCCTGCTTCTTTTTTTCTCTCTCTCTTGGTCTTGCTGAAACTCTTGCTTGACCCGCTACTGGTGTCACCTGAGGGGGCAGAAGCACTTTTATGGGTCACTCAGTGTACACAGATAAGGAGTTGGAGATGCCAGGCACTCAGGACAGAGAGTGGTTCCCTTGACCTGTTTTTCAGCTGCCCATTCCTCTTAAGCTTTTCCTGCAGTCTCTGCCCATCCTACCAGGTAAAGGAAAAGCTGTGTGGGCCACCTTCTGCTTCTTAGGGAAAGATCAAGAAATGCCAGTTCTGGGTTGCCTTTTGTTGGTAAGGGAAGGGCCGGGTGGTGATGCCGAGCCTTGGGTCACCCACTGCTTCAGGATGGAGGACTGAGGAGACGTGGCCATTACGAAGTAAAGAGAACTCTAAACGTTACAGGAATGATAGACATGAGGAGCAGCCACTCTACTCGCCCTGAGCTAGATGACGCCAAAGAGAACTTGCCGCTCCCATGCGCCAGGACTGAGACCCAGAACTTGATGGAGCGTTCACTGGATGGCAGACACTTCGGTGGCACTTCATTGGTACTTTGGACATTTCTCCCTTGAACTTGTGGGGAAAGTACCCTTTAGGATAGGTGCTAGAGAATTTTGTTCGCAAGGAGATGTCTCACCTGAGGCCGTGTGCTATGAAATTATTTGTGGAGTGGTATAGGGGTGTTAGGGGAGCTGCTGGCCACTGGGTACTGCAGAAGCCTGGTGCTGGGGCAACTGCATGTATTAGGAATCTTATATGAAAAAAACATCCTTGCTGCAGGAACTGGACACTTCTGTGACTGCCCACCACAGGAGCACGAAGAGCTAGCACCATAGACCAGGAGGCAAAAACGTATTTGACTCCAGCCGTATTGCTCTGGTACCCTCTACTGACAAAACATAACATCATGCCAGCTGGCAAAGACAGATTATGCAAAGAGTCCAGATCCATTTCCACAGAACAGACAAAAAGAGAGAATTTAGAGCTGAGAAACAGCGAGTGGATAATTGGCACACTCCTTTGGGGAAACGGGAACATCCCAACCATGTTTTGGCGTGGTGTTGATAGTAATTAAGTTGGGTTTCTTAGTTCAAACCCAGTGAGCCTTTCCAAATGCAATCAGGAATGCTGTTGAACTGCACTGAAAAATACTGAATAGAGGAAAAGCAGTTAATGATTATTTCAGTAATCCATGCCTACAGTTATAATGCAGTTACCTAACTTGTGGCAAAAAAAACAAAAAAACAAAACAACAACAACAAAAAACGATGCCTACCACATAGTAACCACGAAGTAATATCTTTAAAATAGATGTGAAATGAGAAAATCAAGAAAGTAGAAATTACATAATTTTTTTTTTTAAATGAGCCACACAGAAAACAAATAAGGGTTATTCCAAGACTTGAGCCTGATGACTTGGGAAACCAGTAATGATATTTTCAAAACTTGGTCATGATAGTAAGAAATTATTTCAAACATCAGGAGCATTGTGAAGGTTTTATAATGAGTTTGAGGATATAGTATTTAATCAAATGGAAAGAAAGAAATGAGGAATATATTAATATATTTATTCAGAAAAAATTAATACTTTATTTCTTTCATAACTAATTCATAAGATAAATGAGATAATTATGTTTTTTCTTAATTACGCACGTTATAATATTTAAATGAAAATGTAAATTCAGAATGTATAATAGTGATATAACTCATCCCAGATTCTCATTTGCTTACTGCTGACACATTAGTAAATATCCATGTTATCTTTTTTCTATAAATATACACCATATAAATATAAAAATAGGTGTATGTAACAGAATGGGATTGTATTAGGTGTACATTTGCTAATAAAGATATTATAGACATGTCCTGTGTCATTAAATATTCTTGAACTGTTCCATTTTAAATCATATTCCATTATTTGATTGTTCCATAAATTATCAAGCACTTCCCAGATCATGAGAGAGATACTGCCCCTAAACTGTCTTATTATAGCTAATGCTATGATTAACATCTTTGTACATAATACTTGGTATGAATACAAGATTGTTTCCTTGGGATAAATTCCCACTCAATCATTAAGTTTTTAAAATATTTTTTGTGGAGGAAACAAGTAGTAATATAAACTATTATGTAATTAAATGTTTCCAGTTGCCCTTTATAAATGTAATAACAATCTTCATAGCTACAAACAATGAGTAAAAGCGTTGGATTCCATTATGCTTGCTAATACCAAATTTGATTCTTAAACACAAGGAAACATCACTTTGACAGTCTGAAGGAAATGGTATCTCATTTTTCTTTACATTTTTAAGTTGCTAATGTGGTTACAAATTTTTGACATTAACTTTTTATTTGTTTTTTGTTTTGTTTTGTGTTTTGTTTTTCCATCCCTCCATACTTGCTTTAGACATTTTTCCATTGGGGACATTTAGAATAATTCCACCTTGATTCAAAGCCTTAAATGGATACCCTGTGAGGATCTTACAATCCTACATTTTTACTTAGTATCAGTGTGATTACTGTTTTATAATAAGTGGTATACACATTTTGAAATGTTATTCAATCATGCTAATTATATGTTATCTTTAAATTACCTGGCCCCCATTGGAGCACCTGGGTGGCTGTAGGTTAAGCTTTTGACTCCTGATTTCATCATAGGTTATGATCTCAGGGTTTCATGAGTTCAGTGCTCTGAGCTCTATGTTGAGCCCTGTGTGCTGACCATATTGAGCTTGCTTGGGGTTCTCTCTCTCTCTCTCTCTCTCTCTCTGCCCCTCCCCTACTCACACTCTCTCCCCCTCTCTCAAGATAAATAACTGAAAAAATTAAGAAAAAAATAAATGATCTCTCCTCCATTAAAATCAACATGGAACTTGTTTCATTGGAGCTTATTGGTCGAATGGCTGATATCTGTCTTAATGGAGTTCAGTAACAGGCTTGTTTTCTGTTAAATTAAATATGGTTTGTCAGAAGTACTTGTAATATGAATCCTTAAGACTCTGTAGTAAGTGAAAGTTGATTGGGTTTAATCAGTTTCATTTTCTCTTCTTAGGAAGTAAATATTAACAGTTTGTCCTACTATGTATAAAAAGAGTGCAGCATTTTCTGCCTTATTAAGGGAAAGAAAACTTTCTGGGGTGTGTAGGACTCTGCTTATCACAACCACAAGTCAGTTTATACTCACAGCATCCACATGATTAAACCTACCCAAAATTGCATATCATGTGCTTGCTTGGTCAAAAGAGAACTAGTCTCTACCGTCCAGGAGTTTGTTTTTTATTTGTTTCTTTATTTATCAGAAGCATGTAGTTGTGATGGGTAGAATGAACTTAAATTTTCTTTCTTGAAATATTTAAACATAAGCAACTAATCCTTTCTTTGTCATTATTGATTATATTGATTATGTATCTTCTGTGTAATAATAAAACACCACCACATAACTAGAAAAATCAAACTGGGTATTTCAAATATAGTCATGATACTTTAACATAATACTTTAATAAGGAAGCATTATAAAATAAATAGAAACCTTAAATGTAGAAAATTAGTCCAGTGTTGACTAGACTAGGTTAGAAAAATTTAAACCAAAAACCTTCTAGTGAAGAAAGGTGCCGTGTGTGTATTTCTGAATTCTTACATTATATTTCTTACATTAAATTTGCAGTATGATATTTGAGGCTAAAACGAATACAATGAGTCCTAATGCCAATCTGTAGTAGCAGAATAATTTTGAAGACAGCTAAAGAACTGGTGATTTGTTTCTAATTTAGCTCAGCAAAACTTAACAAATCATTGTATTTAAATTAAATGACTAATTAAATACTAACTGGCTAATTTAGCCAATACATTTATAAAAAGACAGACTACCAGTTGAAACAAAAGAGAAAAATAGCATATGTTATAAATTATTATTTTTGAGAGCAAGTATCAACACCCTCCACCCTTTATTAGAAGGTGATTCTGTCCATTACAGGAATGTTGTTGTTGTTATTTGAAAATATAGCATTAAATTAGTCAGTTATGCGATTTGTATTTAACTGCCTGTTCAGTTTCAATGCTGCCCCATAGAAGTGTCAGAAAATGACATGTGAATGACAGAGCATCAAGGCAACTTGGCTACGTAGCACATGCCATCGTGGATAATGTGCTTGCTTCGGTTCGGGCTGAAGACCATTGGGGCTTGTGGTCTCTAAGAGCTCAGATTCCACGTAACCTTAGGAGGCCCAACCAAACTGCCTAAGATGACAGAATTAGGGCTGGAGAAAGAGGATTTGTTTACAGAAATAAAATGCCACTACCATTCCCAAAATCAGGTAATTAGGCATAAAATTTGTATCAGTTATAGTAGGATACAATAGGGAACAAGCCAGAATTGACAGCTTATTATATAAAATGTATCATATGAAAATGAGCAGAGTGTATCCTGGTAAAAGTTGTATCACAGACCCAGATGTGACTTATTATAAGTTATATCTTAACTTCAAGTTCATGTTTTCAAATCTCCTGGGAGGAAACTCTCTAATAAAACAAGAACAAAGCCAACTTCCACTGCTTCACAAATCTCTTCATTTTCAGCTGAGATTTTGTCTCTGTACATGTCAGGATTTCCTAATTTTCCTAATTTTTCAAATTTAGGTTTTAAATGAATAATTTTGTGTGTTTGTACTCTATGTTAACATATATTTATTACTATTTATTTATGTATTTTGAGGTGAAGGTATTAAATCGGTGACTGGTTGTATGACATAGATACTGCTCAAAACAAATGTTATTTTTACAACATAAGGTTTGATGTTATAAACTGCAATTTATGAGCACTTATACCGTAATATAAACCTTAAAGATTAGATAATACTTGGTATGCTACTGGAATAAAGATATTATTATTATTATTTAGACCAAATCAAAAAGGTGTAAGTTTTCTAATATTAAAGTCACCTTACGTAATTAGGAACATAAACAGATTATTTGTACATAAAAATACAATTTTTGTTATGTTAAATTATAAAGAAATGTTTAATCAGATAATTCTATAATGGAGAGAACATTGAACTTGGTAGAAGTGAGTTTTGACACCAACTATTCAGTTCGTTTAGTTAAAAAAACCTGGTGATTTTTCTTAACTTATCTGAACCTAAAATTATTGTGTAAAATAGAGAATACTGTTGAGTCATTATTAGGAAGATTGGCTGGTTTACTGTTTAGTGGAAATGTCTTGCTAAATTCCAAATGCTATGTGATACAGTTTATATTATCTCAATGCATCTAAACAGGATAATTGATTTCAAAACCACAATTTAAAATAGCATAAAATTATTATGCCATTCAATTATATTAAGCTATTGGCTACCACTGAGCCTTAAAATTGGTTCTGAGCTACCTAACAACTCAGATTAAAAACAAAACAAGTCTGCAAACAAACAAAACATGCTTATATTTGATTATATAATTATCTTGGACAGATTAAAAGAAATCGTATTTGCTCATATAAGGAGACAAAGTTGTCCTCAGGCCCTGAACTATTAATTCTTACAGAGGGAACATTGTATGACATAGTGGACAGTGTTTGAACTGTGATTTTCAGGGTAAAATGCTGAAACAGTAATTGAACATTTTTTATAAAACCTCTGCATGAAAACCAAAGGATAGTGTTACATTTTAACTCTAAAAAAGCATTTTATCCGGTTGCTAGGAAAATATGTTCCAGGGACATTGCTTTCTGAAGGTTTGAAAATACATAAAAGAAAAGGAAAAAAAAAAACAACTTTGAGAACATCATCTAATGACTAGTTAGCATATTGAGGGGGTGTCTATTTCAAGTGATATCTTGAATGACTCTTTGACAAGTGTCATTTTGTATTCTGTGTATAGAGTGATTCTCTTAAAAAATTTTTTTTAGGATACTACTTTTGTACATAGTTGATTAAATCGCACGCATGTGATTTTGTAAATGGATTTTTTTTTTTTTTTACAGCCCAGATAGGTAGGTGGGAACAAAATAACATTCTTAAGTTAACTTCTGTAGAGCCCGCCAATATGTTTTTGAAAGACTTAGAAAGTACTCACAGTTGCCCAGGCGACACCTGGGCTTCTCAAATCACCTGTCTTTCAAATTAAGGGGTAGACAGAATGTAGAATTCCGTGGTCTCAGTTAATTGTTGCATTGGGTGTAAATGGAGTCACGGATGTTAGCCAGAATATCTGTTTAGGATGAAATGAGAAGAGTCTGGAAAACAAGCCGTCTTCTAGTAACAGAAATGACAGAAAGAAGAAAAACCAGTGACCTTTGCCTCTTACCATAACATATCTTTCCACGTCATGCCCTAGCTGTGGCAAAGGTCTGAAAGTTTGGCAAAGGACAGAAACCAGTTCCAGAGATTGGAACTTGTATTCTTCATCAAAATGGGAATGACTGTAGTTTCCACAGTGTACCAGACTCTCTGTTCTTCGTGTATTCTTAACTCCTTAGTCTTTCTACTTGAAATACTCTCCTCCCAACTCTTTTCCTAGGTAACTCTTAAATAACCTTTCTGTTTTATTCTCATGGTACCTGTCTTTCTAGCATCTGCTGTGTGCATCAATAATGCCCTCTCACTCATCCTATGATAGTATTACTTGTATTCTGCTGTAATTACCTGATTCTTTCTTATAACATTCACTAGGCTAAACTGTCTTCAATGGCAAGAGCAATATTTCACTTGGCATTGTTTTCCTGGCGCTTACCTTCAGTAACCTCCGATGACCTCTACACCTGAACATTCTCATGGTAACAACTTGTACCTTGTCATCACTGAAAATACTCAAGCTTTGACATATTAATGTCAGGTATCTAGTTTTCTGATCAAAATACATTATCCCGCTTTCGCTGACAAAAAAAGTATGCAAAAGATAGAATTTAGGATACCAAATTGATTCTTGGGAAATAAGAATTTATATTTATGTGCGTGGGAGAGAGTTTAATAAGGTCATGCGAACCTTATAAATTATTTGTATAGAAATCAAGATTTGTATTAAGTATAAAAAGTTGAAATATTTACAAATTAACCAAAGTGTCCAGTTCACTTTTAGCTCCAATAAAATAATTAGTTTATAAGCCTAGAGAAGAAAACCTAGAGAAGAACTCTCTTCAGGTGTTGCAGCATCTACCAATTTGTTTTGGATTGAGTAGCATCTCTTTAATAGATCTTTGCTGGTCGAACTTTAGTTTAAAGCCAAATAGACATAAGCATATCATTAAAAGTATTAAGACTTCAGATAAATGCATTTTTCTTCTATTTTAAAATGTGTCAGGGGAGATCTTTAAAACATTGGGTAGTGCACTTAACAACTTCAATTTCTAGGAAGGAGGAGGATGAGTTTATACACCCAAAGAAGAAATTTAGTGTAACTCCTATACTAGATTAATGCTATGAAATTACCACGGGGTCTTTAAACCTTTCATAAAATATCTTGGAAGGAGATAAAATAGAAAACCCTTAATCAAATATTTTCATCTATTTTCACATCAACATGGCTTTAGAATAAAACTTATTACATTGATTTGCCTTTCATCAATGTAGGGTATTAACAGATTCTCCCGGTATGGATTTTTTTTCCCATTATGAAACCAAATAAACACTGGCCAGAGTTGATAATTATCTATGGCTGTTCTAACAAATTATCATAAACTTAGTGTTTTAAACCGACACAAAGTTATTGTTATGCAGTTTTAGGGATCAGAAATCCCAAATGCCTTTTCCATTTCCTAGAGGTTGTCCCTGTTCCTTGGCTCATGACTCCCTTCCATTCTCAAAGCCAGCAAAGCCCGTTGGGTCTTATTCATATCACATCACTCTAGCATTGACTTGCCTTCTGCCTTCCTCTTCAAAGTCCAAGAACCCTTCTGATTACACTGGAATCATCCAAGTATCATTCCTATTTTAAGGTCAGGTCATTAGCAGTCTTAATTCCATCTACAACCTTTTTTGTTGTTGCCATATTAGCAGAATTATGCCTGATTTTTGAAGATCAGGATGAGGGCATCTCTGGGGTGGCATTATTCTGCCTAGAGTAGTTGTGGATCCATAAAATATGTTACATGTAATTTGATGTTTAGAAAAAAACTATTCTTTTTTCAAAAGACAAATCTAACAATTTCTTTTAACAAGCTCTCACTAGTCATACTTCTGATAACTTTAAGATCCTCATTTCCATAAACACATTTCTTGAATAGATGAGCTAGTGAGAAAAATCTCTTGAGTATTTTCAATTTTCATAAATGAAAAAAATTATGAATGTGCAATTTACAGTTTGTAAATTGTAGGAATAAAACAAATGTATTTGGATGAAACCCTAAGAAACTTGCTGTGATTACAAAAACATTAGTTTTGAGCTAGTGCATTGAAAAAAAGATTTGGGTTTCAAAACAGTTTTATTCACTGGAAAAATGTTTAAAGAGTAATATATAATAACTGCCATCTAAATAAAATTATGAAAAGCAGACCTTTAGCTCACATAAGGGGATGATGTAGTTATAATAAATTATGGATCCAGTCATCAAAGTTATGTTCAATCCCATCTCTGCTCATGCACTTACAAACAGATGGTTCTTAACCCTGGTTTCCATTCTGAAAATTTGGTAGGTGACATTGCTTTTAAAATGTTCTTAATTAGAACTGCAAGCTTGTAAATTTTAAGGGTCTGACCATCCCTTAGTTTATGCAAATTTAGAAACATAAAAATGTGTGACAGAAGTCTGAGAAAGTAATAGAAGAAAAAAATATATATGTATTGATAGCAGCCACTTTTTGAGAATCTACTAGGCAAAGGCAGTGTGCTAGAAAATGCATTTTCCAATTCTTAAAAACAAAAACAGACACCAAACCTGGATTTCCAGTTTCCAAGCCAACATTTAAGATACATAGGACTTTACCACTCCATTCTAACAACAAGAAAAAAGCTGAACAAACTGAAAAAGCAACAACTCTTCTTAAATCTGCAGGAGAAAGGAAGTCACAGGGCAAATCCTGCATCCCAAATCAGATACCAGCAAGCAGTTACCGAGAATCACAGAGTAATGGAGTTCCTCCGTGAGCTACAACTTTTGCAGGAACCATTGCTGGGGCAGAAGAATCTTAACTGGAAGGTGCACAGCTCCTTTTTATTGCCAAGGAGTATTCCATTATGTGTGTTTATTCACTCAGCAGTTATGGGACATTTAGATCTTTCCCAGTTTTTAAGTGATTGTGAATATTAAGCTACCACAGCATATACCTACAGATTTTTATGTGAACGTAAGTTTTCATTTGAAATGGGTAAATACCTAGGAGAGGGATCACAATGTCATATGGTTAAGTGCAGGACTAACTTTATTTACAAGGATATTTCAAACTGTTTTCCAAAGTGGCAGTACCATTTTGCATTTCCATCTGCCTGTGTGACCATTTCTACTTGCTCCATAGCCATGCCAGCACCTGTTTTGTTTTTGAATTCTAGCCATTCTAATGTGTAAGTGATGACTTTAATTTCTATTTCCTTAATGACTAGTGGCACTGAGTGTCTTTACATGTGCTTATTTTTCATTTGCATATCTTCTTTGATGAACTGTCTGTGGAAATGTTTTGCACGTTATATTTGTGCGGATTTTTTTCTAATTATTAAATATTGAGAGTCCTTTATACATTTTGAATGGAAGTCCTTTATCAGATATGTGTTTCATAAATATTTTCTTCTAGTCTGTGGCTTGTCTTCTGATTCCTTAACAGTGTATTTTAAAGAGCAGGTGTTTTAGTTTTGATGAACTTGAATTCATCCATTTTTTAAATGGATCATACTTTGAATGTCATATCTAAAAATATCATTGATTTACTTCAAGGTCACGAAGATCTTCTTCCATGTTCTATTCAAAAAGCTTATAATTTATAATCCATTTTGAGTTAATTTTCCTATATGTTTTGTTGTAGAGACAAAGGTGATTCTTGTGTTTAATGGAAGTCCAGATGTTCTAGCACCATTTATTAAAAAGACTATCTGCCCTTCTTTAAATTGCATTGGAATTTGTTCCAAAAATCATTGATTTTATGTATGCAGACCTACTCCTGGGCTCTCTACTTAGTTCCATTGAACTATGGGTCTACCCTTTAATAAATGCAAAACTATCACGATGCTTGTAGTAATCTACATGGTTCTTTAGAGTAATCTGTATTAGTTATTTTAGTGAGTTGTCCAACACTGGTCTTTATAAAAATAGTTTTGACTGTTTAGAGGATTTGTTTCCCATAAAAATTTAGAATTCACTTAGCAATGCCTACAAATATTTTTTCTGGGATTTTTATTTGCAATAAAATTCCCAATTCTCTCTTTGGGGAAAATTAATATGTTAATAATATTGAGTCTTTTGAAACATGAGTATCGTGTATCTTATCAGTTAGGTCATTGATTGTCTTTGCTGATTCAAAATTTTCAGCCTACAGAACATGCATATGTTCAGTTAGATTTAAACCTGAGCAAGTAATGTATTTTGGCGCTATTATAAATAGGATTGCATTTAATTTAAATTTCTAATAATTTCTTGCCTAGGGGCGCCTGGGTGGCTCAGTCGATTAAGCGTCTGACTTCGGCTCAGGTCATGATCTCACGGTTCGTGGGTTCGAGCCCCACGTCGGGCTCTGTGCTGACAGCTCAGAACCTGGAGCCTGCTTCTGATTCTGATTCTGTGTCTCCGTCTCTCTCTGCCCCTCTCCTGCTCATGCTGTCTTTCTCTGTTTCTCAAAAATAAATAAATGTAGAAAAAAAATTTAAAAAAAAAAAATAAAAAATAATTTCTTGCCTAGTGTAAAGATGTACGATAAGTTCTTTTTATGCTGACCTGCAAACTTGCTAAAATCACATCAGTTTTAGTAGCATTATTTAAATGTTCTCAGGAGTTCCTATGTAAAGAATCATGCCATCTGCAAATTAATTCCTTCCACTTCTTCCTTTCTAAAGTGCATGCTCTTCATTTCTTTTTTGTTTGTTTGTATTGTTCTGGTGAGGACTTCTGTAGGAGTGGTTAAAGGGAAAGAGACATCCTTTGTTTAGGCTTTGAACATCTCATTACCGTTAAGATTTTTATGAGTACCCTTCATCAGGTGAGGAAGTTTCCTTCCATTGCCAGTTTATTAAAAGTTTTTATAATAAATGGAATTTGAATTTTGCAAATGCTTTTTCCTGTAGCTGAGATGACGATACAGTTTTTCTTATTTACCCTGGCATAAAATCTTTGCATATACTGATTGACTTCCAAATATAGAACACTGATCTCAAAGTACTTATCCTGAGATAAACAATATTAGTTATCCTTTTTATAGGTATTTCTTGGTTTGATTTGCTCATACATGTGGTTACATCATACAGTAAAGATTTACAATGTTTTTTTTTTTTCAAGAAGGATATTAGCCTGTAGTTTTTCTTTTTTTTTTCTTTTCTTGTAATATCTATTTTGCTTTAGTATCAGAGTAATGCCAGACTCATGAGAAGTTAGGAAGTATTCCTTCCATTTCTATTTTCAGGAATAGTTAATCTAGAAATGGTATTTCTTACCTAAATGTGTAGTAGAATTGGCCATTTTGCAAGTAAAGCCATCTGGACCTTAAGTTTCCTTTAAGAAAACTATATTAAGAGCTTCATTGATATTTAATTTACATAACATTAAATACATTCATTTAATTAAAAAAAATTTTTTTAATTTTTGAGAGACAGCACACGTACATGAACAAGTGGGGAAGGGGCAGACAGAGAGAGAGAGAGAGAGAGAGAGAGAGAGAGAGAGGAAGGATCCCAAGCAGGGTCTGAGCTGTCAGCCCAGAGCCCACTGTGGGACTCGAACTCACAAATTGCAAGATCATGACCTGAGCTAAAACCAAGAGTTGGATCCTTAACTGGCCTAGCCTCCCAGGCACCCCTACATTCATTTTAAATGCATACTGCAATGGTTCTAATGAATTTACAGAGTAAGTAGTGCAACCATGGCCATAATCCTTTTTAAAATCATTTCTATTACCTCCAAAATGTACCTATTACCTGTTTGTAGTCATTTCCCTTTTATTATATGCCTCCCCAGCCAACCAATAATTTATTTTCTCTGTATATAAATATGCCATTTCTGGATATTTAATATAAAGGAATAAGATAATATGTGGTCTTTGTGGCTGGCTTCTTTCATGTTGTGTAAAGTTTTTGAGGTTCACCCATATCATAGTATGTGTCAAGGTCGTCTATTTTATCTCTGAATATATTCCATGACATATGACTTTACCATATTTTGTTAGTTAATTCATCAGTTAATAGATATATGGGTCATTTTCAATTCAGAGCTATTAAAAATAATTCCGCTCTGAGCATCCATGTGCAAATCTTTGTGTGTATTTTTGTTTCCATTTCCCTTGGGTAGATATATAGGATGGGAATTGCTGAGTCACGTGGTAAATGTGTGTTTATTTAAAATGCTACTACAGTGTTTTTCAAAGCGGTTGAAATATTTGGCATTTCAAGTGTCTCCATAAATTTGCCAGTACTTGTTACTGTCTCTCTTTAGGGACAGTAATTCTAATGGGTATGAAGTGGTATCTACTGTGTCTTTAACTTGAATTTTCTAACTAATATTCAGCATCTTTTTGTGGACTTGTTAGACATTCTTTGTTTCTTTTCTTTTTTGTTTTTTTTTTTTTGGTGAAATGTCTATTTATATATGTTGTCCATGTTTAAATTGGGTCATTTATCTTCTAATTGACTTGTTAGAATTCTACAGGAAAGTTTTTAAACGTAAATTAATGTCTCTAATAAATATAAGGACATGTAATTCATCTATTTCTCCTTGAGTGAACTTTGGTAGTTTGTGTCTTCCAAGAACTATGCCCATTTTATCTAAGGTACCAACTTTATAGGCATAAAGTCATTTATAATGTATGTTTATTAATTTTTTATATCTTTTGAATATGTTGTGATGTCACATTACTCATTACAGTTGTCTCCCCTTCTTTGTGGGGATACATTCCAAGACCCTCGGTGTATATTTGAAACTGTAGGTACTGCTGAAGACCACATTTATTTTCTCCTATCCCTACATACCTTTGATAAAGTTTAATTTATAGATTAGGCATAGTAAGAGATTAACAACCAGTAAGAAAATAGAGCAACTATAATAAGATACTCTAATGAAAATTATGTAGCTGTGCTCTCCCTCATATGTTCTATGGTACTGCACTCACCCATCATCTTGTGATGATGTGAGATGATAGAACGCCTAAATGATGAGATGAGGTGAAGTGAGTGTTGTAGGCGTTATGATGTAGTGTTAGGCCACTGTTGACCTGAGGGTATGACAGAAGGGTCATCTGCTTCCGGACCACAACTGATCAGGGGTATGTGTAACCACAGAAAGCTGAAACTGCAGATGAGGGAGGACTACTGTATTGATACTTGTAATTTGTGTCTTGTTGTTGTTGTTGTTGTTGTTGTTGTTGTTTTTCCTTTTTGGATGTTTATCAGTTTTATTGAGCTTCTCAAACAATAGAATCTGGTTTCATTAAGATGCTCTATTGTTTTTGTCTTTCCGTTTCATTGATTTCTACTTTGACTTTTGTTTTTCTCTGTTGCCACTTTGGATTTAATTTGCTCTCCTTTTTTCCAGTTTTTTTGAGGTGAAAACCGGAGTCATTGATTTTAGGGTTTTCCACATTTTTTATGTAGATGCTTAGTGCTGTCACTTTACACTCAAGTACAACTTTGGTTGTACTTAACAACTTAAGTACACTTAAGTACAACTTTTGTGTTATCCAAAAAACTCATATTAGGGATGTCTGGATGGATCAGTCAGTTAAGTATCTGACTCCTGATTTCTGCTCAAGTCATGATCTCCTGGGTCCTGAGTTTGAGCCCCATGTGGATCTCAGCACTGACAGCACAGAACCTGTTTGGGACTCTCTCTCCCTCTCTCTCTGCCCCTTCCCAACTCTTACACTGGCACATGTACTTTCTCTCTCTCTCTCTCTCTCTCTCTCAAAATAAACAAATAAACTTAAAAAAAAACCCTCATATATTTTGTTTACATTTTTATTTCTTTCAAAATACTTTTTATTTTCTGTTTTACTTTCTTCTTTGAGGGATTATATAGAAGTACATTATTGAGTTCCCAAATATTTGGGATTTTTCAGATCTCTCCATAAATTTTATTTCTTATTTAATGACATTGCTATAATAATATGATTTGTAAGACTTGAAACTTTTTTTAAGTTTATTTATTTATTTTTCAGAGAGAGGGAGAGAGATTGAGAGAGAAAGAGAGCACGTACAGGGCAGAAAGAGAGGGAGAGAATCCCAAGCAGGCTCCCTGCTGTCTGTGCAGAGCCTGATGTGGGGCTCAAACCCACAAACCTTGAGATCATGAGCTGAGCTGAAATCAAGAGCAGGCTGCTTAACCAACTGAGGCACCCAGGCGCCCCAACTTGAAACTTGAAAAAAATGGCCTAAAATTTTCTCTATCTTGGAGAATGTTACATGTGCACTTGAAAAAAATAACGTATTATTTTTTGTTTGGATAACATCTTTTTTATAAATGGCAAGCACAGTTTGATTGTGTTGCTCAAATCTATTATACCCTTGTTAATTTTTGGTTGACTCCTTATACTTATTATTGGGAAATAGGGCTTAAAATCTCTGTAATTTTGAGTTGGTTTTAGTTCTTTTTTTTTAATTTATTTTTTTAATGTTTATTTTTGAGAGAGAGACAGAGACAGAGAGAGAGGGAGAGAAAGTGGGGGAGGAGATGAGAGAGAAGGAGACATGGGATCTGAAGCAGGCTCCAGTCTCTGAGCTGTCAGCACAGAGCCTGACATGGGGCTCAAACTCAGGAACCGCGAGATCGTGACCTGAGCTGAAGTCGGATGCTTAACCAACTGAACCACCCAGGTGCCCAGGTCTATAAAATTTTCTTTGTGTATATCCTCCACAGCTCTTCATTTTAAATGTATAAACATTTAGAATTTGTTTTGTACCCTAGAAGACCTCATGACCTCTTTATCCATATGAAATGGCTTTTTTAAATCTCTAGTAATAGGCTTGGCATTAAAATTGGTTTTATTTAATATTGAACGAATCACTTCTGTTTTCATTGGATTAGAGTTAGGATAACATATCTTCTTCCATTTTTTTACTTCTAACTTGTGCCTTTTTATTTAAAGTTGATTCCTTGTAGGTGGAATATAGTTGGGTCTTGTTTTTAGTCTAGTTTACCTGTCTTTACCTTTGACCGCAGTGTTTACATTATTTGCATTGAATAGATGTGATTAGGTTTAGGCCTGTCATCTTGCTATTTGCTTTCTACTTGTCCCCTGTGTTTTCTTTTTATTCCTTTTCTGTTTTCTTTTGGATTAGTTGAGATTTTGTATGATGCCATTTGGTCTCCTTATTGGCTTTTATTTTTCTGATTGCTTTAGTGCTTATGAGAGAGGGAGAGGGAGGGAGACACAGAATCCGAAGCAGGCCCTGGGCTCTGAGCTGTCAGCACACAGCCCGATGCCAGGCCCAAACCCACAAATTGCGAGATCATGAGCTGAGTCAAAGTCAGATGCCCAACCCAACTGAGCCACCCAGGCGCCCCCATATAGTTTTCTTAATATTTTTGTGTTTAGGATTTGTTGTCGTAAATTTCTTGTTCATTATTCCTTCAAATATTTTGTCTATTCTCAGTCCCCTTCTCTTCTCCTTTAAGAAAAGTGTATCAATCCCCATGAAGTTGTTTAAAATATCACTGATGTTCTCCTCATTTAAAAAGTTCCATTCCAGGACCACCTGAGTGGCTCAGTAGGTTAACGGTCTGACTTCAGCTCAGCTCATGATCTCAAGGCTTGTGGGTGTGAGCCCTGCGTCAGGCTCTGTTCTGACAGCTCAGAGACTGGAACCTGCTTCAGATTTTATCTCCATCTGTCTGTGCCCCTCCCCGACTCATGTTCTCTCTCTCTCTCTCTCTCTCTCTCTCAAAAATAAATATATATATATTTTTTAAAAATCCATCCTCTCTTTAGATTTTACTATGTATCACATTCATGAATGTATATATATATATATATATATATATTTGCAATGTCTAACCTACTGCTAATCCCATTTTGTGTCTTTTTTCATTTCATTGTGGATAGATTTCATCACTAGAGGTTTGAGTTGAGTCTTTTTTATCCACATCTCTAACTTTTGAGCGTACAGCATATAGTTATAATAATCATTTTATCATCCATTTTTGCTAATTTAAACATTTTTGTCAGGGTGCCTGGGTGGCTCAGTCAGTTAAGAGTCTGACTCTTGGATTCAGCTGAGGTCATGATCTCACAATTTGTGAGTTCGAGCCCCACATCGGGCTCTACACTGACAGCACAGAGCCTGCCTGAGATTTTCTCTCTGTCTCCCTCTCTATGCCCCTCCCCTGCTTGCTCTCTCTCTCTCTCTCTCTCTCTCTCTCTCACTCTCTTTCAAAATAAATAAGTGAACAAGAAAAATTAAACGTTTTTGTCAATTATGAGTCACTTTTGATTACTTATTGTCTTCATTATGGGCCATGTTCTTCTGCTCCTTTTTATGGCTTGTAATCTTATAATATTTGAAGTGAGGCATAGGACGGTTTACTTTCTTTGGTGCTGTGTACTTTTTGATGTCTATAAATGTTCTCAAATTTTGTACTGAATGCAATTAACTAAAAATGGATTCACCCTTCAGGGTCCTGCATTTGAGGTTTCTTTGGCAGATCCGTGGACTTGCTAGGTCTGTAGCTAATCATTCTATATTATGAATCGTGATTCAAGATTTTCCAGAGTCCTCTCCCAGACCCCCATTAATGATGATATTTGTGTTTGTTTTTTTCAAACCTGGCAAGTACTATTCCTAGCCCTGTGTAAATGCTGGACACTATTTCCTCTATTTCTTTCCCTGACCTAGGGCAGCTTTCTCACACACTTGGAATAATATATAATCTGCTGATTATTTGAGGAAGATCTTCTGACGATCTCTAGAGTTCTCATCTGTCTGCCTCTCTGTTCTCTCTGGTACTCTGTCCTGGAAACTCTACCTGTTGGTCTCCCTGGAGTCTCGCTCTTTCTCCCCAACTCAAGAAGTCGCTGGGTTCCACTTGGATTCTTCCTCTCTTTACCATCACCCGTACGTTCCCTTAAATGACTAACTTGCAGGGACTTGCAGGATGGCTCAGTCGGTTGAGCATCGGACTTCGGCTCAGGTCATGGTCTTGCGGTTCAGGGGTTGGAGCCCCGCATCTGGCTTTCTGCTGTGCAGAGCCTGCTTTGGATCCTCTGCCCCCCTCCTCTGCCCCTCCCCTGCTTGTGTTCAATCTCTCTCTCTCTCTCTCTCTCTCTCTCTCTCTTAAAAATAAATAAACATGAAAAAAAAAAAGAGTAACCTGCAGTATGTATGATCCCATCTCGTTTGTCTTTTTCTGTTAGGTGTACTATTCTCTGACATCAGAGTGTCTTGAAACCATAGTTTTATATACTTTGTCCTTCTGTTGTTATTTCAGATAAGAGGGGAAATCTCATTTCAGATATTCCATCTTTTCAGAAGCAGAAATATTTTTTTTCTCATTTTGTTTCTTTTTCTATCATTACAGGCTATGTCAACATCCTTCCTAAACCTTAGAGCTTAAAACATAGCTGAGCGCTCAAGTAAAGTGTGACCAAAATGTGTGGCGCACTTACCCCCTGTTATTTATGTGACCCTGTTTTTCACTCAAACTATGATTACACTACACTTCTGTTAGCAATTTCACTGTGTTGACTAAGTTTTATATCTCTTCATCAACAAGGTTAATCTTACTCTGGCCGCATTTTTAATTCACATCAACAATCAGCTATCAAAGAATACCTGTAATAACACAATAATCCCAACAGATACAGTTTAATCAACCTAGAATTCAACAGGATCATTTTCTCACTCATCAGCATTGTGTTTGTAGTTATACAGTCTAAGATAATAGTTACTACTTAAACCCTTACCACTGAACCCATCTGACACAGTTGTCTAATAAACAAAACTTACCTTCTCCCATAAATGTTCACAATTCTTCCCCCCTCACATTCTGTTCTTGTGTAGATTTTCGTGCCAACCTGTCAAGATCCTTTAGAATTCCCATTCTGCTCTTCTGCTCTCCTTCCACTTTTAGTGTCCTATGAAAATGTAATTAACATGGCGTCCCTGAATTCCTCAAAATGATTAATAAAACATGGTGTTCAGATAGGAGTTTTCTTACTAAACCACAAGCAGTGAAAACTTATCAGAATAATTGTAAGCAAATATAAAATAAACACATGTTGAATCAAACAAAAGCTAGGCAAGTTCGGGTGCCTGAATTATTATATCCTCTCATTTATCTAGACTGTCATAAACTGAAAAGTAATTTAAAAGTGGAGTACAATCGTTACATGAAAAGCAATGGACAAACATTGTAAAAAATGTGTATTTGTTTAAGAAAAAGAGATATAAGGGGCGCCTGGGTGGCTCAGTAGGTTAAGGGTTCGAATTCAGCTCAGGTCATGGTCTCACAGCTCATGAGTTCAAGCCCTGTGCCAGGCTCTGAGCAGGCTCTGTGCTGACAGCTCAGAGCCTGAAGCCTTCTTAGGATTCTGTGTCTCCCCCTCTCTCTCTGTCCCTCCCCCTGCTCATACTCTCTCTCTCTCTCTCTGTCTCTCTCTCTCACTCGCTTTCAAAAATAAATAAACATTAAAAAATAGAAAGATATAGTTATCTGTGCTTATATTTGCTAAAAGTAAAGAAGTTCACAAGGAACAGCAAAAATTGTTGCATTTAAAGGAAATGTCAGACAAGGATTTATAGGGCAGGGGTAGAAGTGAGTCTCATCCAGTATAACTTATGCTTTTAACTTTTGTATTATGTAAATGCATAGAAAGAAAAGAAAGACAAAATGTGACAAAAGAAATGTGATTGACAAAAGAAAATGTGATTTATGAACAATAATGTAGGAGAAAAGATTTTCACAGCCTATTGGATATTGTCTTATTGCAGTATCTTTGGACAAAAAGCATCCCTTCTGCCAACGTAACCACAAATAACATATGCAAAAAGTATATATGTAACCATAGCAATTTTAAAATGGTATTATCCCTCCTTTCAGTATTTGCAGACATTCACACCCATCATATATAATTTTTAGTATGTGAACTATAGTGTCTTATGGAATACACTGATTCTTTTGTATTCGACTAAATCCTTATAGGTTTCTCTCTCTGATAATTTAATTTTGAAATGAAAATTGTAGGGGCGCCTGGGTGGCGCAGTCGGTTAAGCGTCCGACTTCAGCCAGGTCACGATCTCGCGGTCCGGGAGTTCGAGCCCCGCGTCAGGCTCTGGGCTGATGGCTCAGAGCCTGGAGCCTGTTTCCGATTCTGTGTCTCCCTCTCTCTCTGCCCCTCCCCCGTTCATGCTCTGTCTCTCTCTGTCCCAAAAATAAATAAAAAACGTTGAAAAAAAAAATGAAAATTGTATTCTAAATTCACATCTATACTCCATCAAGGCTGTATCCTGTTCTTTTCTACAGTAGCTCATATCTTAATAGCTAAATATATGTTGGAAAGACATTAAAATAACATAGAGAAACTAATGTACTGACATCAATTTCGTGCTTATCTACTTAGTGAAGATGAGTCTTAGAAGAAAAGATACAGAATCAGGTGAAATAACTGATAGTATTAAACATAGGCTGACACAGATTTGGGGAAAGAAAGCTCAAACATCATATACAATTTATTCGTAAATATTTTACTGGTAATTTTTATTAAAGAATGCTTGGAGGTCACAAAACACTTGAATATCTCAATGTGATATTACTTTTCACATATATACATATGTATATACATATATATACACGTATATATATATATATATATAATAGAAAGAAATAGTAGGGGTTAAGTTATATGAAAAAGTGTTTAACAATATGCAAATTATATATTGTAAAGAAAGAAATTCTGACTGAATAATAATATTTAGCGGTAATTATCAAGCAGACGACTAAACAATAGATAAAAGTCTTTTTCCATATTACCATTTATTTTCCTTTAACTGAACTATATACTTTGACAACACAATAATTTCCTAAATAAAAACATAATAAAATTATTTATTTTCTGTCTTTACAATGAAGCATTACTCAGCTAGAATTTTTGGAAGGAATATTGGTACTAAATCAGTATGTTTCTAGCAAGTATTCGCTTATGTATGTGATTTACTCGTAAACTTCATTGATTATGTGGCATTCTTCTGTAAGTCGTAGAAATTTTGTGTTAATAAAACAATGTGTTTATACAAAGTGTGACTCAAACCTAAGGGTCTTCTGCTTCTGATAGCCTTCCTTTAGTTAATTTATAGGCGAAGGGATCTGTGCTATTTTAGGTAAAATAGCAAGACTGTAATTAAGGTAAGGAATCCTATAGGATATGGAATCCAGCTATTCCTAGCAAAAGAACCATAAGAAAAATGTGTATAAATGTTGACTGTAGGGTTTTTGGAAGTCTGAGAAATGATTAAGATTAATTTCTGAGTTAGAAACACTTGTGTGATGTTGTAGATAGCATTAACAGCTCTCTCCCTATGACAATTCTTCCCCTTCGAATAACACCACCTCAGGTGTTGGGCATGTGGATTACCCAAATGAGGACCGCAGGCTTCTACTGCAGCCAGGTGTACCTGAGTTCTGGCCAGTCGGATGTAGGTGGAGGTGACATGTACAGTTTCAGATGTAAGTGTCTTTCAAGGAAACGTGTACCCCGGAAACTTCTATAACACCGTGTGCCAACTAACTGGAATGAAAATAGAAACTTAAAAAAAAGAAAGAAATGGGCCTGCCCTCCGTTTTGCTTTCCCTGTCTCTGGAATGAAACGCATAAAAGTGACCTGAGCACCTGTGTTCGTCTCCAAAATGGAAGCTATCGTTTGAAAGTTGCAGAAGCCCTCATGTTGTCATTTTAAGCAGCGAGCACATACCAGACGTGTGCTGGAAAGAGAAGCAGCCTAACAAGTAATCTGATAGACACGAATATCCAGAAGGCAATTTTTGGAAATATACTTCCAGCCCTTAGATGCCTTCATTTAATACCTGCAGTTAGCAAGTGATGATAAGAGAGTTTGCCATCTGATTTTTTTTTCAAGTATTATTATAATATTCCACTTCATTTCATCATCAAATTATTTTTATCCTCTGGGCACCAAACAGCTGGCTTTAGGGAAAGATAGATAATGATATGTTTTTGAAGGAAAATTAGACTAGTATTTAAAATGTTCTGCATGTTTATCTGTGATACTTTTTTTCTTTTACATTTAGCTGGAAAATTGATGACAAACATTGCTTTTAATCAGAAAATACCGGGGCGCCTGGGTGGCGCAGTCGGTTAAGCGTCCGACTTCAGCCAGGTCACGATCTCGCGGTCCGTGAGTTCGAGCCCCGCGTCGGGCTCTGGGCTGATGGCTCAGAGCTTCGAGCCTGTTTCCGATTCTGTGTCTCCCTCTCTCTGACCCTCCCCCATTCATGCTCTGTCTCCCTCTGTCTCAAAAATAAATAAAGGTTAAAAAAAAAAAATACCTTAGAAGTAAAAAATATTAATCACTAGTGAAGGACAATATGTGGAAAATAATTAGAAATTTCAATTAGATGAGAGCAATGTAGGAAGTTACTTTTGACGACTCTGTAAACGCACACACTGATTTAAATACCTATTCTGAAAGGAGGGATGGGCCATGAAGAGGTAACATGGCCATGCTTAAATCCAAAAACCGAAGAGATAATCGGGAAATAAGAAACTTAGAAATCCATTTTGGAAATTACTTTTAATAAATTCAAATACTGTCTACTGAAACACAGTTAACCGTCTATAATAATATCAGAAGTTTCCTCAAACATTCAATTAAATACATGACTTCATAAGATCCTCACCCCAAATATTACCAGTATATGAAAACATTAACTTGGGGGGAGGCATTTTAGCTCTTGACATTTCGTCTTGAATGTTTTTTAAAATTTCAGGGTATCAGAAAGTCCTCAGGAGACTAGAGAAAATAAGGGTGTTGTTAGAAAGATTAATGTAGAGAAAAGATAGATCTTAGACAAATATTTATTTTATTTATCTGAAAATCCTGTTACTATTATGAAACAATTAAGCAGTCACTTTATAAACTGGAAGATAGCAGTGGGTTAGACAGGTCCTTTTCTGAGAGAAATATTTAATTGAAATGTCATGTGTTAATTTAAGGGCTCAATCTTAATTCAGTAACTCTGCTTTTTCTATTCCCATGTGGAAAGAAATCTTTTATTTCTTTACCTTTTTTTTTTGGGTTTCTGTATCAGGAAGGCACTTAGAAGAAAAAATGGTACAGTGAGAAGGGTATTTAAGAATGCCCCTTAGCCCTGTCTACACTTTTGTAAATAGTTTCTTCATTAAGTTCTCTTTAAATACTCCTTCTCACTGCACATTTTCTCATAGACATCAAAGGTAATTATATTAATTAATGAATAAAATTTTACAGTTCATATAAATGTACTTCCCCCCACACATTTAATATCCAAGCACTGGAAACGTTAGGTAACAAAATCAGAGCATTACTTCTAAAAATAGAATAATTTAAAAGGTATATTAAGAGCATTATTCTTTATATAGTCTCCTAAAATTAGTAGAAAATTTGTAATTCAATAAGTTGTCTTTTTTGTGGAAGAAGCATATCTGTTCATTTTCGTGAGTTTTTTTTCTCCTTTGGAGTGCACAGTTATCAAACTACACTTAAGATAGCTCCCAAATATAAACATATACTAGCTGAATAAGCATTGCCCAAATATTTGTAAGGAACTTGAAATATACTCATATCAATATGTATGTCACAAGTATATATTAAGTATCTGGTATTATCAGCTAAGGCAAGTCACATAGAATGTTTACATAGAAGGTGAGGAAAGACAGAAACTGAAATAGACCTTGAAAGAAGCCAGAAAGCTAAAGGTGCAATCTTATTATAAAAGATAATTTGAATATATATATATATATATATATATATATATGTATATTTAAGTAGATAATTTGAATATATATATATTTAAGTAGATAATTTGAATATATATATATATTTAAGCAGAATATGAGGCATTTATTTAGATGATAAAGGAACTAGATGTTAGTTTTTGACATGTTTATTGAGGCGAAAATTAAATGAGGTTATTAAATCAATAATCAAATTTTCTTTGCAAGAAATATTTCTTGAACACCTGTAATAGGTGAGAAAATGCATAATATAATTACCGAAGCTTCAGGGATGAACCATATAGATATAAATCCTTAAACTAATGTAGCTTATATTTCAGTGAGGTATTCAGAAAATAAATAAGCAACCAAAAGTGATAAGAAAAGTAAAATAGATTCAAGTGGGAGAAAATGATGGTAGGAACAGGATTGCTTTATACAAAAATGGTGGGGTAAGGCTTCCAATGTGAAGGGTGTGGTGAGTTTCTGTAGACGAAACAGAGAAGGGAGAGAGGGAATGGTGGCCATTTTAAGGAATGGTAGAGGATGAGCTATTTGAAGGAATAATTCTTTAGAAAACCAAATACAGTCATGAGCAAAACACACCAAGATCTGGCTCAAGATCATGGCAGACAGAAGAGACAAAAAGTATAAAAACCTGTGTGTTTTATAAAAGCAGTGTGTTTAAGAAATGTCAAAAGAACCATTGCAATGAAACCAGATGCTGGAAGTCCTGAAAGTTGAAAACATGGGGTGCATTCTGTCATCTTTTTTCTTTTTTTTCAACGTTTATTTATTTTTGGGACAGAGAGAGACAGAGCATGAACAGGGGAGGGGCAGAGAGAGAGGGAGACACAGAATCGGAAACAGGCTCCAGGCTCTGAGCCATCAGCCCAGCGCCTGATGCGGGGCTCGAACTCACGGACCGCGAGATCGTGACCTGGCTGAAGTCGGACGCTTAACCAACTGCGCCACCCAGGCGCCCCAACATGGGGTGCATTCTGAATAGCATGTGGAACTCCTGAAGACAGTTGAGTAGATGAGTCACGTGGTCTGATTTTCATTTTGAAAATGAGACTCTGGCTTAAATGTGGACAATGTACATTGGGAGGCAGGGCAACAAGAGCAAAAGTAGAGGCATGAGTAAGAACACTTCTCCATTGTTGCAGAGAAGTCAGCCCTTTAACCTTAAGTGGTTTCCTTGAAACTGAGAAGCCATTTTTCTCTTGATGTTTTCAAGGTTTCCAGTGTGTTTGGCTTTCCTCATCTGTACTATGATGTGCCTGTATGTGGATCTTTTTGTATTTTTCCTCTTTGGAGTTCATTAAGCTTCCTGGATATATAGGTTATTATTTTTCAATACATTTTTAGGAAGTTTTCAGGCATTATTTCTTGAGGTATATTTTCTGATCTTTTCTCTTATTCATCTACTTCTAGAATCCCTATTACACACATGTTCGTGTGTTTAGTGACGTCCCACATTTCTCTCTGAGGTTCTGTTCGTTGTTCTTCATTCTTTTCCTCCTCTGTTCCTAGATTTTATAACTCTTATTTGCCTTTAAAATTACTAATTTTTTCTTCTGCCAGTTCAAATCTACTCTGGAGTGAATTTTTCATTCAATTGTTTTACTTCTTAGCTTCAGAATTTTCATTTGCTTCTTTTATAATTTCTGCATCCTTATTGATATTCTCCATCAGATGAAACATTTTATTAGACAATCATTTAATTCTTTAAATACAGTTTCCCTTAGGGACGCCTGGCTGGCTCAGTCACCAGAGCGGGCGACCC
This sequence comes from Puma concolor, assembly GCF_028749965.1. Lineage (NCBI taxonomy): Eukaryota > Metazoa > Chordata > Mammalia > Carnivora > Felidae > Puma > Puma concolor. The sequence goes on from NC_141670.1 coordinate 24,659,351, forward strand.
TTGATCTCAGAGTAGCAAATTTTAGCCCCACATTGGGTGCAGAGATTACTAAGAAAATTAAAAAATGAATGCAGTTTCCTCTAGTTATTTGAATGTGTGTATACTGGCTACTTTAAGTAGCTATTTGAAGTCTTTGTTAAATCTGACATTTTGTGATTTTTCACAAGCAATTTCTATTGCCTCATATTTCCTATCTATGGGTCAGCCTTCCCTATTTTTGGCATGTCATTTTTTGTGTTTCTTCATTTGCTATATTTCCTTAGAACTATTTACTGAGAGTTCAATTGTTTATAAAATATGTTTCAACAGTTTTTCTGAAGATCAAATCTGCCAAGTTCCTATCATTGTCATTTCAGAAGTGGAACCTGAGATTAACCTTGAAGTTGAGGGCTAACCTGTTGGAGTGAATTGTGGCCCTATTTACTGAGAAAGGGATTACTGAGGAAAAGATAAATTTAGCAAGTATGTGAAAATCAACAGTTCTTATCGAGATAAACATTGTCTTTCAGACATTTACAAACAGTTATATAAATGTGGATTTAAAGATAAATATTAATGCACATGTTATAAATTTTGGATTTACATATATTTTATTTAAAGTATATGATCCAGGATGAGAAACTTAGGTGAATGGATGTAAATAGTGAAGGATTTTTCTCAATTCTTTTATTTTTATTTGCCCTGGAGACATTTCATAAAGAATATACGTAAGAGTCATTAGTCTGACCTCTGTGGCATGTAAATATTTTGTAAATATTTAGAGAATAGAAATAAAAAGAGAGAAAGCGGAGACGTGGACTGAAAAAGTATGATCAATGAATTACAAGAAAACCCAGGAGAATGTGGTTTTTCAAATCTTAATCTTCCTGTATCTCTGATAGTGATCTTTTTCTTGAAAATAGTCCTTTACAATTTTTTTTAAATGAATTTGTTTGTGATTAGTTCTCTCAGTTTTTGTTAGTCTGAAAATATCTTCTGGCCTTTGATCTTGGATGATAATTTTGCTAGCCTTAAAATCCTAGGTTTGCGTTTTTATTTTTGTTACTTTTTTTCTTATTTCCCCCATTACACTGAAGATATGTTTTACGTGTTGAATTATATCCACTCCCCCCAAAAACAAAATTTCATATAAGAAGTCCTAACCCTAGTTCAAGAATGTGATCTTATTGATTATTTGGAGATAAAGGTAATCAAGTTAGAATGAAGTCATTAGGGTGGACCATCCAATATGACTGATATTCTTATAAAAAGGAGAAATTTGGACACAGAGTATACCTATAGAGGGGGAATGAAATGCATGGAAAAGATGGCCATCTACAAGCCAAGGAGAGAGACTAGAACAGACCTCTCCCTCATTAGCCTCAGAAAGAAGCAACGCTAGAACACCTTAATCTCTGACTTCTAGCCACTGGAACTCTAAAACAATAGCTTCTGTTTTTCAAGCCACCCAATGTGTGGTGCTTTGGCAGCCCTGAAAAACTAATAAACATTTTCTTGGTCTCTGCCAGTTTTGTATTTAGAGGTGAACATCAGGTTAAATATTATAAATTCCCACTTATTTGGAAACAGACTTGATGATATCGCTTTCATTGGCCAGTAGTACAATAAATGATGTATTACTTCTAAATGAAAGTTAAAAGACAGCGCTCAGTTCGCCATATCCTTTTCTCTTGTTGCCACCGCTTTGAAGGCGCGTGTTAAGATGGAGACTTTACCATTTGGGTCCCTGAGTGATTTCTGTGACCATAGCGTCCTGCTGAGTCATGCTGGAAGTGAGCATGAACAAGGAACAGACCTTTGCTGGCCTAAGGCACTCTAATTTGAGGGATTGTTTCATTGGATTATAAACTAGATCATTCTCTCTGATACAAGACCCGATTTGGTCATTTTTCTAGAAACCCGAGACTGATGCTTCCTTGGAAATCAGAAATAATGTGTTCCAATGCAAGCAATTCTAAGAATTACATGTAATCATAAAAATATGCATCAGCTGTAACAAATCAATAATAATGCACAGTTGACTAACTGCCTAAAATGATCATATTATAATAAATACTGTATTTTATGCTAAGGTTTCTTAAACTGCTTATCTGGAAGTTTATTGTTTCGTGCTCAATTAACTGATTTATAACACTAAAAACGTGTTCCCACTGAATGAAATCCAGAGACAATCTACCTAATGTTAAGGGGAATATGGAACATTTTGAATGTAAAAACTAAGTATCAATAAGCACGCCTCAAATATTCATACTAAGAAGTGTTAGTAGGTAATATAAATAAATATGCAAGTACTACTCTGTAGCGAAGGTGGTTACTTTTTCACATCATTTTCAAGACTACAGTTCTCTGTCTGGAATGGGTTCTGTGTAAGACCTCTTACATTAGAAAAGTTAATGAAAGTACTGTTACGGTGACTTTCACTATGATATTTAGGTAATAAGTTGTCAAAGTCGGATTTTTTAAAAATTTTTATTTATTTTTGAGAGAGAGAGAGAGACAGAGAGAGAGAGAGAGAGAGAGAATCCCAAGCAGCCTCTGTGCTGTCAGTGCAGAGCCTGATGGCTGGGTTTGATCTCACTAACCATGAGATCATTACCTGAGCTGAAAGCAAGAGTCAGATGCTTAACTGACTGAGCCACCCAGGTGTCCCAAAAGTTGGATGACTTTGGAAATCGAGAAAAAGTAATCTTGAAATCTGGTATGAAATTTGTACTTAATTGGTACCATGAGACCGCATTATTAGTGAATACATCTGCAAAATTACACTATCGCAACCAAACAAGTTATATTGCATGTAATTTAGAGGGAATTTTCATAAAAATATTATCAGAAAACTGTACCAACTCATTTTTCATCCTTGTGTTGATGTCTAAACATGGATACACATATTAATTATTATTTGAAATAAAATGCATGTTAGAAAGGAAAAGAAATAAAATTTTTAAGCATGTACTTGAAACTACCCTGATAATTGTGTCAAAATGTAGCAGAAGACCAGGTCAAGCTGACAAGAAAGAAAGAAAAATTCTGAGAAGTTACTTGTTCTTATGAGACATATGTTAAAAATTAAAAATAATACACCACAATGGGAATAATTTTAGTTGGGTATTACCAAGAAATGAGTTTTCAAGTCTCATGTTCTACCCCAACTTCCATAAATTATACTGCATCATTTTAGACATTATTAATGTCTGCTGAAAAGTTAGGCAATGAGAGATTACCAGAAGATATTAGGAATTTGTTTTCTCCTTTCTTGTAATATCGACTTAGCAAAAATGTAGTTGTAAGTACAAAAATGTACTTACTTAAGTATTCACTGTTTCTTCTCTTATATAATAATTCTATCATATTTATTTCACTGCATGTGACATGCATTTTTGTTTCAATTTTTTTCCTTTATATATTAAAAGAAAATGAATGGTCATGATATATAAAAAAAAATTAGAGAATATTTCACTCACCAACTTTGTGCTATTCATAGTTTTGAAATGCTGTAATTTTATGTCTGCATACTATACTAAAAAAAACCAGAATATTTTATGCATATGTTGTTCCATTGGTCCTCTTAAACAAAATCACAAGTCAAGGATGTATGCTTTCACTTGTCTTAGACAACATAGTCAACAAAAGTGAGATAAAGAGGCATATTTTACCTGATCCTCTCAGAATTCATAGAGGCCAGGTCCAGGAGAAAATACCATAGTAATTTATTAAATGGCTGGTTAGGTAGTCATACAAGTACAATGATAATGATTAATTAATGAACAATATTATTATGATATTGTTATGAATCACCAAAAAGAGGGAAGAATACAAGCATAAAAGATTTTATTTACACCATTAAGTGTTGAAATTGTCTAAGTAGAAATCTAGTTTGCTCAATGCAAAGGCTATAAAACAACTTTCCCCAGGATATTATGGTGTCCATTTCCACAGCATCATTTTAGAAAGTCCTAGAGCATATTTTTTCCCCTTTTAATTAAGCGCTAATGATTTGTATATTGTGCATGTGTGGTGGGGCAGTGTTTCATAAAGGTGGAACGTTTCTAACTTCTAATTGATAAAGATAATCATGACAGAGAGGGAGAGAGAGAGGAAGAAGGATACATGGAAACCTAAAGAAGTAAACAGAGAAAGAGTTAAGAACAATGAACGGAGAAAATTCAGAGTTTAAGAACTCCTCAACCTGGGTGGGGCGGATGAGTTATTTATTGATTTATATAAATCAGGGCTAGATTTATATTTATATAAATTTTATATAAATATTTAATATATTTATATATTTATATTTATATATATTTATATATTTTATATTTATTTATATTTATATAAACCAGGGCTAGACTAGTTTGTCTCATGGGATCCAGCCTTTAAGCAATAGTTTCAGGCATGTCTCTCTGTCCTTCTCATTCTCCTTCTTACCTTCTCCCCGCCCACCTCCCGCCCCCCCCCCCCCATTTTCACTGATTGGCTGAATTCTCAGGCCGACTTTTTCCACATAGGGGTATAGCTAGCCTTAAAAGATTAGTTTATATCATGCTCTGGGTCTGTGATCTGGAAAGAAGATTGTGCCTCTTTTTCAAATCATAAAACAAAATCAGGAGAGTGTTTGGGTCATGTGCTTGTGTATGAATTAATTGTTTTGGTTGAAGAGAACTGAACAACTTCTAGACAGAGAGTCAGCACCCCCCTCCTGCCCCCATAGATTGATGGTGGGGAGCATATTGTCAGTAAAGGAGATTGAGGAGCAGTGGCATAAAAAAGATAGTCCCTCCAACAGTAATCCAGGAATTATCCATTGAAACCATTGTGGCATACATTTTAGGAACTCAGGGGCGCCTGGGTGGCTCAGTCGGTTAAGCGTCCGACTTCGGCTCAGGCCACGATCTCGCGGTCCGTGAGTTCGAGCCCCACGTCGGGCTCTGGGCTGATGGCTCAGAGCCTGGAGCCTGCTTCGGATTCTGTGTCTCCCTCTCTCTCTGCCCCTCCCCCGTTCATGCTCTGTCTCTCTCTGTCTCAAAAATAAATAAACATTAAAAAAAAAATTTAAACATTATAGGAACTCAGATTGGCAAAAACTACAAAGTCTGATAACACTGAGTGTTGGCAGTGATGTGGAGCTACAGGAACTCTCCTATTCTATTGGTGGGAATGTAAATTGATACAACAGTCTGAAAAGTAACTTTTTATTATCTAGAAAATTTGGAGTACATTCTCTATGATCCAGCCATTTCACACCAACGCAAAAGCTCTGGAATTGCTTGAGTATAGAAGGAGACTTGTAGGAAAATTTTTATAGCGTCCTTGTTACTGATTCAGATATTCTAGAAGCCTATAAGATCACCAGTGGAAAGTAGATCCCTAACTGGGATATCCATATAATAGACTATAGCGGTGAAGGTGAATAAACCAGAACCACATGTATCGAAAGAGATGAATCTCACAAGCCTAATACTGTGTGAAAAAGCCTAGTCACTGAAAAATAGAAGTAATATAAAGCTGTGTGTTTGTGTATGCATTTATGTGTGTGTGTGTGTGTGTGTGTGTGTGTGTGTGTGTGTGTATTGCAAAACATGCAAAACTGAGAGAAATGTTTTAAGGATATATACATTAAGTAGTAAAGTTACAAAATGAAAGTGGTGAGAACTCATTTCCGAATAATGCTGACATGCAGAGTTCCCGTAGGATGAAGGTACATGTGATTAAAAAAAGATGATGCTACTGTTGGTGGGAATGCAAATTGGTGCAGCCACTCTGGAAAGCAGTGTGGAGGTTCCTCAAAAAATTAAAAATAGATCTACCCTATGACCCAGCAATAGCACTGCTAGGAATTTACCCAAGGGATACAGGAGTGCTGATGCATAGGGGCACTTGTACCCCAATGTTTCTAGCAGCACTTTCAATAATAGCCAAATTATGCAAAGAGCCTAAATGCCCATCAACTGATGAATGGATAAAGAAATTGTGGTTTATATACACAATGGAATACTACTTGGCAGTGAAAAAGAATGAAATATGGCCTTTTGTAGCAACGTGGATAGGACTGGAGAGAGTTATGCTAAGTGAAATAAGTCATACAGAGAAAGGACAGATACCGTATGTTTTCACTCTTATGTAGATCCTGTGAAACTTAACAGAAGACCAAAAAAAAAAAAAAAAAAAAAAAAAAACCAGAAAAGATGATGCTAAAGGCTTTACTTCACTAGCTATTTCTCCAGCCACATGGTGGGAAATATTATGTATGCAAGTTTTATATGTATGAGGTTTTCATAACTTTTTTAAAAAGAAAGATTGAGTTTCTCAGGATTCACATAAGAAATGAAAACATAACAGAAGACCATGGGGGAGGGGAAGAAAAAAAAAGAGGTTAGAGAGAGAGGAAGCCAAAACATAAGAGACTCTTAAAAACTGAGAATAAACTGAAGGTTGATGGGAGGTGGGAGGGAGAGGAGGGTGGGTGATGAGCACCTGTTGGGATGAGCACTGGGTGTTGTATGGAAACCAATTTGACAATGAATTTCATATTTGAAAATAAATAAATAATTAATTAAATAAAAGGAAGATGGAGAATAATAGTATGAGGTCATGGCTATGGTATAGATGGGTGAAGGAGTGATAAACAAGGCATAAAAATACAGAGTGTGGAAAGGAGTGGAATGCACTTCAGTTCAAAAACAAACATTTTTTAAAGGGTTTTTATTCAAATCCCAGATAGTTAACATACAATGTAATATTAATTTCAGGTGTACGGTATAGTGATTCGACAATTCTATACATCACGTGGTGCTCACCATGACAGTGCACTCATTAGTCACCTATTTCACCCATCCCCACCCCCAACGTCCCCTCTGGTAACCACCAGTTTATACTCTATAGTCAAGAGTCTGTTTCTTGGTTTGCAGCCCCCAACCATCCCTCTCTCTCTTCCCCTTTGCTCCTTTATTTTGTAAAAAACAAACTTTTATTGAGGAATTACTGTATACAAGGCACTGGTCTAGATACAGGATGGTAGGAAGCCCCAGGTAGGGATACAAGGGTGAATGCAACCTCAGGGTTCATATAACTACCTTATTTGCCAGAGAAACAATGGTTATTCCAATTCTGAAACAGAAATCAGTTCCTATGGTTGGGGGCTAGGTTGTAGGGCGCGAGGAGAGGGGTGGTGTGCTAATCTCAGACAGGATCCAATGTAGATTGCAATTGCCAAAGGCCCTGGAGCCCTTGTTCCGAGATCAGCCTCCCACCCTGGCCCCTATGATCTTTCCCTCATTCTGCTTCTTCTCCTTCTCCCCCCAAGTACACTCATAGTACACTTTCTGCAGGCGAGTTTCTAATGACATACATTGTATAGAGTAAAATATAGTGCTCATTTATATTTAGACTTCATGAAAGCAGCTTCTTTTGTTTTGTTTCAGCCTTTTTTTTTTTTTTTTTTTTTTTTTTTTTGCCCATGATAATTCTAAAACAGGAATTTGAGAACTCTGGATTTAGTTGACTGTATTGACTCTTGCTTTTGTTTTTCTTGTGGGAATTTCTAATCTTTTAATTATACTCTTCTTCAAGACCTTGCAAATATTGGCAACACATAAAATCAGTGTTATATAGGAAGAAAGATCCATCATGATATGCTTGAGGAAAACACACCAGAGATAATTAGATATATCCATTTTTATCTTTGCCTTGTTTTCTTTAAATTAGGACTAACTAGTACCAAGAGGCCCTATGGAAATATATTGTTTGAGCTCCTGTAGAGGTTTTTATTGGAGAAAATTTTCTAATTCGTGTGTTTGACTGATTTAATGTAGAAAACGCAAAAACAGTAGATAAATTACTGGAGCCTCTCTATTTGTCAGCAAATATGCCTTTGGCTGCTGACTATGTCTTAAGAAATGTGAATGTTCCAAAAAGGCAATAGAGCCATCTCTGAGGAGAGCAAGAAATTAGCTTTGCTGTTACTTTTCTTTATTTGCTTTTAAAGAATATATACAGAACGTTAAGTGAACTAGAGAAAATATTTGGAAATATATTTAATACTTCAGTCCTTTTGTGGAATCTATTATTTTGCTTACATGGTTTCTCCCTTTTTCCTGCTAATTCTCTTTACTTATTTTTTTTATTTTTTTTTAACATTTATTTATTTTTGAGACAGAGAGAGACAGAGCATGAACGGGGGAGGGGCAGAGAGAGAGGGAGACACAGAATCGGAAGCAGGCTCCAGGCTCTGAGCGGTCAGCACAGAGCCCGATGCGGGGCTCGAACTCATGGACCGCGAGATCGTGACCTGAGCTGAAGTTGGACGCTCAGCTGACTGAGCCACCCAGGCGCCCCTTCTCTTTACTTATTTTATCCCTGACTGTTCTTTGTTTGATTTTGCAGTTGCTAACAGAAACTTCCTCATCTGTTCTTAAGGAAACATTTAGTCTTGAGACTTTAGTTAGCAAGTTAGTGTTTAAGGTGACTAGTAAAATCTAGAACTGTCTGGATCAACCCATGCCACATGACCTATTTGCTAAGGAATCAGAGCTCCTTATCCAGAGTCATTCAGGCATATTGCTTTCCTGCAACTCGAGAAGCATTGATGGTTGGGAAGAAAATGGAACGGAGCATTTACCTAGCTCCTCTGAACAACTGGATCCGAGTTGACCTAGCCTTACAAATATGTGAAGCCAGGAATGTGGAAAACAGAGTAAGACAACGCAAAACATGTTATGATATAATAAATTCAGCTTCATCTCGCCTAATAAATTAACTTGAAACATAAATATTCACAGTGATGCACTATGTGTCTAATTGCATGCATTACTGTCTGTTATTTGTAGAAAAGGAAAGCAATGTACAACAGCACAATATATTCAAAATTGTTTTCTGATTTAAAATATTTACTGTCAAGTATTGCTAATTGCTTGTAAATATGCCTTCTGAAATGTTAGTAATATGTTGAATAAAATGTAGTCTGCAGTATTAATTTATATGTCTATTTTTAGTTGAATGATTTTGCATGCATTTATTTATGGCCTAGATGCATTTTTTAATTCCAGGTGTGCATATATTTTCTTACTAGCTTATTGCTTTTGCTTATTTAAATTTATTGAATTAAGATTTCAACTCACTTTGCCATATCCAGATTCTCCACGTGTATTACTACTAGTTTATGTGACACTCAATATAGCATGCTTATGTTAATAAAGTATCTTACATTTAATGACATCAAATGTTATGCCAAGAAAAGTCTTATCAACTTGTGTCTATATGGGGCATGTGTATGTATGTGTGTGTAAAATATATATTATATACATATAGTGATATAAATCACTTCAATGTCATTAAAATCACTGATATATTTTGTGGATCAATTCACCCAATAATTAAGCATATTTGAAGAAAGCAATGTAATATACATGTTAAGGTTTTATGTGTATAATATCTAGAATATCTTTCAGGCAGTTCGGATTTAGGTTATGTCTGAGTGCCTTGAAGACAGATTGAGACACAGAGGCCTCAAAACTTAGAAGTCACATTTATCAACCCATCCAGCCCCAAGCACGCTTTTTTGAACATCACCCAGTTGGGTTACTATGGTTTAAAGATTAAAAGCACAATACAGGAAGGTTAGACCATGATTAGAAGAAGACACACTCCACTGAATACAGGCTGCTAAATAATGTTTGCCAGATCAAAGGCAAAGACTGTTACCAAGGACAATAGGTCTCCCGTGGTTCCAATATTGCCATTAAATTTCATTTAAAAAAGTGCTTTGCTTAAAAAAAATATATATAACAGACATTGAAATACAATTCATGCTGTTTGGGTCTTGACATACTGCAAGGTTAACATCAGTTTTATCTTACTTAGCATTGTCATAAAAAGTTGAAGCTTTTTAAAATTTCTATGTGGACCTGAAAACATGTAGGTAGTTTCTTATATTAAAAGAAAAATATACATCTTGTTTTCAGAGAAATTATCCCACAAGTCATCAGGGTTTGTAATTAATGTTTTCCTCTTATTAGGTGCCCCTCAGAAGCTATGGTGGTGGGAAGGTATAAGATACTAAAGCCCATGGGCTAGGACTGGCAACAAGGCCGAGGTGGGGCTGAGGGCCAAGGAAAGGGAAAGAAAGTTTACGTCTGGTATTCATTCACCTATCCAACTTCCTACCCTAAGCACCTCTAGAAATCAGACCCAAGTTTAAATTTGGAGGATATTTTGGAATACGAAGATGATCTCATGTTTTGAATTCCGGGGGGTTGCATATCAAACAAATTATGGTAAAACATTGTCTTAGTCTGTTTGGGCTGCTATAACAAAAACCCATAGAGTGGGTGGTTTAAACAACAGACAGTTGCTTCTCACAGTATTCCAGGCTAGGAATTCCAACAGCAAGTCACTAGCATAGCCAGCATCTGGTGAGAGGCTGCTTCCTGGTCTGCAGATACCAGCTACTCACCGCGTCCACGCTCAGCAGACTGCAGACAGAGAAAAGGCAAACTTTGTATGGCCACTAATCTTATTCCTGAGGGATCCACCGTCATGACCTAATTACCTCTCATAGATGGCCTTTGAGGTAGAAGTTGGCCTAATACCATCTCATTGTGGGCTTGGATGTCAACAGAAGAATTTTGGGCAGACACAAACAAGCAGTCCGTAGTATATGGAAAGCAAATGAAAAGAGGTATGAGCAAACGTGATGTGCCTAGGTCCGTGATTGGGCTGGGTTGTATCTGACAAGAGTTTCTGATGTAGATAGCAGAGGAGAGATACTCCGGATCTTACAGGAGGGGAAGGTATATCATATGCCAAATGTGTTATGCCAAAAGAAATAAATAGATATTATGGAAATAGCAATTCCTCACCCTCTGACCAGTTTGATCCTCTTTTTGAAGCCCTTCAGACTTACAAACTGATCATGTATTCCAAATATGGAAGCTGCCTTCGTGGTTTGTAGATGGATTGATATGCAAAATTGCCCAGTATCAGAAACAGATTTCCAATACTATGATGTAACTATATTTAATACCATATTTTAATAAATCAAGAAAACTCTTGATGAGAAAATACATTGGGGAGCACTAAAAACATATATATGTGTGTGTATATATATGCATATATGTATTTATATTTGCAAGATTAACTATAAAATGCATTCACATTCAGTGACAATAAAGGGTGAACAAAGTTCAATATTAAAATCTGTGAAATGTAGAGTAGCTAACGGTTCACAACTGAGTAATGCTTTACAAGTACCTTGCCATGTAGCAAGCGCAGGCACTATTGTCTGCTTGCAGAGAGAACAGGGGAGTAATTCAGTCCGTAAGTATTTATTGAGCAACCGGCATGTGCCAGGTATAATGCCGCGTGTTCAGGCTACAACCAAGAACAAAGTAGACGTCATCCCTCCTTGTGCATATGTAAAGGTTTTGGGTTTGTTTGGGTTTGTTGTTGTTGTTGTTTTGTTTTTTAGTTAGCTAAGGCTACAAACCTTGTTAGGTTTGTACCTTGTTAGGACTATGCAAGCATTTAGAGGTCAGATGTATGCCCAGCCATCCTAGCCCAGCAAACCCGACCAAATTAGAGAGCCTACTGGAAGGGAAAACAATTTCAAAATATTAATTCAGGTATAAAATGTACTGCAGAGACAAAAAAAAAAACCCTAATATATCTATTTCTCCTCTTTTTTTCTAAAAAAAAAATACATGTTAATGGTTTCCTACATGCCAGTTTCATTTTTAAACCTTTCCTCTGACCATAGGAGCTGACGCTGTGGAAGCTCAGTGTAAGAGATTTGAAGTGAGAGCGAGTGAAGATGGCAGGGTGCTGTTCTCTGCAGATGAAGATGAGATTACCATTGGGGCTGAAAAGCTGAAAGTTACAGGTACTGTAGCTTGAGGTCTTGGAACATCGTTTACTTCATGAAAGAACATGCAACTGAACAAGAGCTACGTCATAAGATGTACGATTCCCATGCCTCACATTGAGTTCGCATCATAACATGATCTCCCACCGTTTGATTTTCCAGTAGTCTTCAACTAGAAGGCACTGGTTGTGGTGCCAGAAGACAAGTAAACATTGGCCTCAGTGACATAGAAGTACAGCTGCACGTCCTAGGCGTCCTAGGTGGATGGAATAGGATAGGCAGAGCAAAGTGGGTCAGGATAGTGGAAGACAGCCTAGAATTCAGACACTGAGAAAAGCTAACTAAAGGTGATAGACATATAAGATTCAGAGGTATTATTTAAAAGTGAAAGGCATGCAAAGAAGACCTAAAATGCAAATACAATGGTAGACTGAAGTAGGGGAAAGGTTATGAGTAAACTAAATTCTTTTCTTTAGATCTTGTAATTACTCTCAAAAGCACCAAGAAATAATGTTATCCACATATTATTTAGAAGTTATTAAAGTCATTATTCTAATGTTAGGGCTATTAAAGTCAATCACCAACCGAAATTAAAAAGCAAACAAAACCAGAAATCAAAATTAAAAGCAAAGCTGGGAGTGAGGAAGGATTTTATGAAGACTGTTTTAAGCATAATCTTTTTGAATCACTTGGTTTGCCATCATAATTTGTATTGTTTTGATAACATATTTAAGAAATACCCAAAGAGGCCTACATTTAAAAAAAATCAGGTAAGTTGGCCTAGTGTTTCCCAAATTTGAGTTTGGGAATAGCTCGTGGGATATCTGTCCTATTTAGGTCCTACTGAGCCCTGTGGGCCATGTGAGAACACTTAGCATGGGAATTGGTCTCTGCTCTCATGCTGTTTGGGTTGAATCCTGCCTCTGCCGTTCAAAATTGAAATAAACTCCATGCCTCCCATTTTCCTTCGTCTAAGTGACTGAAATGATAATGACAACTTTAGTGGTCAAATTACACCGGTGTATGTGTGCACACTTATGTGTACTTATAGGTGTTTAGAATATCTTAGCACATAATGAAGATATCGTATGGGTTAGCGTGTTCTATTTATCAATAAAGACAATATTAATATTGTTAATGTTGCAGGCATGAGGGCTTGTGTGTATTGCAAGAAAGGTATACTATTAAATGGCACTGAAATTCAACAAAAAGATAGTTTAATGGGGATCTTCACTGGGCCTCCATGGCCTGGGTCACATCCTGCCACCACCCACCCGTTCCGTCTCCCAAAGCGTCCTTTCTCTCGTGGGATGTTCCACTTAGCTGGAGCCTGCGCCATCGGGTTGGTGTTTGGAGTATTCCCCAAATTGCCCAAATGCCTCCTCTCCTTTTCTTTCTTCAGACTGCTTGGAGAGGTCAGGAAAAGAAGCCCCCACCGCAGGAAAAAATTGGCCTTCCTAAGCCCTGAGTGTGGGGGGGGGGGGGTGCGTGGAGGGGGAGCAGGGAACAAAACACGAAGCACGAGCATTTTGATTGGCACAGAGCACAGACAAATAGGACAGGACATTGACTTTAGGGCCCTCAGTGCTAACATTTGAGTTGCTGGTTGGTGGGAAAGTGGGAAGATGGGGTAGAAACACACTCAGGGGGATCAAGTAGATGTGATTTCAGTATGTAACACTCTTTGAACTTTGCTGGTGCCTACTGGTTATCAGCTTTAATCTTGGGATAGCTTTTAGGCCATGTCACACTCACCTAAAAATTATCTTATCCATATTCAGATATTCCCATGGAGTACTTTGCATTTGTAAGTGACAGGAAGTTCTGGAGCTTTTGACAGCTTTTATGAACTCATGGAATTTTAACTTTCTCTGATCTTTGTGCTAACTTGACTTGTCTCATAACAGTTGCTATGAAATGCTGTCTTCACAAAATTTGACTCATTAACTAGTTTTTAAATTTTTCTTTGAGGTACATGGGTACTCACCTTTATTTTCCTCTTTTTCTTGGTAGGCTGGCTGTCATCCTTGGATTAAGTGGAATTATTAAGTTAGTAAATTAGAAAGTCAGTGGAGAAAGTGCTCCCTGAAAAATCGAAGTTTTTCTGCTTGTCAATTAACTGCTTTCAGATAGTCAGCTCTGCTGATTTAATCTCTCTCTTTCTCTCTCTCTCTGTCTCTCTTTCTCCCCCGCCCTGCGCACCATATATATGTGAATGTATGCATGTGATGGAATATATGGCATGTAGATATATGTGGATGTATAGATGGATAAATACATATGTCTCATTCCGGCTTTCTTTTTCCATTTCCTTCTGTCTCAAACATATATACATCACTTTGAGTTTATTCTTCGAACTATTTGTGATTGATTTTTATTATTCAGTTATTTCAGAAAATGAATCAGTGTTATAGTGGAGGTCTGTATCATGTATTCCAGAAGATCCTAAATAATAAAATAATATAATTTTGAGGTCATGACTGCAGAATCCAGGCAGAAATTTCTGTAAGGGTTTGAAGCATAACACTTAAGATGAGAGAATGAGCGCGCCTGTAACAAGTAACCCCAATTTCTAACCTAATGTCGATATAGAAGAAGCTCCCCCTTATTAACAAAGAAATGGTAAGTTGAGGAGTATTTTCATTTGATTGGAATTCACCCCCCACCCCGCCTCCCCAGGAAGCAGTCACATTTCTGTTTCCTCCCAGAAGAGCCCACACACCCACAGACACAAACATACACACATTCACACACCCTCTCAAATTCCTGCTAGGTCCTTTCTCCCTTACCAGAATATTGAATATTCACTTTACAATGGCTTTATTCGTCGCTGCGATACTTCTAAAATAAAGGAAAACAGAGATATCAAAGGCAAATATAACTTAGAATTTCATACACTTAGAGGGGAAAATTGTGCAGAGTGCAGCATACAATTTAAAGGCACAGGGATTGATTAGAAACTCATATATCCTTTAAAGCAGTGCTTGAATCATTTGACAAATAACACTACAAAGAGACACTGACTCCAGGGTGCTTCATATAAATTAGGTAGCTGTGCTGACAAGACTTCAAAGTTCCATGTGACAAGAGATCTGTGTGAGGTTGATTCCAGAATTTTAAATTTGTGGCACAAAATTTTCTACTTAAGCAATATCCGTTGGAATTACAATTGATTCTTTCTGGCTTCATACTTTATGAGCAGTGGCATTTCATACATGGACTTCTCTTTCAGGATGACAGAAATGGATGAATTTATTTAGACAACGTGTCTATATACCTGAGGCAAAATCACTTAAGACTGAAATTATTCACAGATCTAGTGTAACTCAGGATATTTACATTTACTCTACTTAGAAAGTAGCAGGATTTACCTCAGACATTCAAAGACTCCTAGGGTGCAGGGGGATAGAATAAAATCACCAGTGGTTACCTGAAGAAGGAACATGCCTCATTACTCCATCACCCTGATAAACAACCATGTGCTTAAAATTTGGAATTGTTTATTCTCGATACCGAATGACTTGCCCCGGAATAGCTTGCTTAAATCTTAATAGGAAGATGCTTCTATGACCTTAATATGCCCTCTCTACATCACTAAATATATTGGAGTGTTACACTTTAGACCACATGTGCATACTTGAAAACTTCATTTTCATTTAGCGTTCCCTAACATTGCTCAAACATCTTACTTACTGCAATTATCTTTTGAGACCAGGTAAACAAATAAAAAATATAAACCTTTACACTTAGAAGACTCTTAAATTTAGGGCTTTCAGGTAGAATCAATCACCTGCAATTTGCACGTTCATTGGTATTCCAAGTAGTATATTAACTTAGAAAACAAAGTGCAAGTGTATGTCCTTTGACTTTTGAAAGTGAAAACTTTAGCTGCGTGGAATACCTTCGCGTTAAATTAAATGCTGTTAGTTGGATTTAGACCTCTCCGTTTGATTTATGAGAGAAAAGTGGACAATAGCTAAATGTATAAGGAGAAAGGATATCTCATTTTTTTCAGGCAGTAGAAATTAAAACTGGCAATCTGAAAGAATAGTGGATCCCATCCCAGAATCCACCCTGTGCCCTAATGTTTGCTTGAAAAGCCAAGAATATATCGTTCCTTTGTCCCTGTTCTAACTGAATGGTTGGACAGATAGACAAGCTCGAATGCTTGTTTGATGACAGAAGAAAGGGTTTTCTGAAGAGCAGTCTTTTAGATTCAACACCATGTTTCGGGGTGGTAATCAATATTTTCTGGTTTGTTTTTATTAGTTAGTCTTCTACATCCTTGTTCTTGTCTGTTAAATTGGCACACTGTGAGGAGGTCAACCTTGGAATCAAGCTTTCTATTAGGGAGGACCATTGTTCCCCAAGTTGTTCAAATGCCAAGAGTGTGGTAACACACAGCCAGCAGGATGGAGCTGCGTGGTTTGAATAGCACCAGAAGGAACGTGATTAGACCGGGTGCTGAGAAACGTAATGTTCAATTTTCTCAGGTGTGGCATTTCAAGTCTGTGGACTTGGGTAAATCACTCAACTCCGTTTTCAAATTGCCTTTTAAAGACACCGAGGATACAGATTTTAGAGACGCTAAAGATGAGTACCATTCTATTTCCGCCCCCCCCCCCCCCCAGATCTTCAGGTGACAAAGGATTACAGGTTTCAAGGTATATAAATAATGAACCATGCCATCCTCAAACAATAAGCCCTGAGCACCTTACCGACAGTCCTTTCCCTGACTTATTTTATTTTTCCAAGCTGTCATTTAAATGTCTCCTACTTTAATTAAAGGAAAACTTATTGAAAATATAATTGTGTAATAGAAATCTTAAGAAAGTTATAAAAGAGGACAACTCCTTTATAAATAAGGTCAGAGGGTGGGGGGCATGAATCAACATCTTTGTGTATTGGTTTTACATTTTCCCACTGATATTTAAATTTCTTCCCATAGCTATGCGTCTTAAATCCACAAAATATCCCAAAGATATAATTTATCCTGCCACTGTGTAAATGACTAGTCTGGTTTCTTATATATTGTGATGACATTCTAAAAATACATTACTTATAGAATATGGTCTACTAGAATTGCCTGCAGTTTCATTGTTTCTTTGCTGGCTGTCAATCAGGAGCGGGTATTTGCTTCTGAAGGTGACCCATATTCCTCCTCACGCTTTCCAAGCATCTTGCCTCTAAGAACACTGGGTGAGTCCCTCTCATGATTCAAATCCCTCTAACTTTCCCCCCCCTTGAATCTCTCTTATTTCTTCTGCCTACAGCTGGAAAAAGATTATCTGCTTTTCATAGCTCATATGATTGCATTGCCTTATTACATTATCCAGATACCTAGATAATCCAGGATAATCTCCCTATTTTAAGGTCATTGATTAGTAACCCTAATTACATCTGTAGAATCCCTTTGTCATGTAATATATTCACAGGCTGCACGGTTTAGGATGTGAATATCCTGGGTAGGGGGAGTCCATATTCTGCCTGCCATACTATGCAAATTATTGAAACTCTCTAAGCCTTTTTTTTTCTTTTTGTGCTAAACTTTTATTTCACTGTTATGCAGCTGCATAAGTATAAATATTTGTTCAATAAACACTAATTATGACATCCATACGGAATTTCTTAGGGAAAATAAGACTGCAGATACTTTCTTGCCTTATTGCACACGTTCTAACAAACTTTTCAGCTGTTGTAAATTTATGGCTGGGAGTACTACCAAGGAGCACCTTTTACAATCCCAGGAGACTGACCAAATGGAACACAGGAGAATTTCTACTAGCTCACTGGATAGGTTTACCACAACAAATGAATGACATGAATGTAACCTTAAGTACTCTCTACTCGTCCAAAATGCAAAAACATATTTGGCAAAAATGGTAATAATACTATACAAAACATACATGAACATATTGTTTGGAAACAAGCACACAGTTGTGCTTTAAAAGAAACTAGACAGTTAAAAAGCGAAGGTTGTAAATCATGACTTGTTTAGATGTCCGAATGCAGAAAGATTGGGTTATGACAACCTCCACACACAGATATGAATTATAAATGTTAAAATCACTTTTGAATCTCTAGGCCTTTTTTTTTTCATCTTCAAAGGAGCATTATGAGAAACACCCAACCCATAGGATTTGGGTGACGGTAAAAGACACATATGAAAATCTCTTAAGACCAATCCCAATACAAATTTGGTATTTAATAAATATCACCATGTAAAAATTTTTAAATTTTTTTTTTCAACGTTTATTTATTTTTGGGACAGAGAGAGACAGAGCATGAACGGGGGAGGGGCAGAGAGAGAGGGAGACACAGAATCGGAAACAGGCTCCAGGCTCTGAGCCATCAGCCCAGAGCCTGACGCGGGGCTCGAACTCACGGACCGCGAGATCGTGACCTGGCTGAAGTCGGACGCTTAACCGACTGCGCCACCCAGGCGCCCCATGTAAAAATTTTTAAATATCATTACTGTTTTCCTCATTTGCTTACTTTTTAAAAATAAATACTTACAAAAACTAAAAGACATCAGATAATGGGTGAAGGAAAAAAAAAGAGTGGTGAAAACACATGAAGTGAAAACTTGTATATTCAATATTAGAAATGGGAAATTGTATTCTTTACTGGATTTGTATACATATTTGAAGACTTCTAGACAAAATGCAAAAAGAAGGATAGAAGATAGATAAGTTATATTAGTTATATTCTCAAAATGTTCATTTCTGTCATTTAACAGTGCAGACATAGGCAGGCTCTGTGAAGCATCCAGTGAACAGGTTCCTTAGAAATTACCCATCCAGGGGCATGTGGGTAGCTCAGTCGGTTAAGCTTCCAGCTTCAGCTCAGGTCATGATCTCACAGTTTGTGGGTTTGAGCCCCACATCGGGCTCTGTGCTGACAACTCAGAGCCTGGAGCCTGCTTGGGATTCTGTGTCTCCCTCTCTCTCTGCCCCTTTCCAACTCAAGCTCTGTCTCTGTCTCTCAAAAATAAACAAACATTGGGGAAAAAAAAAGAAATTACGCATCTGCAGGCTTCTAGTCCACATTGTTGTCCTTCACCATAAATTTGAGGCTATCATCATCTCTGCATTCCAGCATGGGAGAAGTGAGAAAAAGAGGAAGCAGAAGGAAAATGCTTTTCTAAGAATATCACAATATTACACCAGCCAAAATTTAGTCATATGCTTATGGGTAACTGCAAGGGTAGCAGAGAAAGATTAGTTCTAATGAGGCTTTGTTCCTTGTTAAAACTTTGGGTGGATACTTCAATTAATAAAGAAATAATGGATTGAGTGAGAAAATGAACCATTTCTCCCACAGGAAGTGATTTAATAATATAGAATTCTGATATGTGACTTCAAAGAGAAAGAAAGAAAAAATGCTAATATATTATCCATTAGACAATATCAGCCTTCAAAATGATCCTTAAATTTGCACTCTTCTTCAATCCACCACAATCTCCCTTATCCTCTTTTACCTATTGCAAAAGATTCCCATGCATTTAATTCTGACATACCTATTTTCTAAAAGCCCTTACTATCGTGCCATTCAGTACATCAAGGCCATATCTTCACTCCCTGTTGTAATCTTTATTAAACTGAAACCTCACTTCTAGTATGAAGATTCTTAAAACATTTAGTCTGGCATTTTTCTTACTTCTTTCCAACAAACACATTCTAGTTGGATCAATCAACTCACTCAATTTTCCATCTCTCTGCAACTCAGAATACTTGAAGTCAAGGACTGAGTACCAAAGAGTTAGAGTGGAAATTTTTACATTTAGGCAGCTCAGAATCTCTAGAGCTGTGTGAAAAAAGTCAGATCAATAGAGGAATTCTGACATTGAAGTGCTAAGGAATTCCCAAACATCAAGTCCAGAAGATTAATGGTGAGGTGAATCTGGAGATTGCAATATTGCAGAGCTTGATGGAGACAGAATCTGTGTGGAAATCAAATTAAAAACAAAGCAATTGTGTTGTACTGTATTAAGAGTAGATACCATCTTTATGGGTGAAAGACCTAAAGTTATAGATGTAGAAACAGAACTGAAGAGGCTGATGGTAGATGAACCGATATTTCTTTTCTTCCTTCCTTCTTTCCCTCCTTTCTTTCTCCCTTCTATACTTCCTTCCTTTCTACCTTCTTACCCTCCTAACTTCCTTTTTTCTCTCCTAACTCCTTTCCTAATTTCCTTCCTTTCTTCCTTTCTTTCCTGGAAGGCAGGCAGCCAAGGACAAAGACAGGTCAGTACAGCAGGAGCCAGCATGTGGAGGGCAAAAAAACCAGGTCAATAGCGTTTGAAGTAATGCAAGAATAGTGTCGGTGTAGCTTGGGAAGGAAGCATGGCAGGGGCAAGGGCACAGGTGAGGGGGCATCAGAGAGGTATAGAGCTCCATCAGGTTTATAAGACTGGATACATGTGGGGGCTTAAGCCAATAGTTAAATATATTGATATCCTCCTATCTAGAGCAGATAGGTTTCTCACTTATTGAGAAGGTGGTAGAACTATGGAAAGGAGGAAAACAAGCCAGAATTAGCTCTATGTCATTGGACTGGAAGTGCTGATATGAACTCATAGTTTTCAGTACCTAAGGGTAGATAAAGAAATAGATATATATAAGAATATGAAAATGTGTTACATATATATATATATATGCATTTCCTAGCACTAGCTGTAGGGATGGCTATGGATTAGTGATCCTAGTAGCATTGAACACAACTAGTTGTCAGTTTTTATTTCAAAATAACATTCTCCAATAAAAATAATTAAGGGCTTCTTGGGTAGAAAATGCATGACACTAAAAGCTGGAGCAAGAAAAACAATAAAATGAGAAAGTGCTTTTCATATGCCAGAAAGTAAAGACAATACTCAGTTGAGGTTGGGAACATGTCAAAAAAGACAAAAGCCAGTTCAAAGAGGCTCTTAAAGGCACTTTGGTCATCAATGCGTATAATGAAGTTAAAAAAATTTGTCTTAAGGAATAAAATAAAAATCCATGAATCCATATTGATATAAACAAATAAGAAAAAGATAAATCTCTTTTTTACGGTGAGATGTGAATTAAAAATGTAAAGCAATTATGGAATTACAAAGGCACCATTTGACAGTCGTTGCAGTAATAAATATATCAGAGGAAAATATCAGTGGACAGTAAAACTAATGGGATAAAGTAAGATAAGGCTTGAATTTTAGATAGCCTCAATGCATATTTCAAACAAAATATTAATTTCAAGAGGGAAAACGAGTAACTTTACAACGGTAAGTTCTGGCTGTCACCATCTTACTCAAAAGCGTCACTAGTCATGGTATACATAGGCCCCATGCTATACTTGCTAGGCTGCAACAGGGATTGAGGAACACGTCTGCATTATTTCAAACAAAAATGCATAACCTGAGAATAGTCATAATGAGATGTATTACAAACTCAAATGGAGAAGCATTTTACAAAATATTAAGGTCCTAAAACACTGAGGCACTCTTAAAGGAAATGAGATATTTACCAAATGGGTGCGCCACGTGATTCTAGAACAACTCCTTTGTCAACAAAGTATGTTACTGGAACAAATGGTGTTCTGGTCATCTAATTTTGTGTAACAAACCACTCCAAAACTCAGTGGCTTTAGAACAATAATAACACTTATTTTGCTCAAACCCTGCAGTTTGGGCAGGGCCCAGTGGAGACAGCAGGTGTCTTCTTCTCTTGGCTGTAGCTGAGGTGACTCAAACTCAGGAGACTGTATCCTTTGAAGGTTTGCTCACTCACATGCCTGGAAGTTGACAATAGCTGTCGTCAGAGACATTGGGAAGGACAGTCTACCAGAACATCTATATAAGGTTTCTCTATGTGCCTCAGTTTCCTCATTTCATAGCACTTGGGCTTGAAGGGTAAGCTCTCAAAAATGAGAGCTTTATAGAAAATTCAGAAATTTTATGAAATGATTTTATGAAAAAAGTATAAAGAATTTTCAGGCATGTTTTAAAGCCAATTTCACTTAGCAAAATTTGAATGGGGACCCTCAGCAAAGGATATACACAATTTTTTAAATTTTTAAAATGTTTTTAATTTATTTTTGAGAGAGAGAGAGAGATAGAGACAGAGCACAAGTGGGAAAGGGGCAGAGAGAAGGGGACACAGAATCTGAAGTAGGCTCTAGGTTCTGAGCTATCAACACAGAGCCCAACACAGGGCTCAAACTCATGCACTGTGAGATCATGATCTGAACTGAAGTCGGATGCTTAGCCAACTGAGCCCCCAGGTGCCCCCATAATTTTTTTTAATTATACTCATGACTTTTCTTTAGGCTTAAAATTGTTTTAAGCAAGGAATATAAATTTGAACAACATAATAAACCACAGATAACATTTTTCAGGATATAGAAAAATATTCGCTACATGTATCTTGGTCAGCTAGGGCTGTTGTGACAAAATTTCATAGACCGGGTGGCTTAAACAGTAGAAATTTATTTTCTCACAGTTCTGGAGGCTAGAAGTCCAAGATCAAGATGTCAGCAAGAATGGGTTCTGGTGAGAGCATTCTTCCTGGTTTGCAAACAGCTGCCTACTCACCATGTCTCACATGACACAGAGAGAGTGAGTAGCCCTGATACCTCTCTCATCTTGAGGACCCCACCCTCAGAAATGTATTAAACCTAATTATCTCCAAAAGCCCTTATCTCTAAATACCATCCCCTTGGGAATTAGGACTTCCACATATGAATCTTGACGGGACAAAATTCAGTCCACAGAACCTTGCCAAGTTATTTGATTATTAAAGTTTTAAAAAATCAAGTATACAGTATTAAATTTCAATCATGTGAAGACATTTGTATAGAGAAATATATTTACATAGCATTTGTAGCTTTCTGATGATATGGCTTTGATACAACGGTAGTTCTCAGAGAATCTAACACAACAAAAGTTATATGGTCCCTTAGTCTCTTCCTCTCAAATATCAGTTGCCTTGGTAAGGTTTTATAGCAGCTGGTTTGCAAACAATGGAAGACTATAGTCCCTAGTAGGTAAATGAAAGCACAGTCCTGTGCCATTGATTGAAAGGGGATGCTGGAGTTTGAATCCATTTCATTTCTCCTTTGGTTCCTTCTTGGCAGTAGAGTCAAAACCATGGTCACCTTACTCTATAGAATACATCATATCATCAATGAACTCGAGTCTCAATTCTTTTTTTTTTTTTAATGTTTCTATATATTTTTGAGAGAAAGAGTGCAAGTGGAGGGGGGAGAGAGAGAGGGCGGATAGGGGATCAGAAGCAGGCTCCATGCTGACAGCAGAGTCTGATGCGGGGCTCGAACTCAGGAACTGCAAGATCATGACCTGAGCCAAAGTTGGATGCTTAACCGACTGAGGCACCCAGGCACCCGGAGTCTCAATTCTGACTTGTCTGTCAGGTTAGACAACTCAAGTTCCTCTTACTATCCCACTCGTGCTTTGGGATAGGCTGCAGATCACTTTTTGACATGGTCCAACTCTCCTAAGGAAGAAGTTTGAGACAGGCTTACCTATCAAAGTGAGTATACTCAGGTTGACCCCAAAATTCTGACTTTAGGAGACAAGTTACCAAGTGAGTGCTAACTGTAAACTTTTATTTTGAAATAATTATAAATTCACGTGCTGGTGTAAGAAATGATACAGAGGGATTCCAAGCAACATTTATACAGCTTTTCACAATGGTAACAACTTTCAAAACTATAGTAGAGGCTCACAACCAGGATACCGACATGGATATAGTCAAGACACAGAACAGTTCCATCACCACATGGATCTCTCGTTGCCCTTTTGAAGCCACACCTACCTCAACCCTGATTATCACTTATCTGTTCTCTGATTCTATAATTTACTCATGTAAGAACATTATATATAGACCCATTCAGTAGTGACACTTCGGATTTATTTATTTATTTATTTATTTATTTATTTATTTATTTGTTTATTGTACTTAGCCTAATTCCCTGGAGATCCATTCAAGTTGTTGTATGTATCAATAGTTTCTTCCTTCTCATTAAAGAGTAGAATTTGATAGTATGAATGTACCACAGTTTATTGATTCAACCATTGGAAAACATCTGGGTTGTTTAGGTTTTGTCTACTATGAATAAAGCTACTGTGAACAGGTGTGTACAGGATTTTGTGTAAACGTAAGTTTTATTTATCTGGTATAAATGGCCAAGATTATAATGACTTGGTGATATGATGGATATATGTGTTGTTTAAAAGAAACTGCCCATCGCTTCTCGGCCTTTTGGCTAAGATTAAGTGTAAAAGAAACTGCCCAATTGTTTTACAGAGTAGCTGTAATATTTTAGTTTCTTTCTAGCAATGTATGTAGGAGTAGTTCAGTTTCTTTCTATCCTTTCCAGCTTTAATGTTGTCATTATTTTTTTTTCTAAAAATTGTGTAGTGACATGGTGATAACTGGGTAATATCCATTGTGCTTTCACTCTGCATTTCTCCTATGTCCAGTGATGTTCAACATCTCTTCATGTGTTTATTTTCCATTCATACATCGATTTTAGTAAAATATCTCTATATACTCTGTTGCCCATTTACTAATTGGATTGTTTGTATTTTTTGCTTTTTTTTTTTTTTTTAGTATTCTTTCTATGTTCTACATACTAGTCCTTTGTTAAATATATGGTTTGCAAATATTTTCTCCCATCTCTGTCGCTTGTCTTTTCTTTCTTTGAACAGGCAGGGTCTTTAATGAAACAAATTTTTATTTATTTTATTTATTTTTTTTTTAAATTTTTTTTTCAACGTTTATTTATTTTTTGGGGGACAGAGAGAGACAGAGCATGAACGGGGGAGGGGCAGAGAGAGAGGGAGACACAGAATCGGAAACAGGCTCCAGGCTCTGAGCCATCAGCCCAGAGCCTGACGCGGGGCTCGAACTCACAGACCGCGAGATCGTGACCTGGCTGAAGTCGGACGCTTAACCGACTGCGCCACCCAGGCGCCCCGAAACAAACTTTTAAATTTTCATTTTCTTCTATGACTCACACTATTTCTATTGAATCTGAGACTGCTTTGTCTAATTCTACATACCAAAGATTTTGTGTAATTTTTTTAAAAAAGTTTTATAGTTTTATGTTTTACATTTTAGTCTGTGATACATTTTTAATTAATTTTTTAATATAATATGAATTTTAGATCAATTTTTTTTGTTTGTTTTCAGTGTTTGTTGTTTGTTTGTTTTGCCTATTAATATTCAGTTGCTCCAATGCATTTCCTGTCTCCATTGATTTCCTTTTACATCATTGTCAGAAATCAGTCAGGCATGTGCCAACTTCTAAATTCTCTTTTTCATTATCTTTATTGAGTTGTTCATCCTTCTGACAATATCCCAATATTTTGATTACTATAGCTATAAAATAGGTCTTACTATTGGGTAAAGAGAGTATTACAAACCTTATTTTCAACATTGTTTTTATAACTGTATGGCCTGTCCCTTTACATATAAATTTCAGAATATGTATTTCTATGTATAAAAAAGACAAAAAAATGAAAAAACTTGGTTAACTTTTGATAGGAATTGCATTCAGGGCACACATAAATTTTAAGAGAATTAACATCTTTGCTATTATGAGTCTTCTAACCCATGAAAATGTTATATCTCCCCATATATTTAGGTTTTCACTGATATATTTCATGAACATGAACATATATTCATTTTGTTATTTTCAGCACACATATCTGGTACATGCTTTTTTAACTTTTTAATGTTTTTTGAAGTAATCATATTTGGCATAGTATTTTAATTTTTCATTTTATATGAATATTGTTAATATGTCAATTTTGATTTTTTTCATGTATTGAATTAATATATTTACATCATGTGATTTTACTAAACTCAGTAGTTATAGAAAAGTTTTGCAGATGTGAGGGCTTTTCCATATAGATAATCATGCCATATACCAAACAGAAACAATTTCATTTCTTCCTTTTTAATCTATATGATTTTTAGTTCTTTTTATTGCCTCATTATAGGAGCTAAAAGTCCAGTACTATCTGGATAAATAATACAATACACAAAAGAGATGTTTCTCAAACACATGTTTTGAAAACCTAATAACATGATCACATCCTATGAGGCCTGGCCAGTCTATTCCAAGATTAAGGATCACATATATTTCTTCCTTGTAAATAATATGAACATTACTCAGATCATAATGTATTTTCTGATTGAACAGGCGTATTGAAAACCCTCAAAATTATGAATATTCCACAGAACATAAGAAATCTATAGTTACTTACACTGCTCATGAATCAAGTAAAAATTCAGATGAGAAAGAACACTAATCATTACTTCACAGTGATAAGAATGGTTGTGCCTTCCAGAGGTCACGATTAATAGTGGCATCCTTCAAATAACATAAAAATGTCATTAGCCAATACTGTCCTAAAACTAATAGGGAAAATAGGAGAAAATGTACAAAATGGAGTTCTAAGCCAAATAAATAAATCACATCCCAATACTCTTTCTTTTTTAAAAAATGTTTAAATGTTTTTTTTATTTATTTTTTGAAGGAGAGAGAGAGAGACAGAGCATGAGCGGGGGAGGAGCAGAGAGAGGGGGAGACACAGAATCCAAAGTAGGGTCCAGGCTCTAGGCTGTCAGCACAGAGCCCTACGCGGGGCTCGAATCCACGAACCGTGAGATCATGACCTGAGCCAAAGTCGGACGCTCAACTGACTGAGCCACACAGGCGCCCCTAAATACTCTTTCATTACAGTAGATTCTAAACCTAATTTGACAAACAATGACTTTTATCAATTATTTTTGAGTTACTGTTACACTAGAAACCTGAAGAGAAGTTTTTAACTTTGGCCCAGTATAAACTAGCTCTCAGGGATTTATTCAACAAAATGAGTTTTGGGCAATGATAACCTGTCACTGAATCCAAATATGTTCAGTTCCATGACAGTATAGCTGTTTGGAAAGGTCGGATGGGGAAGGAGGAATAGAGTTCAGAGAGGAATAAACTGGGCAGAGATTACTGGAGGGATTCAAGGTGCAGCAATTAAGAACTTTGCCTCTGGCATTACAACTCTACTGCTTTCTAGAAGAGTGATCATGAGCAATTTAGTTAATAGGTTTCAAAGTGACCAGTTCCTCATCTATAAAATATGAGGATGATAAATAATAACACCTCATTGTATTTTCACTGAATTAATGTGAGCTGATCCCTGTAAAGCATGATGTGTGACACATACTAAGTGGTCAATAAGTGTAAGGAATTATCATTGTTATTATAACAGACATAAAAGCGTTACTTTATATTATGTGTTAATGAAACAACACTCTTCCTCTGGTGGCCCTTATTGTAAAGAGCTTCTAAATTTAATTGTTTTTCATTTGTCTCTCTCGTATACACATACCTATATAGAAGAAAATGTTGAACACTTCATATCATACTGAATAATATTATTCAATCTAGTGTAATAAAAGTAATTTTAATAGGTCTTCCAGGGCATTTAAGTGAAAACCACATGGGATAAAAGGAACAAAAAATAAATATAAGAAATGTAGTACATATTAAGTTTTAAAACAAAAAAAAAATTCACAACTCATCAAAATAATGAAATTAATAACATTTTGGACTACCCTTTGCTATTGGCAAAGTATAGTCATTTGTACTAATTAATTTACTCCTCAGTATTTAGGGAGGTGTTTACCATTATCTTCATTTCACAAACGGAGTCTCCGTTAAGTGAGTTGCACAAAATTCACATAGCTATCAATGGCAGACGATGAAGTATATCTGTGTCTTCTCACTGGAGCCCCGTCTCATTTTTATTTCATTTTATCTGTGTCCATCTATGCATATGTGTATAATACATTCAGATCCTGAATAAGAATTTCTGTAAAAAGAAGGAGAGCTTCTAGGATCTGATTTATTTAGTTGGTAGGTCATTATTTCAAGCAGATTTATTTAGTAGGCTGGAAAAAGTTAAAGGTGAAGAGGAATGAGCACATTTAAATACTATATATCTGACTTCCTCAACTAAATCTTAGAGAGCTCCAGGAGTAACCTCTCTATCTTCATTGTAGCTATCTAAGTTGAAAGCTCATGATATACCAAACAACGTCAAAGAAAGAGATTGAGGTAAATGATTGATGCTGTAGTCACAGTGGAAAAACACTAATGTAATCTTGGTCAGAAATTTTGAAAGTCCACTGCAATTTGGGAAATAACTAATTTTCATTTTACCAACTGAATATTCATTAATCAGACTGACTTTTGTCTTCAAAAGGTGACTTGCTAGAGTGTGTCAAAGTAAATGTTATCCCAAATTTCAACTTCGGAATTTTGTGTAGGTGTGTTTTGAGCAAGTGGAGAAAATTTTCATGTTCATATACATGATCAAGAGGACAATCTTTCATTTCACAATAAAGACAGGAAGAGAAAAGGGAAGGAGAAAGGGAAAAGATGTTACAGGCTTGAGTGGGTTGCCTATATTTGCTGATTACTAATTGGTTGCATTAATTCCCTGTTTCTGCAATGACAATTACCACAAACTGAGTGGCTTAAGACAACACAAATTTATTGTCTAACGTTCTGGAGGTTAGAAGTCTGAAATGGCTCTCACTGGTCTAACATCAACGTGTTTTCTGGGCTGTACTACTTTCTGGGAGAATACGTTTGTTTGTTTTTTCCTGTTTCTAGAAGCCCTAGGCATTCCTTGGTTCCTGGATTAACAATGACAATTCCAGTTTATCATCTAAATTCTTCTTTGTTTTAGAGCACCTGGGTGGCTCAGATGGTTAAGAGTCCCACTTTGGCTCAGGTCATGATATCGTGGTTCACAAGTTCGAGCCCCATTTGGGCTCTGTGCCGAAAGCTCAGAGCCTACTTTGGTTTCTGTGTCTCCCTCTCTCTCTGCCCCTCCCCTGCTCATGCACTCTCTCTCTCTCTCTCTCTCTCTCTCTCTCAAAAATAAATAAAAACATTAACAATTTGTTCTAAAAATAGTAAGTCCCCTCTTTGCTTTTAAGGTAACCTATTCACAGATATCAGTGATTAGTACTTGGATCTTTGGTGAGGGTAAAGGATACTTCTGCAACAACACTAGTTGATAACTGATTTCACTATTTCACTAAACAATATTTTTACACACTAGATGGACAGCTCCTGGAAGATAGAACCAATAGGTATAAGTTGCCTTCTTTCTTGAATTCAGAACTGGCGAGAAAAAGAAAACTGAACGAGGACTAAGCTTATCTGTGTTCTGGCAATAATTGGTTTGTGCTCTTTCTAACCCTAGTTCATCTAAATGTGTGTGCCTTAGAACAAGCTATTTAGCGTCTCTGTGCTTCAGTTCTCCAACACACAAAATAATCTCTCAGAGTTTTATTGTAAGAATCACATTATTTGACTTCTTTTCGTTCAGTGCTTAGCACATGATTGAAGCATATAAGTATTCAATGAATGTTTTCCATGATCATCAGCATCATTAATGGCAGCAGCAACAATAGTAGTAGCAGCAGGAGTAGAAGGGTGGGCACCTGGGTGGCTCAGTCGGTTGAGCGGCTGACTTCGGCTCAGGTCATGATCTCGTGGTCCGTGAGTTCGAGCCCCGCGTCGGGCTCTGTGCTGACAGCTCAAAGCCTGGAGCCTGTTTCAGATTCTGTGTCTCCTTCTCTCTGATCCTCCCCCATTCATACTCTGTCTCTCTCTGTCTCAAAAATAAATAAATGTTAAAAAAATTTAAAAAAAAAGTAGGAGGAGGAGGAGGAAGAGGAAGAAGAGGATGGAAGAAGGAGAAGTAGTAGGATTATCAGTGCTTTCATCTATTAGTTCCTGGTCTCTTCACAAGGTTAATCTAAGAATCAGTAATATTATGTACGGAGGAACACCATACAAATGATTTGAAGTTTGGACTAAGTATTTTTCTCTTTAAAACGTGGCCAAACTGAGAATACAAAAGGGCAGAGGTTGGTAGTGATTTGGCATCATCTGAAGCCTGACAAGGGACAGTCAGAAGGTAAAACCTGGGGAGGTTGGGATGTTAAATGCCAGAGAGATCAAGCAACATAGGGGCTGGAGAATGACCCTTGGATTTGGAAAGTAAGTACTCTTAGAATTAAAGGCCAGAAAACTTCTGTTTTTCTCGAGCAGAGCATATCATCTCATAAACATTCAGCCTCCAAAAGCAACTCTCAAAATGTTTCAGATAGGCAAATGGATATCGTCAGCCCTGGTAGAGCACTAACTAGAAATGCCAGTGGCAGGTTTAGGCTGTGAATAATGACCTATTTCTTGAACTGGGTTCTAGTTAGGTAAGCTACTCTGTGTGCAAACAGGCATGGAGTCATATAATTCTGATATGAGAACTTCTTGGATACATATTATACCTTAGGAAATTTTTTATTTACTTCCCATTTTCCCTTTTTCACCAGGGAGTTCTGATCACCTTGGTGGCTCAATCACATTCTTACACATTTTGACCTTTATGGGTACATTCTGTTTTTTTTTTTCTGATTTTGCTCCCTTTTTAAAAATGTTTTTAAAAATCTTTATTTTTGAGGGAAAGACAGGGTGTGTGAGCAGGGAAGGGGCAGAGAGAGAGGGAAACACAGAATCTGAAGCAGGCTCCAGGCCCTGAGCTGTCAGCACAGAGCCTGATGCGGGGCTCGAACTCACGGACCGTGAAATCATGACCTGAGCCAAAGTTGGACGCTTAACCCACTGAGCCACCCAGGCGCCCCTCTGATCTTGCTCTACTATTCTAAATTGTAGTTCCTTGGTACAAAATTTGTATCTTTAGTTTCTGATTATATGTTTTATTTTTGTTTTTGTTTGTTAATGTTTGTTTATTTTTGAAAGAGAGAGGGAATGAGCAGGGGAGGGGCAGACAGACTAAGGGAGACAGAAGATCCGAAGCGGCTCTACACTGACAGCACAGAGCCTGATGTGGGGCTCAAACTCACAAATCGTGAGATCGTAACCTGGGTTGAAGTCAGACACTCAACTGGCGGAGCCACCCAGGTGCCCCATGATTATGTGTTTTAGATTTCACTTATGTATACATCCAAATGCTTTAGGGAAGTAGATGAAGTAGAAATAGTCTTTCAAATAGGAAAAAAATAAATGTGGCCAAGCTGAAAAATAAACTGCCTCTCATAATTGTCCAACTGAAAGACAAGGCTGGTGCATTTATTCATCAGCTCTTTCCCCCCATTGGTTGAAAGGTAGCCTCCGGAGTACTAACTCCTTGGTGAGGCATTTTGAGGTGCCCTTTGGGTGCTGCTTGTGCTGAGCCTGTTTCCTGGGGCTCTGAGAAGCAGAGAGATACTACATATTATACATATACATATCACCACATTCTCAAAGTTAGATGTAGTGTATATGAGTCTGAGGTACTCTGGAACTGTCCTCCATATCTGTAAGCTGAAATCAGACATGAGCCAAAGAAACTTTCCCAATTCATTCAGAAAATAAAATATATAGCATTTGATCATGGTTCCAGACATGAATTATTAATCTCATGTGACATGCCTATAAAATTGGGAAGGAAGATGTTTTAGAATAGCTTAATCACAATATAAATGTTGCAAATCTCTTCTACATCAAGTAAAATACTTGTTTATGGAATCCGTTTCTTACTTATCCACAATTCTTCCAACATTTCTCCTCGTATGGGTACGAATACAAAACCCATACAAAATTGATGAAGAGTATGTTTCATTGCATGGCCTCTATTAAGTTCCTGACTGAGAAATGAAATGAATTATTTTTTGATAGTCATTAGTAATCACCCTCGTTGGTTTGGACTTTGGAACAAGTGAATCAGAATAAACTTTCAGCAGCCAGTCTTCTTACTCATCAATCCTTTATTGCATGATAGGTGAAATAAATATGGAATCTGAGCCTTGAAAATTATCCAAAATTTTAATTCTTACAAACTTCCCACCAAGTTTAAATCTTTTCTCTTATGTCTTTGTAATATGGTCATTCTCCCTTCCAACAGTTGACAGAAATCTCATAACCTCTCAAGACTGTGATTTATCTTTAGGCAACATTTACCTAAATACTTCTATTTAAGGTGATATCTAATTAAGATACTGCTATCTTTTAAGGTGGCTGGTTCACTTTTTAGGAAAATACCATTAAAAGCTTTTTTTTATGTGTTTAAGTAGAAAGCTTTAAGAGGAAACAATGTTGCCCAAACTTCTCTGCAAATTGAGCAGTATGTTTGAGTTTCTAATTGGATGAAGGAGAAAAAAGGGCCTAAAAACAAGGGGAGGGGAAATGAAGAAGCTTGCCAAATGACGAATGTTGACCAGTGGAGACTTTATGAGGCTCTTTAGAAAAAAAGATGTTTATGCATATCTTATGGAAATCTCATTTTCAATTCATGTCACTCAATGGTGTTCTATATTTTAACTGGCTGAAAGTATTCCATTTTATTGAACCACAATAATTTACGAATTAATTCCCTGTTATTGGACATCTGGATTATATTCAATGAACCTAAACAGGGCTGTCATCAAATTCCTTGTAGTTATATCTTTGTATACAAAGATACCTCTTTAGGATAATTTCCTTGAAACTGAATTATTTGTTTAAAGTATAAGGACTCTAGAAGGTATTCATTATGTGCCCTCTCATCAGCAGTGAATAAGAATTCTCATATTCCTAAACCACCATAGATCAGTAAGTCTTTTAAACTGACTTTACCCATAACCAATAATGCTAAGCAATCGTGAAGTAACATAGATATAAATAACACAGATATAATATGGATAAAAATATTTTAAAAAATCATGGTCCTGTGAGGAGGAAAAGACACACAGTTTTGGTTTGGGGGTTTTGGGGTTTTTGCTGTTGTTGTTGTTGTTGTTTACATATAAGAAGATTAAGATTTCAGATAGCTGATTGGCTTACTGAATGCCACATTGCTAATGGGACATAGCAAGACAACACGTTGACATGTTTTCTGTGATATTGTATATCCCCTCCAATGTTACCCTGTTGAAAAAATAAATACTTTCTGATACTTTGAGTAGTGAATTAACAAAATAAATATTGCCACACAATCATTTAACTGCATAGTGAACTTTATCTAACTTCTATCTAACTTCTATCTAACTATCTATCTAACTTCTATCTAACTTCTATCTAACTGATTTCTATTTTCATATTTCAGGTAAGATTTTAAAAGAAGGCAAAACCTTTTTAATTCAAAACAAGCCTGGAAATTTAGTAAGGTGTGTTATTTTAAAAGACCTACCTAAAAAAAGAATTCCAAGAAAGTTTATTTTCAGTGAAAAATGCACTTTATATAAATTCCACAAATATTTTATAGTCACTTTCTAAACAGCCACATAATAGCATCCCTTGGCTATGAGCCTCACGTGGAAACTACTAAATAATGCTTTATTCAGCCAGAAAGATGATAGAAACCAACATGACAGGTTGACTTTTCTAGCATCCTGGTCACTAGAAAAGATTCAAATAAAATTACAACTCTTTTTGGTTTTCATTTATAATGCCCAACATGGAGTACCCCCCCCCCCCATTGCACTGACTGTTCAAGTTTCTTTTTTGAATTATTTATTAGTATTTTTTTTAGAATGGGTTGTTTTCTTGATGGTCTGTAGGAGTTCCTTATATTTTCTAGATGGTAATTATTGGGGTGCCTGGGTGGCTCAGTGGGTTGAGCATCCGACTTCAGCTCAGGTCATGATCTCACAGTCCGTGAGTTCCAGCCCCATGTCGGGCTCTGTGCTGAGAGCTCAGAGCCTGGAGCCTGTTTCAGATTCTGTGTCTCCCTCTCTGCCCCTCCCCTGCTCATGCTCTGTCTCTCTCTGTCTCAAAAATAAATAAAAACATTGAAAAAAGTTATAGATCGTAATTGTTTATCCATTATATTTGCTGTTGACTATGTATATGTTTTAGTATCTAACTTTGTTTAAGGTATATTTTATTGTTAAGAAACATTTTATATTAATATAGTCAAATTTGTTTTCTTAAACTTTTATGTTTTCTGTCTTAAGCGTTTATCCATACCTTCCCATAAGAAATATGTTTTTTCACTGTAAAGTTTCTGCAAGACTAGAGGGTTTAACTTGGTGCCACATTGCAGTTTTAATTTGTTTCATTTGATTACAAATGAACTGTCTTTCCCAGATGGTGATTGAATATTAATTACCTTTTTATTTTGTGAAGTGTCTCCCCAAGTTCTTAGTCATTTTCTATTAGTTTAATTTTTCTCATTTACTTTTTAGAGTTCTTTGGTATTTGGAAATTGATCTTTGTCAATTATATGTACTGCAAATATCTTCCCCAAGGTCAAGCTTTGCCTTTCAGCTTCTTGTGATGCTCTTTGTTCAGCAGAAATGCTTAATTTCAGTATACGAGTATCATCATTTTTTTCTTTACTATGTGAGAAATCCTTCTCTAATCTGAAGTCAAAAAGATATTCTTCTATGTTGTCGTCTACATATTGTATAACTTGACCCATCACATTTTTAATCCTGCTGAAATTTATTTTGCATAAGTGATGAATACAGTTTGATTTTCCCATATGTGTAAACAATTATCCTAGCATCAGTTATTGAATAATCATTTGTTACTCACTTATTTTTCATAGTGACTGTCATAAATCAAGTTTGCATACAGATGTAAGTTCTTTGGTAAGTTTCTGGAGCCTTCTTTATTCCACTGTCTATTTCTCTCTTTTTACCACAGCCACGCCAACTTAGTAACTTGAACCTTATATGTGTCTTGTTATGTGGTAGGGAAAAATCTTCCTACTGAAATTGGGGACGGGGTTCAGAATTGCTTTATTATTCTCGGCCCAATATTCTTCCATATAGATTTACAATCAGCTTGTCAAATTCCATGAAAACATCATTGATGACCTGAGATTGCATTAAATCTAGTCAAGGTTTTGGAGAAAATGAACAACTTTAAGTTAATATCTTATTTGTTATCACATTACATTCTTACATTTAAAATGGCTTTAATATCTTTTGATTAAATTCGATGATTCATTCTATAAAGGACTTCCAGAACTTTCATTAAATTTTGAGTCAAAATAATTCTCTAATGTTATTAAATTACCTTTAGGTTCTTTTAGGCTTTCTGTGTAGAAAACTGTATTATACATGAAGCATGAGAAATTTGTTACTTTTTCCCCAAACAATATGCTCTTCACAGATCTTCATTCTTCCTTCCCTTCCGACCAAGGGGTAGTACAAGAACTGTAGTGGGGAGCTGAATTGAAGTGGTGATTCTAGACGAAAGGTGAAACCACATTACACCTTTGTACTGCTGCTGCTCGTAAATGAGATGTTTTAATGTGTCACCAGGAAGTTTGAGGTTGCTGTAGGTTTTGTTGTAGATGACTCTTAACTGTGGGAGAAAGTTCACCTCCATTTTCCTAAAAGGAGGTAATTGTGATCGATGTAGTTAATCACGGAAGAATTTTGAACTTTTTGAGTGGTATATCTGTATCTTTTGATATGATTAGATAATGTTCTCCAGCAATAAGTTACTCTTGATAATTTTGTTAATTTTCTGTTGTTAAACAAAACTTATATTCCTATAATAAATGCCAAAGAAAGGACCCTGATGCTTCTTACTTGATTGTTGGTTTCAACATGATATTTTCTTTAGGATCTTGGTATCTATACCCATGAACAAATGTGAACCTTTAAATTTTCTGTTTTGTGTTGTTCTTGTCTGAGTTTGGTATTGAAAATATCCTTGATATATTAAGGCGTCGTGTTTTCTCTTTTCCAATTCTCCGAAAATGTTTCTATTTGATTGGAATTTTATTTGGATAATATTGTCAGGACTCACAAACTAAACTAGTTGGGTCTGGTAGTCCTCAGTGAGATGCTATACTCTACATACACACACACATATACACACACCCACAGATATGTATGTTTGTGTCACAACTTATGCTTTCTGGAAAAACATGGAAACTTTATACTCAGAATTTGTGTCTCTGCTTAACAGGTCCATTTGGTGAGGTATTTGGTGAGTATACCAGTGTATTCCAGAAACGTAAAATCACGAATCTAGATGAATCATGGTTCTGTTGTACATTACCCCCCAACTTACCAGCACAGACCCATTTATATAAAAAGATTTGATTTCTATAAAACTCTGAAGCATTATTTTGTAGCTCAGAGGACCACCATCTTTAAAGCTACTTAGTGTGGCACACAGACCACACAATTAAAATCAGGGTGACGTGACAGCTCAAGAATTTTGAAGATCCCTGGACTTACCTACAAACTGTGGATACCCAGACTGGTTATGATTTGCATAAAACTCTAATGGTTTACTCTGCTTGGAATTGCTCCAAGTATGGTGCAGAGGTATTCATGGCAATCCCAGCTGGGAATATGATAGGTGCTCATGCTGAAGATATCATTATAGAGGAAAGCAGGGTTAGTTCTGGTAAAAACAAAACAAAACAAAACAAAACAAAACAAAACAAAACAAAACACAAAAAAACCCTGCTATTCTTTACATTAATTAAAAGTAATGCTACCAGTCCTCTTGTGGGTAAAAAACAAACCCAAGTAAGTGGAGCTCTTTGTTTACCTATTGGCACACAATGAATTACATGGCAGCTGATAACATAAAACTCACAGGAGCAATCTGGAACAACAAAAAGTTAAAAAAAAAAAAAAAGTGAAACCTTATAGAAGTAAAAGGATGAAGGAAATTTATTTTGGCACTAACAACTGCTTTCCGATGTCTGTGTACCTAGCTGTTTCCCATTTGGGCTCTATCTGTGGATGCCACACTATCCTGCTATTACAGGATAGGCTTTGGAGACTTCATTTTTTCACCTGAATTGGTATAAAACTCAGTTATTACTAAATGACTGAAAACATAAATATCAAGGCAAGTTGTCTGCGCAAAGATTCCAGATTCTGACTTTGTCCACATCAACAGAGATACTCAGAAAATGATAGGTAAAACTGTGATGTTTTAGGATCACTTGGGTTTCTTGAGGAGAGTGTAAGATGTGTTTAATGAGAGATCATGTTAAAAGTCCTAGCTTTGTTCACATGTCTGTTTGTACAGATTAACCATGTAGCTGAGGCTTGTAAAGATATTTACAGAATTAGTATCTTTTGAATATACGAGGGTGTTTTTTCATAATAAAAAAAAAAAGATTGTAGAAGGTTCAAATAAATCCATAAAGAATGTAATACCTGAAGCCACTGAAGACAATCAGGTACTCTCTGTTTTGGACAACTTCCCTACTGATTTTTATTTCCCATAAAAAGCAATGGAGATGTACCCATTTGATGGCATTGTATCAAAAATCTTAGGAGCAGGGAATTAAGGAATTGAATAAAAGTATGGCTGAGATGATGAGTCCCTCTCCTTGCACATTCCATCAGATAGTGATCAGCATGGTGTGCCAGTAAGAAACACAGTCTTCCTGTCTCTGGCTAACAGCAGTAGAAAGCCCATCTTCTCTTCAGAGAATAATCTAAATAGGGGTGAAGAACCCGAGGCATAAAATATAACAAAAAGGCAGAATTAAGGTATTCACTTTTCTTCCCCAAAGAAACATGAGTTTATCTTGCAACTGACAGCAGATTTTTAGATAAGTGAATTTCCACAAGGATCAGAAAAGCTTCAATGGCATATGGATTGAGGAATGACTGAGTTTCTAAAGGAGAGGGGTACACAGAAAATGTGCATGCATAAAAATGAACATGACCTTAAAGGAGCAAAACTAATATTAGATATACCATCTGCATGTTAGGTAAAATGCCTAACATCAAAACAAAATAGACTACTAGATTAAGTATTTCTTTTTTTATTTTTATTTTTTTAATGTTTATTTATTTTTGAGAGAGAGAGACAGAGTGTGAGCAGGGGAGGGGTAGAGAGAGAGGGAGACACAGAATCCAAAGCAGGCTCCAGGCTCTGAGCTGTTAGCACAGAGCCTGACATGGGGCTCGAACTCACAAACTGTGAGATCATGACCTGAGCCAAAGTTGGACGCATAACCGACTAAGCCACCCAGGAGTCCCTAGATTAAATATTTCAAAGCTTAAAAAATCTATTTAAATGTGGTAAAAAGATACTTCACCTAGAGATCTGGTTTTATTAATTTTCTAAATCTTACCATGAACTACTCTTTTATGAACTTTTTTTTACAAAAAAAAAAAAAAAAA
Organism: Puma concolor; assembly: GCF_028749965.1. Taxonomy (NCBI): domain Eukaryota; kingdom Metazoa; phylum Chordata; class Mammalia; order Carnivora; family Felidae; genus Puma; species Puma concolor. Next base: position 24,697,385 of record NC_141670.1, read on the forward strand.
ACAAAAAACCAAACCCCAATATGGGTAGTTCATTTGTTATCAAGTTATCTCATAGTTTTATATTTCAATTTCTGTTAGAAATTTTATAACGTAGTGATAAATCGATTCAGACATTCCTGCCTTTTAACAAATCCATAACAATAGAATCTTATGATTATTATGTTTACTAAAGATATGCTCTTGGTGACATTTTTTCATTTAGGATTTTCTAAAAGCCCCAGATGTATATTGCTACCCATTCCTTTAGTGATTATTAAAGGGCAAAATGACAACGTCAGTAATCTTAGACCTTAGAATTTCTTATTATTTCCTGAAAAATATATCTTCAGAGTGATTGAGGAGAGCTCTTCTTAACTATTCTAATATTTTGTGGGGGGAGGAAGGAATTTGAAGGACGGGTTATTTCTGTATATTTTCCTTAGATGTAATTTTCATCAAACTACATATGCATTCAATATGAGAATAATTTATTTTCTTTTCCCTTCTGTTTTCGTCACACATACTTTAAAATTTCCATTATTTTTGCTTCATTGAAAGCCATAGAATGAGTTAACAAATGAAGAGGCATTCTCCCCTCTTCAGAGGAGCAAATGCTAGTATAATACAAGCTACTTGAAGGTTATAAAACATGAGTAGGAGGGCTCCCCATATTATTTCTACTCTTGATATATTTGAGTCTTTTTTTCATTGGTGACAAATCAAATATTTTTGAAATATACTGCATCTTGAAGAAAATAGTTTTATTCGAATGCATTTTCCATCTGATTAAGTATCTTTCCCATTATCTTTTTATCTTCTGAAAACCTTCAGAAGTGGAAGAGAGGACATGATTTGGCATCTGGGAGCAAACGCCTTGAGATATTTTTTAAATCATAAAAAATGCTGACTGAAAAGTAAAAACAGATTTTGCAATAATTTATTTTCAGAAATCTTGGCAGCTTATTCTCTGGTTTCAAATGAACAACATGGTGTTCTTTGTTTCCGTTAGACAGACAATTTAACAATATTGTTTCCTTGTTTCATTGGAATAATTAACATTGGCTAGGCTCATAATAACAGTTTCAATAAATGCAGATAGTAGATAGTCACCTCAGGCTATTAATAACCTGATTTGTATTGAAGTGTTGAACAGAGAAATATAGTAAGAAACAGGAAGTTCCCATGTTTTACACATAAATTATAAATAGAATAATTGGTTTTTTTTTATTTATATATGAAATTTATTGTCAAATTGGTTTCCATACAACACCCAGTGCTCATCCCAAAAGGTGCCCTCCTCAATACCCATCACCCACCCTCTCCTCCCTCCCACCCCCCATCAACCCTCAGTTTGCTCTCAGTTCTCAACAGTCTCTTATGCTTTGGCTCTCTCCCACTCTAACCTCTTTTTTTTTTTTTCCTTCCCCTCCCCCATGGGTTCCTGTTAAGTTTCTCAGGATCCACATAAGAGTGAAACCATATGGTATCTGTCTTTCTCTGTATGGCTTATTTCACTTAGCATCACACTCTCCAGTTCCATCCACGTTGCTACAAAAGGCCATATTTCATTATTTCTCATTGCCACGTAGTATTCCATTGTGTATATAAACCACAATTTCTTTATCCATTCATCAGTTGATGGACATTTAGGCTCTTTCCATAATTTGGCTATTGTTGAGAGTGCTGCTATGAACATTGGGGTACAAGTGCCCCTATGCATCAGTACTCCTGTGTCCCTTGGATAAATTCCTAGCAGTGCTATTGCTGGGTCATAGGGTAGGTCTATTTTTAATTTTCTGAGGAACCTCCACACTGCTTTCCAGAGCGGCTGCACCAATTTGCATTCCCACCAACAGTGCAAGAGGGTTCCCGTTTCTCCACATCCTCTCCAGCATCTATAGTCTCCTGATTTGTTCATTTTGGCCACTCTGACTGGCGTGAGGTGATACCTGAGTGTGGTTTTGATTTGTATTTCCCTGATAAGGAGCGACGCTGAACATCTTTTCATGTGCCTGTTGGCCATCCGGATGTCTTCTTTAGAGAAGTGTCTATTCATGTTTTCTGCCCATTTCTTCACTGGGTTATTTGCTTTTCGGGTGTGGAGTTTGGTGAGCTCTTTATAGATTTTGGATACTAGCCCTTTGTCCGATATGTCATTTGCAAATATCTTTTCCCATTCCGTTGGTTGCCTTTGAGTTTTGTTGGTTGTTTCCTTTGCTGTGCAGAAGCTTTTTATCTTCATAAGGTCCCAGTAATTCACTTTTGCTTTTAATTCCCTTGCCTTTGGGGATGTGTCAAGTAAGAGATTGCTACGGCTGAGGTCAGAGAGGTCTTTTCCTGCTTTCTCCTCTAAGGTTTTGATGGTTTCCTGTCTCACATTCAGGTCCTTTATCCATTTGGAGTTTATTTTTGTGAATGGTGTGAGAAAGTGGTCTAGTTTCAACCTTCTGCATGTTGCTGTCCAGTTCTCCCAGCACCATTTGTTAGGGAGACTGTCTTTTTTCCATTGGATGTTCTTTCCTGCTTTGTCAAAGATGAGTTGGCCATACGTTTGTGGGTCTAGTTCTGGGGTTTCTATTCTATTCCATTGGTCTATGTGTCTGTTTTTGTGCCAATACCATGCTGTCTTGATGATGACAACTTTGTAGTAGAGGCTAAAGTCTGGGATTGTGATGCCTCCTGCTTTGGTCTTCTTCTTCAAAATTACTTTGGCTATTCGGGGCCTTTTGTGGTTCCATATGAATTTTAGGATTGCTTGTTCTAGTTTCGAGAAGAATGCTGGTGCAATTTTGATTGGGATTGCATTGAATGTGTAGATAGCTTTGGGTAGTATTGCATTTTGACAATATTTATTCTTCCAATCCATGAGCAGGGAATGTCTTTCCATTTCTTTAAATCTTCTTCAATTACCTTCATAAGCTTTCTATAGTTTTCAGCATACAGATCCTTTACATCTTTGGTTAGATTTATTCCTAGGTATTGTATGCTTCTTGGTGCAATTGTGAATGGGATCAGTTTCTTTATTTGTCTTTCTGTTGCTTCATTGTTAGTGTATAAGAATGCAACTGATTTCTGTACATTGATTTTGTATCCTGCAACTTTGCTGAATTCATGTATCAGTTCTAGCAGACTTTTGGTGGAGTCTATCGGATTTTCCATGTATAATATCATGTCATCTGCAAAAAGCGAAAGCTTGACTTCATCTTTGCCAATTTTGATGCCTTTGATTTCCTTTTGTTGTCTGATTGCTGATGCTAGAACTTCCAGCACTATCTTAAACAACAGTGGTGAGAGTGGGCATCCCTGTCGTGTTCCTGATCTCAGGGAAAAAGCTCTCAGTTTTTCCCCATTGAGGATGATGTTAGCTGTGGGCTTTTCATAAATGGCTTTTATGATCTTTAACTATGTTCCTTCTATCCCGACTTTCTCAAGGGTTTTTATTAAGAAAGGGTGCTGGATTTTGTCAAAGGCCTTTTCTGCATCGATTGACAGGATCATATGGTTCTTATCTTTTTTTTTGTTAATGTGATGTATCACGTTGATTGATTTGCGAATGTTGAACCAGCCCTGCATCCCAGGAATGAATCCCACTTGATCATGGTGAATAATTCTTTTTATATGCCGTTGAATTCTATTTGGTAGTATCTTATTGAGAATTTTTGCATCCATATTCATCAGGGATATTGGCCTGTAGTTCTCTTTTTTTACTGGGTCTCTGTCTGGTTTAGGAATCAAAGTAATACTGGCTTCATAGAATGAGTCTGGAAGTTTTCCTTCCCTTTCTATTTCTTGGAAGAGCTTGAGAAGGATAGGTATTGTCTCTGCTTTAAACGTCTGGTAGAACTCCCCTGGGAAGCCATCTGGTCCTGGACTCTTATTTGTTGGGAGATTTTTGATAACCGATTCAATTTCTTCGCTGGTTATGGGTCTGTTCAAGCTTTCTATTTCCTCCTGATTGAGTTTTGGAAGCGTGTGAGTGTTCAGGAATTTGTCCATTTCTTCCAGGTTGTCCAATTTGTTGGCATATAATTTTTCATAGTATTCCCTGATAATTGTTTGTATCTCTGAGGGATTGGTTGTAATAATTCCATTTTCATTCATGATTTTATCTATTTGGGTCATCTCCCTTTTCTTTTTGAGAAGCCTGGCTAGTGGTTTGTCAATTTTGTTTATTTTTTCAAAAAACCAACTCTTAGTTTCGTTTATCTGCTCTACAGTTTTTTTAGATTCTATATTGTGTATTTCTGCTCTGATCTTTATTATTTCTCTTCTTCTGCTGGGTTTAGGCTGCCTTTGCTGTTCTGCTTCTATTTCCTTTAGGTGTGCTGTTAGATTTTGTATTTGGGATTTCTCTTGTTTCTTGAGATAGGCCTGGATTGCAATGTATTTTCCTCTCAGGACTGCCTTCGCTGTCCCAAAGCGTTTGGATTGTTGTATTTTCATTTTCGTTTGTTTCCATATATTTTTTAATTTCTTCTCTAATTGCCTGGTTGACCCACTCATTCGTTAGTAGGGTGTTCTTTAACCTCCATGCTTTTGGAGGTTTTCCAGACTTTTTTCTGTGGTTGATTTCAAGCTTCATAGCATTGTGGTCTGAAAGTATGCATGATATGATTTCAATTCTTGTAAACTTATGAAGGGCTGTTTTGTGACCCAGTATATGATCTATCTTGGAGAATGTTCCATGTGCACTCGAGAAGAAAGTATATTCTGTTGCTTTGGGATGCAGAGTTCTAAATATATCTGTCAAGTCCATCTGATCCAATGTCTCATTCAGGGCCCTTGTTTCTTTATTGACCATGTGTCTAGATGATCTATCCATTTCTCTAAGTGGGGTGTTAAAGTCCCCTGCAATTACCACATTCTTATCAATAAGGCTGCTTATGTTTATGAGTAATTGTTTTATATATTTGGGCGCTCCGGTATTCGGCGCATAGACATTTATAATTGTTAGCTCTTCCTGATGGATAGACCCTGTCACTATTATATAATGTCCTTCTTCATCTCTTGTTACAGCCTTTAATTTAAAGTCTAGTTTGTCTGATATAAGTATGGCTACTCCAGCTTTCTTTTGGCTTCCAGTAGCATGATAAATAGTTCTCCATCCCCTCACTCTCAATCTAAAGGTGTCCTCAGGTCTAAAATGAGTCTCTTGTAGACAGCAAATAGATGGGTCTTGTTTTTTTATCCATTCTGATACCCTATGTCTTTTGGTTGGCGCATTTAATCCATTTACATTCAGTGTTATTATAGAAAGATACGGGTTTAGAGTCATTGTGATGTCTGTATGTTTTATGCTGGTAGTGATGTCTCTGGTACTTTGTCTCACAGGGTCCCCCTTAGGATCTCTTGTAGGGCTGGTTTAGTGGTGACAAATTCCTTCAGTTTTTGTTTGTTTGGGGAAGACCTTTATCTCTCCTTCTATTCTAAATGACAGACTTGCTGGATAAAGGATTCTCGGCTGCTTATTTTTCTGTCTAGCACACTGAAAATCTCGTGCCAATTCTTTCTGGCCTGCCAAGTTTCAAAAGAGAGATCAGTCACGAGTCTTATAGGTCTCCCTTTATATGTGAGGGCACGTTTACCCCTTGCTGCTTTCAGAATTTTCTCTTTATCCTTGTATTTTGCCAGTTTCAGTATGATATGTCGTGCAGAAGATCGATTCAAGTTACGTCTGAAGGGAGTTCTCTGTGCCTCTTGGATTTCAATGCCTTTTTCCTTCCCCAGTTCAGGGAAGTTCTCAGCTATAATTTCTTCAAGTACCCCTTCAGCACCTTTCCCTCTCTCTTCCTCCTCTGGGATACCAATTATGCGTATATTATTTCTTTTTAGTGTATCACTCAGTTCTCTAATTTTCCCCTCATACTCCTGGATTTTTTTTATCTCTCTTTTTCTCAGCTTCCTCTTTTTCCATAACTTTATCTTCTAGTTCACCTATTCTCTCCTCTGCCTCTTCAATCCGAGCCGTGGTGGTTTCCATTTTGTTATGCATTTCGTTTAAAGCGTTTTTCAGCTCCTCGTGACTGTTCCTTAGTCCCTTGATCTCTGTAGCAAGAGAATCTCTGCTGTCAGCTATACTGTTTTCAAGCCCAGCGATTAATTTTATGACTATTATTATAAATTCACTTTCTGTTATATTATTTAAATCCTTTTTGATCAGCTCATTAGCTGTTGTTATTTCCTGGAGATTCTTCTGAGGGGAGTTCTTCCGCTTGGTCATTTTGGATAGTCCCTGGCGTGGTGAGGACCTGCAGGGCACTTCCCCTGTGCTGTGGTGTATAACTGGAGTTGGTGGGCGGAGCCGCAGTCAGACCTGATGTCTGCCCCCAGCCCACCGCTGTGTCCACAGTCAGACTGGTGTGTGCCTTCTCTTCCCCTCTCCTAGGGGCGGGATTCACTGTGGGGTGGGGTGGCCCGTCTGGGCTACTTGCACACTGCCAGGCTTGTGATGCTGGGGATCTGGCGTCTTAGCTGGGGTGGGTAGGCAAGGTGCACGGGGCATGAGGGGCAGGCTTAGCTTGCTTCTCCTTAGGTGATCCACTTCAGGAGGGTCCCTGTGGCAGCAGGAGGGAGTCAGATCCGCTGCCCGAGGTTTGGCTCCGCAGAAGCACAGCGTTGGGTGTTTGCACGGAGTGAGCAAGTTCCCTGGCAGGAACTGGTTCTCTTTGGGATTTTGGCTGGGGGATGGGCGGGGGAGATGGCTCTGGCGAGCGCCTTTCTTCCCCACCAACCTGAGCTCTGTCGTCCGGGGCCTCAGCAGCTCTCCTTCCCTTTGCCCTCCAGCCTTCCCGCTTTCTGAGCAGAGCTGTTAACTTACGACCTCCCAGACGCTAAGTCGCGCTTGCTGTCGGAACACAGTCCGTCAGGCCCCTCCGCTTTTTGCCAGCCAGACTCAGGGGCTCTGCTTGGCCGGCGAGCCGCCCATCCGCCCCGGCTCCCTCCTGCCAGTCCGTGGAGCGCGCACCGCCTCGCTGCCCTTCCTACCCTCTTCCGTGGGCCTCTCGTCCGTGCTTGGCTCCGGCGACTCCGTTCTGCTAATCCTCTGGCGGTTTTCTGGGTTATTTAGGCAGGTGTAGGTGGAATCTAAGTGATCAGCAGGACGCGCGGTGAGCCCAGCGTCCTCCTACGCCGCCATCTTCCCTCTCCCCTCCAATAGAATAATTAATGCGTTCATGCTTTCATTCTTCCATTCCCAATTCTTTCTTTCACTTACTGACCTCAACGATATATCAGAAGATCAGTGCTAAGTGTACAAAATTAGTTAAGACGAAGTCTTTGAGTTCAACGAACTCATAAGTTACCAGATAAGAATTCAAATCAAATTGCACAGCAATGTGATAAATGCTATACCAGGAATTTTCACAGGGGGCTGAGGATGCTGACCAGATAGAGGAAGAGCAGAAAGGACCCAGAACATGTTTGTTTCACAGAGAAAATAATCTAGAATCAGCCCCTCAAAAATCTGTAGAGATCATTATCAAAGGGGAGAGAGGCTGAGGGGTAAGTTGGGACGAAGTAGTATTCATGACAGTTCGTAAACATTTCAAAATCTGCAAGAGTTTTATTGTCACTCAAGTGTAAAATGCATAGATAGCACTGCTAAGAGGTAAATTCTACTAAGGCATTTGGGCTTGACTTCTATAGGCGATTGGATTCTGGAAGCATTTTAAGTGAGAATTGCACAATAAGTTTTGTTTTAGAGTGTTAGATGGCAGTGGTATGGAGGAATAACTGAGAGAAAACAAAAGTGATATTGAAGTTGTGGAAAGAAGTAAACTAATACTGAAATTGAACACAGGAGGACATCTCAGCATACTTCCCAGTTTCTTTTTCTTTTTTTAACCTTTTTTAATGTTTATTTCTTTTTGAGACAGAGCATGAGCAGGAGCAGGAGCATGAGCATGGGAGGGAGCAGAGAAAGAGAGGGAGACACAGAATCTGAAGCAGGCTCCAGGCTCTGAGCCATCAGCACAGAGCCCAACGCAGGGCTCGAACTCATGAACCACGAGATCATGACCTGAGCTGAAGTCGGATGCTTAACCGGCTAAGCCACGCAGGCGCCCCCTGCCCAGTTTCTGAATTACTATTCTACCATTCATTAAACTAGCATTAAAAACAGGAGGAAAAGAAAAACTTTCAAGAGAAGGTCCTTAAAATATTGATCGTTATCAATATTGCTACTGATACATCAATATGTAAGGCACCATGTTGTGTACAAGAATACAGTGGAATATGAGCAATATGTCTGTAATTTTTTAGTTTAGATGGGGAATAACACATAATTTAGAATGAGTGTGACAGGTAGTACACCCTAAATATGTTGAGAGGATGAACAGATTACATTTACCCGAAAAGGTGGGAAAAATTAATAAAGAGATTTCATAGCTAAGTAAAGGAGAAGAAGTCTGAGCAGGTGGATGGGCTCAGATTACAAAAGTTTTGTATGCTAGGCAGAAGCAGTATCCAAGAATTTAAATGTTTCTACTTCTCTCTGGCCTCCTTCCCACGATGTGCCTTTCCCGATTCCTTTGTTCCTCTTCCATCTGGCTTTTCTCTTTTTTCTTCTCTCTCACTCTCCAGAACAGCTAATATTCCATGCCAGGCCTTAGCCTTCTCTCCTGAAGCCCTTTTTGACAGCTGATATGGAGGCCCTAGGGACGCCCAGTCTCTTCCTGGACAGCAAGCGCTGCCATGTTCTTCGTTTCACTTGCAACAACTTCAGAGAGACATTTAATGAAAGTCTATCTTATACCAGATAAAGTGCTAGGAAGTGGCACTACAGAGTGAAAAAGGCCCCTGATCTCAAATACAATACAAAAAAGATTTTATAATTTGAAATTATAATTAATTATGATTTTATAATTTATAATTTTATATAATTTATAATTTACAATGGAAAGGGACTTTCAATATAATTAACCAAAGAATTTATGTGCATTCAATAGCACAGGTTCAAACTTGGCGATAATGAATAAATAGGAATACTTTTGCCCCTGAGAGCTCAGTGAATTCACTCTGGACTTCAGCCCCATTCCAGTGGAGGAATTTAAAGTACTGTCCATCTAAAGTTTATTTATTACTATTATTTAAGTCTCCTAACTGTCCTATGGACTGGATATTGAAGGTGCTGCTGCTACCATTAGTGAGATTCCACCTCTTTAAGTTCTTAGTGCTAATTGCTAGCTTGGAATTCTTATAAATTCCATGACTGAGATTTCACATTGAGAAGAGAAATATCCTCAGGAATGGCGTCCTGTACTGCTCTTTCCTTAACTTTTCTTTTGACTATTTTTTAAAAAGTTTATTTTTTGGTGGGGGGGGGGGTTCAGAGAGGAGACACAGAATCCCAAGAAGGCTCCATGTTGTGAACACAAACCCAGCACAGCTCAATCCCAAGAACCATGAGATCAACACTGGAGCCCAAATCGAGAATTAGAAGCTTAACCAGTGGAACTGCCGAGGTGCCCCTTCCTTTGACTTTTAAAAGGGAGGTAAAGCCCTGGTGGAGTTGATGACTGTTTTACCAATCCAGCTACTCCTATGATGAATTTCTGATAACCCCACGCAGAGAGCTAAGTATAAAACACAGAAAAATCGCAGCTATCCATTGTAGTTAGTAAAGGACCTGCTATGCATTTTTGTTTTCATTTTTCTGCAGTTGTTTAAGCATTAGGATAAAGTTCAATTAAAAGGGAGATTATGCTGGACATAACTATTTAGAAGAAACTTGTTTCTCAGGTTTTTGGGTGTTGATCGATCTTATCTGGTAACTAAGCAGCTGCATTAGGGAATTCCTTGACTACTGAATAGAGTCTTGATTAATAAAATTAATTCACTATTTAAGAATCTCTTTACAGCGTCTAAATTTCAGATTTCAGAATTCAGCATGAGACCATGTAACTTGAAGCTGACATTTTAGGATCAGTGATTTCACGTACTAACGACTGGACCCATGGTGGTCCATTAACTCTACAAACACAATGTGTATGTCTTCTGTGGCTGATTTTCATAAATGAAAGTGACAGAGGGAATTAAGGAATACTGAATTCTTACAGCGAACCAGGCACATTTATATCCTATTTAAGAAAACCCTAACCCAACCTGTAAGGTTGTTATTTCTATCTTTATTTATATCTATGGAAATTGAAGTTTGGACAGATGAAATGATTTGCTGAAGTCATTTAGGTAAGAATGAAGGAGCTGGAGTTGTCTCCTTCTGTCTGCTGACTTCAAAGTGCCTAGTGTATACATCAGAAAACCTGAAGGCCAAAATTCTAGCTCACCAATGCGGTATTTAATTTCTCTGATTACAGCTTCCTCATTTTTCAGATGTAAACAATATATTATCTACTTACATTAAAAATGTCTGTGAGAGGGACCCCTGGGCAGCTCAGTCAGTTAAGCATCTGACTCTTAATTTCGACTCAGGTCATGATCTCACAGTTGTGAGCTTGAGCCCAATGTTTCGACGTTCTCGCTGGGAGTGGAGCCTGCTTGAGATATTTTTTTTCTCTCCCTCTCTGTCTGCCCCTCCCCCACTCACTCTCTCTCTAAACAAATAAAAATGTCTGTGAGAAAAAATGAGATAATTTATGTCAAATTAATATTTCAAAGCACAGGGGTATCTTTGTTTTGCTTCCATGTGTATTACTGATCACAGGTGTCTCCACACAAAGCCAATGACCTCATAAAATTTTCTCTGAAATTAGCTGTAATGGAATTTATGAAGCTAGTGGCCAGAAAAACATCACATTTCACAGAACATACATACATATAAATGAACATGAACATAAATATAAATATAAATATAAATATAAATATAAATATAAATATAAATATAAATATAAATATAAATATAAATATAAATATAAATATAAATATAAATATATATTTAGTTACTATAAACTCGAGGAAGAACCTGGGAACACCAAGTATTTTTGGTTTGGTTTCTTTTTTTGGTGACCTCTGTTCTGGGGCTAATGGCAAACAACTTCAAGTAAAACATTTAGAGTATGGAAAACCACATTAGGAGGGATATGTAAATTTAATTTTAATGGCATTTTTCATTTTGTGTGGAGGATGGCATTTTATGTTAGGCATTTGTAAAAAGTAGCATTCTACTTACACTGTCTTAAACTGTCTTTAAATGTGGAGTAGGATCACAGTCCATGTATATAGTCTTTCTCCTCCCCAGCAAAGCAGAATATGCCATCCTGCTTACTTGGTTTTGAAGCCAGTTGTTATCATTGAATGACATCCAGTGTTTTTTTGACCCAAAAGTTTGCTTGTCTCATCTTTCCTGACCTTTACAATAGTCAACAGTCTATGTTTTCCCCAAGTCTTAAAACATCATCATCACTTTAAACTGATACACCCTTCAACATCTATACAGTCAAGCAGAATAGAACATTAAACCCTTTTGAATGGTCCCTTAAAACAACATTAAACAACAAATATTTGGGGCGCCTACGTGGCTGGGTTGGTGGAGGTCTGACTCTTGATTTCAGCGCAGGTCATGATCCCAGAGTTGTGAGATCAAGCTCCATGTTGGGAGCATGGAGTTGGCTTAGGATTCTCGCTGTCTATCTCTCTCTCTCTCTCTCACTCTCTCCCCCCCCCCCCCCCGCCATACCCCTTCCCCAGCTCACTTGTGCACATGCTCTCATTCCCTCTCTAAAATAAATAAATAAAGGGCACCTGGGTGGCTCAGTGGGTTAAGCTTCATCCGACCTCAGCTCAGGTCATGATCTCACAGTCTGTGAGTTCGAGCCCTGCATCAGGTTCTGTGCTGACAATGCAGAGCCTGCCTGCTTGGGATTCTCTCTCTCCTTCTCTCTCTGCTCCTGCCTCACTTGTGGTCTCTCTCAAAAATAAATAAATAAACTTAAAAAAGTTAATTAAAATAAATCAAATAAATTAAAATAAATAAGTAAATAATACAATAGAATAAAATTTAAAAACAAGTTTATTTACTCAACAAGTTACATACATATTATATATATTATGATATAAAAGTAAACATCTGCGTTTTGCACCTTCTTGTCCTTTTTCTGTCCCTCTGTCTTTTCGGTTTCCGTGGACTTTATAGCTTACAATGTGAAAATTCATCACACATTCCTTCTTTTCCTGAAATGAGAGTAAATGTGGTCTGTACACATCTGTACTCTTGGTACCAAATACATGTTGACTGATGGTTAGGGTCACCAGGTATAATACATGATGCCCAGTTGAAATATTTTTTTGAGGATAGGTTACAATTCATTTATTTTTAAAATATTTTTTTATTTTTTATTTAACTTCCAGTTAGTTAACATACAGTGTAATATTAGTTTCAGGTATACTATATAGTGATTTAATTTTGAATTTCAGATAAACAACACATCAATTTTACTCTAAATATGACCCATGCAAATATCGCACATTTATATTAAAAAATATTTCATATTTATCTGAAATTCAGAATTAATGTGATCCCCTATATTTTTAATTGCTAAGTCTGGCAACCTTACTAATCATCTGACATTTGTAAAAATTCCCAATTCCAAGGAAATATGTATTTTAGGGGCACCTGGGTGGCTTGGTTGGTTAAGTGTCCAACTCTTGATTTCGGCTGAGGTCGTGATCTCAAGGTTCATGAGTTTGAGCCCTGCATCAAGCGGCCAGCACAGAGCCTACTTGGGATTCTCTGTCTCCCTCTCTCTCTCTCTCTCCAATCCTGCTCATATTCTCTCTCTCTCTCTCTCTCTCTCTCTCTCAAAATAAACAAATAAGCTTTCAAAAATTACAAAGGAAATACATATTTTTATTTATTTATTTATTTATTTATTTATTTATTTATTTAGTGAGAGAGAGCATGAATGAGGGAGAGGGACAGAGAGAGAATCTTAAGCAGACTCATGCTTAGCATGGAGCTGTATCCCATAACCCCAGGACCATGACCTGAGCCGAAATCAAGTGTCAGGTGCTCAACCGACTGAGCCACCCAGGCGCCCCAGAAATATGTATTTTAATTTTGACTTTTTAGGCTGTGAGAGTATGTGCTTGCTTCAGATGGCTTTTATCTTCTTTCACTGATTTCCTTTTAAGATTATCATTATTGCTTATTAATTATTACCCCCTTGGCTCATTCTGGGACAATAATGGAGAAGTTAAGAGTACTTTTCTCATTATCTGGAGGTCTATAGTTAGTAATTTATTTATGTTATTTTATTCAGTTTTCAAGTTAGCCCCTTAGGGGATATGATTATACATTATTTCTTCAAGAATTGTTTGTTTTTAATCATCAATAATTTTCTATACTGATACTTAGAATTAAGACTTCTATCAGCTTTTAATCCTCTTTGAAAAATTAAAGCTTTGATAGCTTTCCCCTTTTACTTTCGCTGATATGTTCTGTGCTAAGTTACTATATGTTCCATTCCATGTTTGAAAATAAATATTGCTACTGTTCTTTAATTATATTTTTGTCATCTCATTTGGGAAGTCTTCAAAGTCATAGAATAGTGGAAATTAATTTTTAAACTTTACAGATGGATAACTATTTTTTCTGGAAGTTATATCCTCTTAAAATGATAAAGGGGTCTCTCGTTGGGATATGAAAACTTATACATTGGAATTTTTTCTCAAATGCCACCTTCACCACCATCACAAAATTAGGGTTTTATCTAAAACTGTTACTTTATTTTCAAAGACCTTATTCCTAATAATTTTCCGCTCACAGAAATAAAATACCTTATAAAATATCAAAAGAGCAAACTCCATGAAGAAATAATTGCTCTGATAGTCTGTCTATGTATCATATGCCCTGCAGTCTCTTTAACAAAACATCAACAAGTAGTAAAACCAACCCAGTGAGAGGTCAACAAATGCCAATAGCTTTTAGCTTGTAAATTGAAATCTGTAATCTTAGGAATTTACTACTGCAGAACCTTGTAAATTTATCCTTAGAACCATAATATAGATGAAACCATGTTACTGTCTTTGAAAAAAATCTCTTCCTCTCTGATTCAAGATCAAGGTCTGCATTGCTGTTTTATGTACAGGAGTTGTCTGGTGATCTCAGTATATTTCTATATAAAGCCACTTATTTTTAAGGAATTTAGGTGTTAGCTCTAATTTTCTGGTGAAAATTTCATGTTTACTGAAGAAATCATTGCTTGTTTTTCATATACTGAATCAATACATTTTTCATTGTTCTTCACAATAAGCATAAGCAACTTTATTTTATAGGTTTAAAATTTATGTATTTTATTTGCATTATTTGTATTATTTTGTATAATTTGTATTATTAAGCTGGTGTTGGGGGCCATTGAAGGAGCAGACATGACATTTTTACACCAAAATGTTTGATGAAGATTAAACCAAAAGAAAATAAAATTAATCCAGATGGAATGATCTAAAACATCTATGTGAAATTACAAAAGAACAAAAATGAGATTTTGTCATCAATATTTTTTTTGTATTTTTGAAAAGGAAGATCATTTTATTTTGCTCAGTTAAACTATGGAAAAGCTCTGGGATCCAGGAAAATCACATGGAGTCAATAAATGAAAGTGTAGATGGAATACCATTCAACTGCCTGAGCAAAGTGTTAGAGTGCATGACCTGTTCAGGTAACCAGGACCTCACATGAAGTCAACTCTACAGAAATGATTTTGAGCAGTTTATGGTTTCAGATAGAGCCTTAGTACCAAAGAAGCCAAATTAAATTGCTATTGATAATCACTCTAATAAAAGTGGGCGCTGTGTGGGGGAGAATTACCAAGTGTCCCATGAGACCTATGTCTTTAAAGAATTAATGATAGGGGCGCCTGGGTGGCTCAGTCGGTTGAGCGTCCGACTTCGGCTCAGGTCATGATCTGACGGTTTGTGAGTTCGAGCCCCATGTGGGGCTCTGTGCTGACAGCTCAGGGCCTGGAGCCTGCTTCGGATTCTGTGTCTCCCTCTGTCTCTGCCCCTCCCCTGCTCATGCTCTGTCTCTGTCAAAAATAAATAAACATTAAAAAAAAAGAATTAATGATATACTACAAAGGAGCTCCTCTCCACATTTTCATTCATGCTCTGCCATTTGTAGAAAGACAGAACTGAGTATTGTGCTCTATCCCTCCCTCAAATATACTTACCTGGGAAATAAGAAAGGGGAAGGGGATGGATCTTTGATCAGAGAGTGAAAATTCTACCTCAATCTAAACTTTTCTAAATACGGTCATCTTAAAAGTTAGCTACCAAGGGACATTTAGATTTACCCTTCTTGGCCCTTCACTACCTTGAACACTTCTTCCAATTTTTCTATTTCATTTTCTGGACTCCTGTTTCTAGCTGTCCCCTTTTTGAATGCATATTTGAGGCATAAAAATAGAGATGAAAACCAACATGTCTGTCTACTTGTTTGTATCGACTGCTGACTACTGGATTCATGTTCTGTCCAGGCACCGAAGGAGCGGTATTCGGGCACTCTGTTGAGACACCTCACATCAGAGCAGAACCTTCCCAAGACCTCAGGTAAGTTCTGGCTCTTCCACGTATGTCAGACTTTCCATCACTGTTGATGGCCCTTGGTATGTAAAGAAGCAAAATAGAAAATGTGCTACATATTTGTATAAAGAGTTGACATTCCCTGCCTACATAGTAAATGCCAAGTATTTGAGGACAAGAAAATGTGTGTTATTATTGTAAACTTCTGTATATTTTTGCCCCTAACAAACATACAATGAATATAAAAATAAATATATCAGACATGAGGAGTGTGGAAAAGGCAGTTATAGAGGAAATTTAGAGGAGAATTAATAAAAATAACGATTCCAGAAAATCCAACATAGACAATGAAATACATGACACATCTAGGCAGAAAGAAAGAGGCGGCAGAGAGTAGGAAAAAAGCTATAAATGGTCAGGGAATGTTATGTAAAGGGAAATACAAAGCAAATATGAATAGTAACCAGAAAAAGACAGAACTTAATTACCTTATGATGGATTCCTCAGTCTAGTATTTCCAATGGAATAGGTGCTTCCCGACAATGTTCTGTTTCTAAGAGGCACAGTTGTATGTAACAGCCCTCACAACCCAGAAAATTGTGAGATGACAACTTTATAGGGAATTCTCCCCAAGAAAATCACAGCAACTGTTAATAAAATTTGAAATATTAAAATCTATCAACTGACCAATGAATGACCTTGATTCAATAAATAAGGTTTGGGGTCCAGTGATATTTTATATAACTTATAGCAGTAATCATTTCACAACTTTTACGTACATGAAATCATTAGGTAGTACACCTAAAACTAATACAACTTTATATGTCAGTAAAAAAGATGTTTTATATAGTTACTCTCGGATAGATAAATTACATTCCAAAATACATTTCTATAGGATGAAAAAAAGACAATAATGGTATTTAAAAAGTAAATCACACATTAGAAATCATTTTCAAAGCTGAATCAAAGTATCAACCTGGGAGACAGTCTTTGTCTTAGAAAACACAATATAAATATTAAGCAAAACCCAAATTATTTCATAAAGATCAGGTGCAGCCCTTCTCATTTGGATGAGCGGAAAACACTGCTCAAATGAAAATAGAAAAATAAAGTAAAACGATTTAAATGTTTTAAAAAAGCCATACTTTCACAACAGTAACTTTTTCAGACCTTTATAGTTCTATGATAAAATTTTCTAAGGAACGCAGTTTCTCACTATCGCAGTATTTCGGATTCAAACCGGCTAGTTGACAAAACCAGAAGAAGGTGGCCACGATCTTCCTGTGATCAAGGCGCTTTTTTTATTAGACAAAGATAATAACTGTTTGCTCAGTGCCAAAATCCCAACTCAGTACCAAAGGATTTAGACGGGTTGAAGAGTATGTGTAAACAGCAACTCATAATGCGTTATAGTTTTAACTTAGGGCTCTTTTCTCAGTTAGGAATTCCCACATTTTTGTGTGATTATTTATTTTTTCCCTTCCCATCTAACAAAGGTGTATGTTCCCTTAGACCAACATCTGCATCTTCGTCGTTTATCTTCAGTGCTATAGCAGTCAACATATATCTCACACATAATTGTGTCTGATAAATACTTATTAATGTGAAATACTGATATAGCAAAACTCAATAACGAGGACACTGAGCGCATGTAACATAAGAAACGTGGTGGTCGTTACTGCATTATTAGGACCCAGGTGGCTCACATTGACTCCAAGTGTTTTTGAACTGTGTGTTATACAGATGCCAGAGTTAATTGATTCATTCCTTAAAAAAAAATGTTTAAATTACACCATTCTAAAAGAAACTTCTTTTTATGCCTAACAGTTTAGTAATTATATACTCAGTATATGATTTTCGTTATGAAAATCTATTGCTAAAAGAAAAATAGGATGTGTTATTTTAATTACCTTGCTGACATGTCTCAAAATTCATAAGTGTGAATGTGAATTAAATGATAATTAGTATATGGTGTTTCTGGTTTTTATTTTCTAATTATTCATCAATTATTTAAATATTGCACTAAGCTGAGTTTATCTGCTGGTGCTAAAAGCAAATTAGTAACCCCCAAGATGAGCGTTACTGATCTAAATTTGAAACTGAGACAGAAGCAAAGCACAGTAATGATGGGGGTATTCAATTATTCATTTGTGTACATGAAGATTAAAAGCAGAGTGTCTGAGAAGATCTTTACAAGTCCTGCTGACAATTTTCCTTTCAGGGCAGTAAGAAGTACTCTTAGTCGACACCTAATTCTAATCAACAAGGTGAGATTGGTTGGCCAGGTAAATCAAATGGTAATTTGGGGAGTAAGTAGCCGTGTTGTCTTTAATTTTGTTTTTGTCGAGAATAAGAGACTTTAGAAAGATACATTTCAGAAAGTTTATTAAAGAGTATAGGGAATGTTTTGGTGTGGACATGAAGTAGATTTCTATAATTTATTTATTCAACGAATGTTTGATGAGTGCTTAATGTGTGCCAAATTCTGTTCTAGTTTCCATGTGCATTTCAAACCTACACATGTAGATTTTCTATGATGTCTTACACAAAGTTATATTGCTTTTCACTAGGGACCTCTGTGTTAAAAAGGCTAAAACAATGTATATTGAGTAGTCGAGACATAAGGGTATATTTTCCCAGAATAGCACAAATATGAATGTTCTTCCTTTTTTATTTCTTAAATTAATTTAGCTAAATTATCACAGTTCAAAAGAGTGTCTGCACTTTATGGTGAGAAGTGAGGAAACCCGTTTTATATTGCCCAAAGATTGTTTGCATCTGAGTTTCATTAACTGTTCCAAGAAAAGAAAACAAAACAAAACAAAACAA
This sequence comes from Puma concolor, assembly GCF_028749965.1. Lineage (NCBI taxonomy): Eukaryota > Metazoa > Chordata > Mammalia > Carnivora > Felidae > Puma > Puma concolor. Next base: position 24,715,667 of record NC_141670.1, read on the forward strand.
AACTAATCTGGACTTGGGATCAGTAAAATGAATTAATATGTAATGATGTAGCTGGAATCTTTTCATCATGTTCATTCTTGTGTGAATATAATTTTAAACTGAAATGTTAAGTTTTGCAGGCTCCAAACTGATCTCCGAAAACACATAGCTCTCATATACGTCATTACTGTGTTCAAGGAAAAGCCACCATGTATAAGGTAGTAAGGATTTTGCACTGAGATGTTTTGTCAATAAGAGGTTCTCCTCTCCTCCCCGCTCTTCCCTCTCCCCTTTTCCTTTCTACTCTGTCTCTCTGTTTCTTTCTTCTTCCCTTTTACTATTTCATTCTATGTATGTATATATTTATTTAGAGTTGATAGCAAATGATCATTATCAGAAGCTTGTATTAGGGTGTAATCTTGGAAACATAGAGCAACAATTGACGTAAACATTTGTTTGATCTAATTTGAAGAAAGAGACCATAACTGAAAGTGCAAGTAAGCAGAAAACAAACCAACCAAAAAAATAGAGGCCACGAAAACCATGTGATTTGCAGCTGAAGAAAACTCTCCACAGCTTGAAGTGATACGACAGTAAAATTGCTTGTATATTCAGGTCAAAGTTTACATTGTGTTTTTCCCCCCTTAAAACATTTTTCTGTTCAATTTTCTATTCATTCCATCATTGAAATAAAAAATAATTCACTAAATGCCTGACACCGTGTTAAATATTTATGAAGAACCAGAAACATGATGCTTAAGTTCTGTTTAAGTTTCTATTTAGTAATTGCATCTCACAACTTACTTTTTAAAAGGAGTCTGAATTCTGTTCTCAGAATGTTGAAAGTTCTTCTAGAGACCTAGGCATTTTTTTTTTTCAAATTGAGAATTGTATAATACTATAAAAACAAAATCTGTTGCATCTTTAGTATGTAAACACAATAAAAACAGCATTTCTTGGGAAAAAAACAGGTGGTAGGGTGACTGAATTTCAACATTACTCCTTTTCTCTACAAGAATCTCTTGGTACCTACTATAAAAACTAGTCTGAAATCCGTCACTATGATTGCTATAATGCTTTCAAAATGAACACAAATAGTACTTCACTAATTCCAATGACTAATCACATAGGAATTCACAAGCTTTGCAAATAAACATGAGTTTCATTTTTCAACAGGCCCCTTTAGAGAATGTTTTGTAATAAAATGAATTAAAATGAAACCTCTACTATGTTGTAAACCCTCCTCAGGGGAGGATTGACAATTGCTATATAGGACAGAAGCAGGGCATCATTTAATTGTTAATGCTGTATTGCCAAGAGTCTACTTACCATATTGTTCTCGAAGGGAATACAGGTTTAGTCTAATTTGAGTTCCAGAGTATTCTGGAATGTTTGAGTTCCAGACTTCTATAGGACTTCTATAGGAATTCTAGGCTTATTTGAGAAGGTCATGGTATCTAGAGAAAACCAATATAACCTAAGTCTTAGTGAAATTTTATCAATTCTTTTTCTTTATGATTTTGGGGCTTTCCATCTTGTTTCAAAGGTTGTCTTGTTTTGTATTTGGGTATTTCCAGTGTTTTCTTTTAATTTTCTGTCATTTAGTTTTACACTGGGTATTTCTTAGTTTTATGTTGTGAATAAACACAGTGGGAAATTATGTTTTGAATTTTCTTCTGATTTGCTATTGAAAATTACAGCCTGTGATTTACTACTTTTTGTATTTAGAATAGATAGAACTGGAAATTATTCTTGCAGAGTGTGTTAAGGATCTAATTTTAATGTCTTCAGTATGGATAGACAATTTAGTAAGCATCATTGACTAAGTAACCTAGTATTTCCACCCAAAATGATTGCTGCATTTGTCAGATATTAATTTATCATAAATACTTTTGATCTATTTAAATTATATTGTGTGCATTGATGAAATTTATATTTTAATTCCAATCTCCTTTTGAATTGAAATAATTTCATGTTAATTTCTAATTTAAAAAAGAAAATGTCTGGGGTGCCTGAGTGGCTCAGTTGGTTAAACATCAGGCTCTATTCAGGTCATGATCTCATGGTTCCTGAACTTGAGCCCTGCTATGGGCTCTGCACTCACTCTTCCTCTCTCTCTGCACTTCATGGGATTCTCTCTCCCTCTCTCAAAAAGAAAGAGAAAGAAAGAAAGAAAGAAAGAAAGAAAGAAAGAAAGAAAGAAAGAAAGAAAGAAAGAAAGAAAGGGGGAAAGAAAGAAAAGAAAAAGAAAGAAAGAAAGAAAGAAAGAAAGAAAGAAAGAAAGAAAGAAAGAAAGAAAAGAAAGAAAGTTTTAAAAAGGAATTGCTTATTAGTTTAAAAAAATAAAGTAAATAAAAATCTGATAAATGTTCCACATACTTTTCTCCCCAGAATAGTTTAACATAATGTTTTAAGTTTCAAGAGACTCTCTTTGGATTCTTGTTGAGATTTTACTACATATGTTTATTACTTTTTTAATATTGGATTTATGATAGGAAAGTAGATACGAGTTTACTTTTATCCAAGGATATATCAGATTCTTGAATTTTCAGGTAAATAATATCAGATGTGCTTTCTAGATATCCCTCTCCCAGAAATAGCTGTGAAATACACACATTGAGTGTTATAGCATTCGTATTAATATGGTCATTTAGCAATGGAATTATATATAGTTTAGAAGCATCCCTTTTGTAATTAGTATTTTTTCATTCTTAAATTTTATTTAAATCCAAGTTAGCTAACATATCATTATTATTCTTTACTGAGTTTTAATACAGTCAATGACAATCAAACACTAGCATCAGTTGACAGTTTTCCTATTTGGATCTGCATAGGTGATGTTTTATAAACTTTAACCAAAACAAACAAAATGGATATTCCTATAAGATCTGAGACCACACCTTCTTTCCCAACACCTTATGAAAATTCTCGAACATACTCAATATTGAAAGCATCTTGCAGTGACCACCTATCTACTCCCAGCTAGATGCCTCCATTATCATTCTCCTGTAGGTCTTTAATCACATATGTACGCATTCCACTAGCCATCTGCCAGTAGATCTTATTTTTATGCATTTGAACATAACTTGTACACATCTGTACACTTTACCTGATCACTTTGGCCTGCATATCATTATCTAGTTTTCAATATTGCTTAAAGTTTTTTTATTGTAAAATAATTATACAATGACATTCACAAATAATTAAGTGCACATTTCCTGAGTTTTGACAAATGCATTTACCTGTGTAACCCAAATTCCTGTCAAGAAATGAAACATCATCATCACCCAAGAGAGTTCTCTTATGCTCCTTCCCAGAAATCACCACCACTACCCACAAGAAGCTACTTTTCTCTCACCCTTTTCACTCTGGATTGGATTAGATTGATTTAGTCCTAAATATAAAATACAATACAATATGTACTCTTCTTTGCAAGATTTCTTTCACTCCTCATGATGTTTTTGAGATCCATCCCTGTTGTCGACTGTATCAATGGTTCCTTCTGCCTTTTACTGATTAGTATTCTTTTATATGAACATATAATATTTTATGTATGTATTTTCCTAATTGATAGACACTTGGGATATAGCTGGCATATATTAAGCTTTATATGAAAATGCCAGAGCTTTCCAAAGTGATTATATCATTTTCTGCTAAAAATGAATGAGAATTTCAGCAGCTGCACATCTTCCCCAGTATTCAGTAGTGTTAGCATTCTTACTCGTTTGAACCATTCTGGTAGGTGTTTAGTGTTATTTCGTGTTTTTAATTTGCCATTACTTGATGAGTAATGATATTAATGACTTTTGCTTGTGCATATGGAACGACCATATATTGTTTAGTGACGTATCCATTTATTTATAAACTTTTGTCCGTTTATTTTAATTATGTTTTTTGTATTTTTTCTTTCATTTTTAATTTTTTTAATGTTTATTAATTTTTAGAGAGAGAGACAGAGACAGAGCAGGAGTGGGGAGGGGCAGAGAGACAGGGAGACACAGAATCCGAAGAAGGCTCCAGGCTCCGAGCTGTCCGCACAGAGCCCAGTGCCAGGCTGGAACCCAGGAACCGTGAGGTCAAGACCAGAGCTGAAGTCAGATGCTCAACCAACTGAACCGCCAAGGCGATTCATGTTTTGTGTATTTGTATTTTATATTTCTGTATTTTATCTTTGAGCTGGAGGATTATTTATATATCCTGGCACCAGTCCTTTGTAACATCTGTAACATCTGTATTTTGTGGATATTGTCTCCCAATCTATGGGTATATTCATTTTACTGATGGATTTTGAAAGGCAGCTTTTCACCTTGAAGACATCTAATTTATATATATATTTTTTAATATTTACTAGTTATTCCTTTTTGTGGCCTAAGGAAAATTTTCCTACTCCCAAGTCACAAAGATATTTTCCTTTAAAAACCTTATGTTTTAGCTTTTACTTTTGATAACAGTGGGTGGTATAGATTGAGATTCATTTTGTCCTTACAGAGATCAGTTATTTGAGCAGCATTTGTTGAAAAGACTTTGCTTTTTCTCACTGGATCACTTTACTGCCTTTGTCAAAATCAGACGACCCTACATGTTAAAATTTATTTCTAGTGTCTCAGCATTGTCTTCATTATTAGAGTTTTGCAATAAGGTTTTAAGGTCAACATTGTTCTTTTTCCAGATGGTTTTGGATATTCTGTGATCTTTGCATTAGCTACATAATCCTAGGCAAATGACTCAACCTCACTAAGATTCAACTGCTTCCTAAGTAAAATATGGATAGAGTACGCATTTCTCAGAATTGCTGGGATGATTAAGAGATAATCCATGCAAAGCTTTAAGTATAGAATGAGTTCCCAGTATTAGATGATTATAATTATATGGCTAATTCACTAATAAAGAAGGGTAAATTTAATGATGGTTGTCAATGGCTACAATATTTTATTTTTAACGTATTCTATGATTTTATTTATCAGGTAACTGAGCCCCATAGAGATTAACTATATTTAAAATTTGAGTAGAACTCTGTAGAACCTATGAGTTTCTTATTCAAAGTCCTATATTTAATTCTTTCATTAGGCCAACATATCTCGAGCACAGTAATTTTCAGTGAGTACAAACCTCAATTTCCCAGACTACTTTTTAGAAATAACTTTCATTACTTCAGTATACAGCAGAACTTTCAATACAGGGAATTATTTTCTATGATTCTACAATTTATAATATAGCTTTTAGAAGCATCCAGCTTCTAGTAATGACGGGAAAATACTATTACAATTTTATTAGTGTTAATAAAATATTACTAATAAAATAGCCAATGAAATCATCAAGCCATTTTGATAAGCTGGCATGGCTAGTAATAGGTGATGCCTACTTTTATATTTAAAAAAATTTGTATCTAAATCTATTTATTCTCTAGAGTTCTTTGGATAGGTAATGTTATAATCATAAGCCTATCTAATTTCAAAGACTTTTCAAAGTGCCTGATTGTGCTTAAACGCAAAGATTTATTCCCGGAATTCATGGAGTTTAACATGTGGAGTTTAGATGGAGGTTTACAGCAAATCTGCATACCATTTGTGGACAAAAATATTCTTTTCCTATTAGCATAGCTAGATCTTGAGACGGTGTACATTGGTATGGAGGTAATATATGTGCATATATGTAAGTGTAACTGTACATGTAATTGATAGTGGATGATTCATATATATGTATCTGTAAATGTTCACAATGATTTATGCTATCCACAATAGTGTCAGTTTTTAGGACTCCATATATGTTATGATTTTTTGCCCACAGAAAATTAGTTTATTATGCTAGATAGGCCAGCTTGTAAAAAATAGTTTGCAAGCTTACTTTAATTTTCATATTCATAAGAACTACTGTACTGCCACTTGTGAAAAGAGAATTATTAAATCCTCCAAATGGTCTAATAGTTTCGTTACATACTCTTTGAGCACTCTCTATGAGTAATTTAAGTCCTAGTGTATATTACTCATCTGCATTGGCTATTATTTAAACCAGACAGTATTATTAATAATAAAATTTATATTATTTCTTTTTTTGGCCTTTTAAATTTTCTTTTAATTCCAGTTACTTAACACACTAACTGGAATTATATTAGTGTTATATTAGTTTCAGATGTACGATAGTGATTCAACAGTTCGATACACCACCCTGGGCTCATCATGACAAGTGCAGTCCTTAATCCCATCACCTATTTAACCTATCTCCAGCTCCCCTGCCTTCTGGTAACTATAAGTTTGTTTTCTATAATTAAGAGTCTGTTTATTGATTTCTCTCTCTCTCTCTTCTCCCTTTACTCATTTGTTTTGTTTCTTAAATTCCATATATGAGTGAAATCATGTGGTATTTGTCTTTCTCTGACTTATTTCACTCAGCATAATACACTCTGGCTCCATCCATGTCATTGCAATGGCAAGACATTTCATTCTTGTTTATGGCTAAATAATATTCCATTATATGCACATACATATGTATATAATGGGAAGTTTCCATCATTTGCCTGTTGTAAATAAGGCTGATATAAGCATAGGGGTGCATGTATCCCTTTGAGTTAGTATTTTCCTATTCTTTGGGTAAATACCCAGGAGTGTGATTACTGGATAGGGTAGTTCTATTTTTAAATTTTGAGGAAACTCCATACTGTTTTCCACAGTGGCTGCACCAGTTTGCATTCCCACCAACAGTGCAAGACTGTTCCTTTTTCTCCACATCCTTGCAACACCTGTTGTTTTCTTGTGATGTTGATTTTAGCCACTTGACAGGTGTGAGGTAATAGCCCATTGATTTGCATTTCCCTGATGATAAGTGATGATGAATATCTATTCATGTGTCTGTTGGCCATCTGGATGTCTTTTTTGGAGAAATGTGTGTTCATGTCTTCTGCTTATTTTTAATTGGATTATTTGTTTTTCAGGTGTTGAATTTTGTTTTTTAAATATATTTTGGATACTAATCCTTTATCAAATATGTTATTTGCAAATATCTTCTCCCATTTTGTAAGTTGCCTTTTAGTTTTGTTGATTGTTTCCTTCTCTGTGCAGAAACTTTTTATTTTGATGAAGTCCCAATAATTTATTTTTGCTTTTATTTTTCTGGCCTCAGGGAACATAGCTAGAAAAAAGGTTGCTATAGCCAATGCCAAAAAGGTTATTGCCTACATTCTTTTCTAGTATATTTATAGTTTTAGGTCTCACATTTAGATCTTTAATCCATTTTGAATTTATTTTTGTGTATGGTGTAAGAAAGTGGTCCAGTTTCATTTTTTGGCATGTTGCTGTTCAGTTTTCCCAACACCATTTGTTGAAGAGACAGTCTTTTTCCCATTGTATAGTCTTTCCTGCCTTGTCAAAGATTAATTGACCATATGGTTGTGGAAATAAAATTTGTATTATATCTTAATGATTACCACACTTAGTTTTATCAACAAAACATACAGTTGAAGCCTGTTTAATTCAAAGTCTTCTTCACTTCATAACTTGAAGGATTTAGCAGTACTGTAAAATTGCTACCACCTTTTGAATGTTTTTTATGTATTTATTGAGTTTATATCAAGAAATGAAAATATTCTTGTAAAACTTTATTTACATGTTTTGTCTCCATTGCACTGTTACTAGAAACTCAGCCCCAGTCGTTTCAGTTCTCTTCTTTTTCCTTGGGGTTGTATAAGGATACCAAGGAGCTTACACCGTGTCAAAGATTTGGGGGCAATGTTTGGTCATTGGTAGCTTCATGACCCAAAGTAGCATTTGCCAAGAGTTTCTCATTCTTCTCTTCACTTAGTATTCCTCCACCACAGGTCACTGCCCCTCTGTCCTTTGAGAATCTTTGGTCTCTTGTCCTCAGTCGTCTTAGTCCTGAGATATCCCTACTTTCCTCAGAGCTCTAGCATCTGAAGAATAAAGGCCTTACAATGTAGAACTTGGCCTCAAGTAGAGGAACACAGAGAACAATTTGAAATCAATTCTGTTGATTTCCCATCCAAATCTTCTTTACCCCATGAATCAAGAAAACAGTTCTTCAACAGGTAGAAAAACACAGCAAGCTCTCACTGACTTTGGTTTTCTTTTGATGTGTTTGTTCATGTGCTGAATCATTTTCAACATACTAAATGGCTAGGTTTTTCTCCAACTCAAATTGTCCGTAAGATTAGGAAACTCAAAAGGTCTTTATCAGCTTCTCTGATCCATCTTCCACTGTTTGTGGCAAAAGATACTGTTTAGTGAGTGGCAGAACTCTAAGGAGACATGACAGGGAAGGAAATGCCATCAATATCTCAAAATACTACCCTACCCCATCTTTCTCTCCATTAATTCTCCTCCTAAGACATTTCTTATTGTCCTGTGAGAACTTTATAACTTTCAATTTAGAGATGTTGAAACTGGGTCTGGTTACTGCTGGTTAGTTTTCCCAAACCCATCTCTCAGTCTTTACCACCTCTTTGAATAGAGATGCTCTAAGTGTTAGCAAAGCACTCTGCTTAATGGCTACGCTGGCGATGGATACCTGAGGTCTAAAATGAAAATGAATATAACAAAAAATTTTATTAAATAAGTAATAAAGATGAGAATGGAAAGGCTCAAAAGCCCAGAAAGACATAATACATTTTAATGTTCTAGTCCCAAATGTAAACATGATGGAAATATGACACAAAAACATGTATACATTTAATATGGATGTCATAGATATCATACTATCAAATATATGAACAAGAACCTCAACCCCTTATCCTTGGAAACAAACTAAACCACATCAATTATTTGATAAAGTAAGTGTGCTTTTCCTTCCACTTATAAGTTCACTGAGTTGTGTTTTCTTGAAAGTCAGAGTCATAATTTTAGAATATTAATATGAATATTATGCATATTAACTCATTTTAATTAAGTGCCTATCTGACTTCTATTTGAATGGTTCATCAATCCAAACATATATAATTACATTTAATGTTGCGGATAATTAACCGATGAAAATAGTAGTGGTCACAGATATACTACTCAAGATGGTCTATATTTGGGGGTTTATTAGGGGAAATCAATGATAAAATACACATTTTAACAGAAATGTAGATTGAATGTGCAAAGTATGGGTATTATGAGTGAAAAAAATTATGGATGATTATTTTATTTTCAGGTTTTCAAATGCTCTGTAAAAATATGTGACTTTTGTTTTTCAAAAAAATACATCGATTAATATATATAACAATATAACAATGTTTCAAGTAGAAGATAAGTAGATAGGGTTTTATATATATATATGTGTAACATATAGGGATATATATATATTCATGTATACACATACATATATATGTAACATATAGGGATATATATATATATATATATATATATATATATATATATAAAATCTAACCCCTCCAGGGGTTTTATAAATATGCCCAAGAGGCCCATAGAAAGTTTCAGAGTTGCTTAGGTGAGTGAAAAACATTGAAAATGTCAAAATCACTTCTTCTAAATGCTGGCTCTATTCCTTCAATATCACTTTCGAGTCTAAGTTCAACTTCACTACTGAAAGAGAGCTTATCTTCAGAGATCTATTTGATGTGGTTCTCCCTGCAAAACAGCTTTGGATCTGTTGCCTCAGAGGAAACCAGTTGCTTTGGATGATGGTGAATGTGAACCTGAGGGGACTCTTGTCCTAAAGTTGTGTGGTCAAGGGGAACACACAGAGTTGCTCCCCCATAAACAGAATGTTTATCCGTATCAGGGGCCCTTTATCTTATTACACTAGCGCTTTTTACCACTGTATTCTAGCTTCCATGTTCTGCCTTCTTTTGCTCTTGCCTCTAGTTTTATATTTGGAGATAATTTGAAACTGCCTCCCCACTATCTTTCTTTTCAGGCACAACAAGCTAAAACAGTTGGTTTTGGGGCCACCTGGGTGTCTCGGTTGAGGGTGAACTGTTGATTTCAGCTCAGATCATGATCCCAGGGTTGTGGGATTGAGCCCTGTGTCAGGCTCCGTACTAAGCATTGAGCCTGCTTGAGATTTTCTCTCTCCTTCTGCTCCTTTCCCCGGCTTGCACACTCTCTCTCTCCCTCTCTCTCTCTCAAATAAATATATAAATAAACATTGGGGTTTTCTTCCCTCAAAATGTATGCAATCTTTATTCATATTTAATTAAATGAGAGGTGGATCACCGCTCATTTACTTGTTCTCTGTCAGGATAATGTCATTCATTCTGTGAACATTTTCCTGGGCCAGTAGAGGTCAGTGGATGTAGGAAATGTCTCATTTCTTCATTTTAATTAATTTCTAAACGTGTAATGAGTACTTTGAAACTTTTCAGGCTTACAGAATTTTGACTGTGGAATTCTTGAAAGTTCACAATATTAACAATTTTCATTAAAGCTCTCTCGTCTTTGTGAGACTCTTGATAGCTACATGCTAAGTTGGTAGAAATTTATTAAAACTCCATCATTAATTTTGAAAATATATAAAAGATTTAAGCAAGTAAACTTATCACGACCTACTTTTCATGTGCGTTGTGAAAGGAAACAACATAAGAAACTGTTATTAAATCATTAAGCAAATGAGAGTAAATAATTGATGTGAACAAATGAAGTTTCATAAAGAACCAAAAAATAGATAAGGCAATAAAAAAGGATCCTAAAACTCGTTTTGCCTTTTGTTTTTTTTGAAATGGCAAAGATTTTTATTTATGCCTACCTGTTTGTTTGTTTTAGTCACTAATGTTATCTTTTAGTCCATCATAATTGTTTTTTTTTTTTTTTTTACTATGAAGGAGTCTTTTGTTTTACCCTTAGGCTTGAATCACCCACCAGGTCCTTGATCATGGAGGCTCCTCGAGGGGTCCAGGTCAGCGCCGCTGCGGGAGACTTCAAGGCCACCTGCAGGAAAGAGCTCCATCTGCAATCTACAGAGGGGGAGGTGAGTTCCCAGGGGGCAAAGAGGCCCGTGACTGCTCCTCAAATTAGATGCATATTCCTCCAGGTGACATATGATGAACTGCTTCGTAAAACAGCTTAAATTATGAAAATATAGTACTTCTTGAATATGAAATTTGGTAAACCTTCTGTTATTAAAACAAAGCCCCACTTATTTTCTAGGGAACGACTTCCATTCATGAGTCAATTAGAAGTGGGGCATCTAACTTCCTGTAGTTTCAGAATTGACAGATAAACATAACTTCAAGATCATATCAAGAATAAAGGCAGGCTTTTCTTTTTTTTTTTTTTTTTTTTTTTTTCCCCTCTTTTGGTCTTCCAGAAAGTTCTTCCAGGAATTACTTGGGATGTTTATTTCTGTAGAAATGGTTCCTATGTGTCTTCTAAAAGAAAAATGAAACAAGTTATTTTACTACTTAGCCAGATTGTCATTCCCTAGATAAGGAGGTAGATACATGGCAATATTTTTCTCCCATGTTACTTTATTTCCTCCAAGAATCTCCTTTAAATCTGTTCTCATTCCATTAAAGATCACTCACTTCCTCCCCTCACTGAAGTGATGAAGAACCCTTCATCTTCCTTCTGCCAGCTTTCACTGGAGTGCCAGAGGCACACGTTCATTTCATGTACCTTATTTGCTATATACATTGTGATTACTGTATCAGCAGAATTACATTTTTGTCACTTCTGGAAATTCCTTAGCATTCGGTCTTCAGGTATTACCACTCCCCATTACCGCTCCATGGCTCTTTTCTGGAACTCTGAAGAAATACTGTGTTTCCATTCCCTTACCCTCCACATCTCTTAGCCTCTCCTTCCTAGTTTCTATTTCTCTGTCTCCCTGTGCCTCACTCTGCTTATTCTTTCAGCAATACATGCTCAGGTTTATTTTCAGTATCTAATTTCTTATTTAATCCCTCCACTGAGCTTTTAATCTTAATAATCATGCTGTTCCCTTTTAGGGTTCTCATTTGTTATTTTTTCAAATCTGCCTGGACATTTTGGTAGCTGCTGTTTTGTATGCTTGCTTTTAATTCTATTTTAATTATTTCAAATCCTTACACACAGAACCTATTGTGTATATTTTTACTACGACTCTCAAAGGCCTTGAAAGTCTAAATCAGTTCTTTTTACTGTTTCTACCAATTAAGTCCCAAAGTATTTTCTTCCTTCTTGTGTTAATTTTATTATAAGTTTATAAAGATCAAGTTGAGAAGAAAAAGAATGGAAGAATAATTTGAGAAAGATGCTCTAAAGCATTTTATACGTCTTCAGATGTAAAGATGAAGGCACAAATGAATAGAATCAAAGGAGGATGTTCCTTTGGTTAAGCCATTATCTCAGTTGTTGATTCACGATAAATTTTCCTTATAAATTTTGTTACTTTTCTATAAACAAACTTACTGGCAGGACCATATTAGCATCTTAGCAGGTATTACAACTTAAATGATCTAGAAATAGGCTTCCTAATATCTTAAGAGTACTATATCCATATTACCTTTCAAGATTTCTTTCTACTACAGTTACAGAATACAATACTTTGTCTACCACAACAAGATAGAAATCTTTCTTAAATATCTTGCATCCTTTTTGAAGAGTTGCTTTTATCATGACAATTATTGCATTCAAATTATTCATAATGAATCACACCATAATAAATATTGGTTGTTATTAATCTCTGTTCTGTTCCTATTTACTCAGCACTTTACTTATGTTCTTTAATTCAGTGTATCAGCAGAATGAATCCTTGGATTCAATTACAGGTTAGCATTTAATTGTGAATTGAATATTAGGCTATAAATAAATCATAGCCAGAGATTTTCAGCCGTTGTCATTTTTTATATTAATAATATAAAGACACAAGAAAGCACAGCACTTTATAGTAGAATAAAATTATATCTAATTTTCCTAGGAAAAAGTGTGAAGTTATCTAAAACTTTCTCTTTGTTTCACTAACTATGCACAGAAAGGCGGATTGATCATTTACTAAACAAAAGAGATAGATATAAAGTCCCTCCCTTAGACTGTTTTTGAAGTCGTTAAGATCAAGACAAACATGGCATTGAGGTAACAAAGTAACAGACAAAATGCTTAAGAATGAAATTGCACACAAAATTCTGCACTGATGAAGATTTAGGCGTTTCAGACATAATATTGCAAGGAATTTCAAATTCACTTCTGAGGACGATCTGAATCATAATATAGGGGGAACTTTGACAGTATTAAAACAGCGCAAGCCAAAAAAAAAAAAAAAGTACATTCGGTGCAATAATACAACATATTACAAGGTCACTGGGGAAGGAGAAAAAATTATTTTGCAAATTTAGATTTTCTATAACACTGATAGGCCTGATTTCAATGGGTAAGAAAGGGATAAATGAGTTCTTGGTGCAGAAAAGACAGTGGATGGTGATATAAAACCTCGGGCATGTGATCCTGAGTACCACGGAGAGTTTTAGAAAAAATGGATTATATGGTTTACATGGGCAATACAGAATAGAAATATCAATTTTAGAATATGGAGGGTGAACAGTATCACAGTAACTGCCTTCGCAGAAAAGAGATATGAGCAAGCCTGTTACCGGACTCGAGTCCTTGGACCCAGCAAGGATAGAAATGAGGCTGGACTCCAAATGTAAAAGCACAGGCAAGGCTTTAATGGGGCTAATGCTCGAGAGCCAGGGAGGCGGCACAAAGGAAGGAATCCTCAGGCTGACTCCCTGAGGAGAGGTCAGGGAGAACATTTTGAAGAAACTTAGGTGGGCAAAGGGGTGCCATGTAAGCATCTAGAGGCGGGGATTTATTAGCACCTGTGCACTTAAAGATCATGCTTCTTCATGCATCGCTTGTTTAATTGACATGTTAAATCTCTGTCCCTGGGTATGATTTTTAGTATTATAATGAGGGGGAACGTCAGTGTAAGTTCAGTACTGGGGTCCATGATGGGGCAGACTGGTTTGCAGACTGGACTGGGTTTGCTCCTCAACTGGTACTTTGCTCTGGAGAAGTGATAACAGCCAGTAGGGAGTTCTATGAGAAACGTGATGTCAGTCAGCAGGCGGCAAGGAGTTTTTCAGATACACAGGGGCTTGTTCCCAAGGTCCCTGAGGGATTTCATCCTCCTTATTCTTAAGGAGAAAGGATAAAGGTCTCATTTTCTGAAACTGCTTCCTGTTGCATGAGGCCATTGTCCCTGTCCTAACCTGGATGGGTAAAAATCTCTCATGGACTGTTCTACTGACTTACAGGATTTGAATCTTCCTGTAGAGGCACAGGGTGGAATCCTTGTGCTACCATTAGCTTGACTTGGAATTGTTGGACCCTGGAGGACACAGATTTTACTAACAGGTCAAACAGACACCAAAAATAAGTAGCAGGAGGATAGCCACCAACAGTCTCAGGAGAGGTAAATATAAACAAACAACAAACAAACAAACACCCAAAACAAAAGAGAGACCGGGGAGGGCATTTTTGATTGTTGACCAGATATAGTTAAGATCTGTCCCTAAATTGTGCCGACGCAGGCAGGATGCCTGCTCATAAAACCTTTATGTATTTACTTCAATTTTTCCTGTGTTAATTACATAGGCACAATAGGTTTTGTTAATAACGGCATAGACTCCACCTTGTTCAACCAGCAAGTAGGTAATTAATAAGAGGCATTTCTGTGACAATAAAAGAAAAACACAAGTTGATGGTTGGAGCAAATTATAAACCCAGTTTCTGAATCCTGACTACTCCGGTGAGAAGATTTCTGGATGTCAAGCTCGAAGCACCGTCAGATGGAGTGGGCACAGACAGCAACAATCTGATGCATTTTTTCTGGTTTGTAGTTCACATTCTCTGGTGATCTTTTTGAGGGGCCCAGAGAGCGACAGGCATGAAAAGGGTCTACACAGGAGCTACCGTGACCATTTCTCTGAGATGTACCTCAAGTTGTCTAGCTTTAGTGTGCAAGGCTTCAGGAAAAGGAACAGTTTTACTTCTTAGTGATTCCAAGACAAGAAAATGCAAGAAGATCGGAAGCCATAGTTTGAAGAGGCATAGCCAGATGTTTGAGGAAACCAGAAGAATTCAGGATCCAGACCAGTCTTCTAGGCAAACAATAAACACTTTAAAGATAATTGATCAGAACTAGAATTTAACATCCACAAAAGGTACGTTATTGAAACATACTTTGCCCTCTAAATCATCCTCATATTCATCAAACATAACCAAACTAAAACCAATTTGTTTGTAAAAACAAGTCTAGTTTTAACAAACTTGGTCTAATTATTTGTGTAAGTAAAGCAAGAATAGTGATTGACCACATAAGTTCTCTTAAATCTACTTTGCTGGAACTTTTGTAAGGAATTTTACTTTTTACTTTTTATTTTACTTATTTATTTTTATTTTTTAAAGTTTTTTAAGTTTTTATTTTTAATTTATTTTTGAGAGAGAGGGAGAGCAAGTGGACAAGGGGTAGAGACAGAGAGGGAGAGAGAATCCCAAGCTCCGACAGTACAGAGCCGAAGTTGGACACTTAACTGCCTGAGCTACCCAGATGCCCCTGTAAGGGATTTTAGTTTGAACTTTTAATAGCCTCTCCAGGCCAGAAGTCAAGCCAGATACTTGCCATTAGAATTGCCTGAACTACCTGTACATTCGGGTGAATTCTTCTTGAGGTCCCCAACATATCCTTAGGAGTCTGTACCTGCCAAGAAGTGACTTTACTCACCCCGTAAGGCTGCTGGAAACTCTATAAGTAAGGTACCAGGCCAACAGTTCCAAGAGGCTCTTTTGGCTCCATAAAGTCAACTTTAGTTCCTTAAAGTTGTCTAGTCATATCAGTTTATCCATACCTTTCTCAACTATGACATTCCAAAGTCTTGGTGATATAGTCAGTGTTTCCAAGAGTGTACTGTTACAAGAATGAATTCTTATTGAACTTATGTAAACAATTATAATTGCCATGAAAGAAAGAATACTCACTGAGAGTTTCTGAATTTTAAAGGATTCAGGTAGGGAGAAAAGTGAAAAGTCTTAACTTATTTGCAAATGAATGTTTTATCAAATTTCTGTAAGACACAGACATCATAGAAGAACATGTTTCCTGCAGTCTGAAAGAAAAAATGTTAGTGAACCAGCAGTATTTTTTTAAAAAGTTATAAAAACTATGTATTCAGGGGGTGCCTGGGTGGCTCAGTCAGTTGAGCGACCGACTTCGGCTCAGGTCATGATCTCACAGTTTGCGAGTTCGAGCCCCGCGTCGGGCTCTGTGCTGACAGCTCAGAGCCTGCTTCTGATTCTGTGTCTCCCTCTCTCTCTGTCCTTCCCCCACTCATGCTCTGTCTCTGTCTCAGAAATAAATAAACATAAAAAAATTTTTTAAAAACTATGTATTCAGCCCCACATTACTAATTTTTGTTCTATTTAAATACAGTTTTCCCAGCAAGTCCAAAAATTCTTACCTAGTTTAGTTTCATGATATTAAGGGTGTCAAAAACCTGTATTTTCAAAAGTTCTTTTCATGAACCTCTTTGAGGTTGAAAACATTTGCAAGAGCATCAGAACAATGACTGTAAATGACAAGACTCAAAAATGGACATGGTTAAAGATCTGATGAGAGTTCATTATAGTGTAGTTGACAAGGAAATCCAGTTATTTCTGTAACATACATTTTAACAATTAAAATGTCAAGTGACAACCTTATACCAGGAGATATTAAAGCTTTAGGGATTTCATATGATTTCTGGAATAGTTATTTGTAAATAACTTAATGCATAAAGTTGAACTCATGTAATTCATATAATTTCTAGAACATTGACCCATAGAGTATAACCTAAGAAAGTTTATTATCAATTGTTTAATAATGCCTCCCTTATAACTTAACAAACCGTATAAACAAGCACATGCCTAAATAGGATCAGAGATTACTATAAATCTTAATATTCCAAAGACAAATACATAGGATTATACAATTGTGAGCAAAATTTAGCTCCTTTAATATTGAAAGATTTCATTTACTTAAGTAATCAAAGACCTAACAAGAACAAATATGAAATCTTATTTTTCTGGACAGATAAAGAAAAAAAAACTTTACTTATAATTTCTTATTAAGAGCAGACCAACAATGCAAGAAAACCTTGTCTCTTTAATAGAAAAACCAAATTTTATTTTTATACCAGTGTACTTTTAAAACTCATCTATTCTAATCTTAGTCCTGACCACCTGACATTCTTTTCCAAAGATTCTCTCCACAAACCTTCTGCAGCTTTCTTTTTAATTCAGATTTTGTCCTAAGCCTTCTCTCTCTAAACAGTCTCATCTTAGGACAAAATTACTTTCTTCCTGCAACAAAAATATTTTCTTCATTCTTTATGTCTCTTTAAACATATTTCCTTTTTTTTTTTTAATTCAGTGTTGTTTTCCTTCTCATTTCCAGCAGTCTCAACTACATTTATCAGAATTTTAAGTCTTAGAAACCTCAATTTCTAGTAAAAACTAGGTAGTAACCAGGTATGAACGGTCTGTTACAACAGTAGTTACTTTTGGCAATTTACAAATTTTTTGGAAATATACAAATACATTTCATAATTTTTAAAAATGTGAACTTTTTTATGGTACAATCATTTGATATAGCATAAAACATGTTTACCAACAGATTCAAATGTATCTTTAGTTTTTTTGTAATAAGCCAAAAGCAGATGAATCTGTTTAGCAATTAACTTATTAGTATTTTATCTTATTTTGAAAAGATTCAGATTCCCAATGAACTTAACCCAATGTATCACTTAACCTAGCAAAGCTTTAAAGTTTTAGGTTACCAAAGATTTTGAAAGCTATAGACCTTTTTATTTAATTTACTTATTCTTAACAATTACCCATGAAAACCTCAGGAGACAGAAAAAAACCTAACGTTATTTTAAGTCATTTTTGCTGACAAATTGTAACAAATACAACATGAATGTAATAAACTCAGGTACAATGAAAGCTCGATGTTGATAACTCCGAAAGACATGTTTTTAATTAAACCAACAGCCTTGAATTAGCTTGAATACCAAGGATGTTGCACCTGTGTCCACTAAACAGCCAATCTGTTTGCTCCCCACAGTCCATTTTACCTGGTGCTCTTGTGGGGAAATTGAAAGTGAGCGCTTTAAGTCTAGGGGGGCTCTTGGGCCGCGGATGGTGCTGGAGGCCCCAGGGATGGTACAGGAGCAGGAGCCAGCAGCTTGAGTGGCCCCAGTGGTGGTGAGGGGACAGGAGGAGGAGGAGGAAGAGATGGCAGGGAGCCCCCAGCAAGGCCAGAGGCAGATTTTAAAGTTTGGACAATAATTTCTCCATCTCTGTCTCTGGTCTCTCCCTTCTGCCAAACATGTTTTTTCTCTGGTTGCCCTTTAGCCCCCGGGGGGGGGGGGGGTCAGGAGCAGGTAGTGGGTCGGACATCAGTTCTGGTGCTCATACTCAGGGAGGTAGATTTAGGATTTCTAGTCGCTCCCCATCTCCCTCCTCCTTTTCCTCAGTATTCTGATTATTGGGAAGGGGGTCAGGTGTCTTAGATTTTTGTTCCTCCTTACTTCTCTGGAGCATCAAGTAGGGCCCTTCCCGTGAGGCATCTGTATTATGGAGTAATGTATAGGCCTGAATGTAAGGAAGTTCATCCCAGATCTAGTGAACTTAAAAAACATACGGGTTAGTTTTTATCTGAGTGGTTTTTAGAATGCCCAGTTTTTACAAGTGCTTGCCTTTAAACCAATTACATAGCGCTCCTTTACAAATTAATTTTAGCAATACCATCTGGAGATAGAAAAAATATCTCGTATTTATAACACATATGGACACATATACACAAACAAGATGCAAACAAAATCTAGCCTGTTTCACTATTTGTGGAGAAGACATGACAAACCCGATTTCTAAATATCCTGTTTTTATTAAAACAAACCTAACTGTAAGATAGCATTATAATTTATGGATCCATTCATTAGTTATATTTTATTTTCCATTTAGAACACAGCTGACTTTGTGCAAAGATACCAAAAACCGCAGCAACAAATGAAGCCTATAATACCTGGTTCCTCCCCAAAAGTGGGAGGCTTCCTTGATTGAACCAAACGGCTTCCTAGGTTTTGGTTGTTTAGTCGTATAGCCAGCTTTTTCTAATTCTGTGTACAAGAAAACTAATTTAGACATGTCAGAAGAGCCCTATTTGAGACTCACGTGGTCCTTAATTTTTTTCCACCTGGAGAGCACGAGCGGTAACCCTCAACAGCTCGAATAAAAGCAGGACCATCAGCTTAAATTGAGGGGGTCTGGCTATCAGGTCTCTTTGCCGACATACCTGTGAGGTGCTGAGACGTCAGAGGGGCACGGAGAGTGGGTGCCGGTCCCCCATTGCCAGTTCCAGAGGAGCCCCCGGGGGTTGTCAGCCGAGCTGCTCCAACCTCCTGTCCCCTATGCCAGGAAAGGTCGGCGCAAAATGAACAAAGTCTAACAAAATTTTAAAGAGAAAGGAAAAAAAAAAGTTTTATTCCGGTCAAGTTAGGATAGCTGCTGGGGATACGGTCTTCAAAGAAGAGAATGCTTCCAGGGAAGGGGGGTTCAACTACAAATCATGAGAGGACTTTTCAGACAGTTGTAGGCTTTTAAGTTCCGCGTATGGGCAAGACTGCATGGCTTTAGTCTCGTGGGGACTGAGAGGGGGGTTTACTCTTCATGTTTGGAATAGTCCATTTTAAATTTTAAATGAGGCAGATTTAAGTCCACAGTTGAGTACACAGATACCAAAAGTAAACGGGTTTTTAAAAGTTTATTTATTTTGAGAGAAAGAGAGCCCCAAGCAGGCTCTGCACTGTCAGCACAGAGCCAGATGTAGGCCTCAAGCTCCCAAACGGTGAGATCATGAGCTGAAATCAAGAGTCTGATGCTTAAATCACTGGGCCATCCAGGCAACCCCAAAGGTAAATAGGTTTTCCAACAAAGTTACAAATCAGGGACCTCCCGAGGGGAGAAAAGGTGGTTAAAAAAAAAAAAAAAAGACAAAGAGAGGGACAAAGAAAAGGAAGCCCAAAAGCGGACTCTAACTCTAGCCCAGGAACTTTAGCCCCTTACCGGGTTGATCGGTCCTGGCGGGAATCTCCCAAAATCACCGCTCAAAGGGACCTAAATGGGAGTCCCTTTTTCCAAGGGTACTGGTAGCAAAGATAAGAACCAGGGGGCTCCTGCTCCGGTGGGAGGCTTCAAATGCTCCAAGTCTGTGGGTGGCGTCAACTACCTTCTGAAGGCCCAGGCCGGCTGCACCTGCAGGGCCTGGGATAGGTCCCTGCCACCTGCCAGGAGCAGAGCCCTGGTGCAGTCCGGTCACTGAGATTACGTCCTTCTGTTGAAGGAAAACAAGGGAGCAAACAAAACTGCTAAGAGAAGATAGAAAATCCTGACAGGAGTGAAGGGATGGGGTCAGAGCATTGCCTGAAGGGCAGTGAGGAAAAGGGGAGACTGGAGACCCACCAGTCCCCGTGACTCGGAACAGAGAGGCCTGGCGGCCCTTCAGTCGTGGGCGTTGGTCCGGGTCTAGCGTCCCTAGTTCTCCTGGGTCGCGTCTCCTCTTAGGGCCCCTTCCTGGTCCACAGATGGACTCGGGTCCTTGGGTCCAGCAATGGTGAAAATCGGCCCGGACCCGAGATGAAAAAGCACATGCTCCTGAGGCTGGAGCACCAGGGAGGCGGCACAAATGAAGCAATGGCCAGGCTGACTCTCCGAGGAGAGGTCAGGGAGAATATTTGAAAGAAGCAGGTTTTGGAAAGAGGGTGGAGTGGAAGCACCTGTGCGCTTAAGGGTCCTGCTTCTTCAAGTGTTGCTCGCGTTTAATTAACACGTTAAATCTCCACCCCTGGGCATGATTTTTAGTATCATAATGAGGGGGGAAAGTCGGTGAAAGTTCAGTACTGGGCTCCGTCTTGGCGCAAGCTGGTTTGCCCCGGACTCGCTTGCCTCTTAACTGGTGCTTTGCTCTGCAAGAAAACTCGGGGCGCCTGGGTGGCTTGGTCGGTTAAGCGTCGGACTTCGGCTCAGGTCATGATCTCACGGTCCTTGACTTCAAGCCCCGCGTTGGGCTCTGTGCTGACCGCTCGGGCACTGGAGCCTGCTTCGGATTCTGGGTCTCCCTCTCTCTCTGCTCCTCCCCCGCCCATGCTCTGTCTCTCTCTGTCTCAAAAATAAACGTTAAAAAAAATTTTTTTAAAAAAGAAAACTCATGGTGGCCAGCAGGCAGCAAGGAGTTTTCCAGGTGTGCAGGGACTTGTTCCCGAGGTCCCTGAGGGTCTCACAAACATGCTGCGGAAACCTGGCAAAGCTGGGCTGGAAACGGTCGACGTGAAACACCTCTTTCTACCTCCCGATTTATTTTTTCTATCTCAAGCCAAGACAAT
Organism: Puma concolor; assembly: GCF_028749965.1. Lineage (NCBI taxonomy): Eukaryota > Metazoa > Chordata > Mammalia > Carnivora > Felidae > Puma > Puma concolor. The sequence continues at coordinate 24,736,989 of NC_141670.1, forward strand.
ATCATTTCCAAAAGCCCCACGCGTTTAAAGTTATTAATAAAATATACATCCCCTAAACGGGTGAGGGCACAGTCTGAATCTCAGAAGTTCACGGAATTAAGTATTGTCCTCTGAGGACAAGCTGTCAAGAGTAGAGATTGGAGAACATGGGGGGGGGGGGGGGGGTTGCTGCTCTGCTCACATCAGGCCAAATGGTTGAGGCCTCCACAGCTGTGCTTGTGTCCACAGCTGCCACCTGCACACCCTGCCTGTACAGAAACCGCCACTCTCCACAGCTGTTCCCCCAGGCTGCACGCAGGGGCAGGGGGATGACCAGTTCCGTAGCTGTAGAAACTGTGTCAGCAAAGCTGCGACAAACTGCCAGGGCTAACCAGCCACGTGGGTTTCTGTGCTTACTAATAAATGAACCTCTCACACTGTCTTCTGGTCCCATCCCACAGGAGCCCACAGACCCATCCCACAGGAGCCTCTTCAGCCCACGTTCGTCAGCTTTCCATTTCCACCCTCCATCGTCTTATTTATTTGTCCGTGGTTCTCTGGACGAAATACCAGCTCCTGGTGTTTCCTCGGAGCCAACTCCTCCTCTGCAAACATGCAGACCTAAACCCGGCTGTCCCAGAGCTCGCCCGCTAACATGTTTCTGGCAAAGCCGAGATTTCCGCTTTCTGAGAGCATGCTAGCTTCTAAAAGGAAGTGAGGAAAGTGTGAGCCCAGTTCCTCTCTTAAACCCATCCAGTAGAGAAGTCATCCCTCGGTACCTGGGGAGAAGCGAGCTAAAGAGCCCAGACTATGTCAATAGTTGGTGGTACAGTCACTCATGGCGCTCAACAAGGGGACACAGAGCCAGGAGAAAGGAGGCCCAGCCTCTCTACCCCAAAATGTGTCTTTTCCTTCTGCTTAGATTTGTGCGCTTTTAACTTTCCTATCAGGCAAAAAAAAAAAAAGTCTCCTTAAATGAGAATAGGAGCACAGCAGTAATTACGTAACCCTGAAAGAAGTAATTATGGGGTGATAAATTTCAACATTTGACACCTACAAATGAAAGTTTTAATGACACTTTAACTCGAATGTTGTTGGTGAATTCAATCATCCCTATGCCTTCCGATCTACTCATTTATTCCACCACCATTTGTATATTATGTGGAAACTGTATGTTGCAGAGTCAAACACTGTGAAGTTATAAAAAATCTCAGGTATGATTCTATCTTCAAGGAGGATATAATTTAATATATAAAGGCAGATATAAATAGGACTGTAAAATAACATCAACTAAGGAACAAAATAAAATATAATACGTGTCTATGGGAGAACCAATAAGGAGAACCTTTTCTATGGGGGGTGAAGTGAATGCACTGGGCTTTGCTGGAGGGTGACACTTGTACCCTAGAGGGGAAGGACATGCCTACTGGCGAAGGAAGAACACGATTTCATGCACCGAGCAGTGGCACAATTTTATGCACTGTTCTGCAGCTGTGAACCAAAGACAGCTGTAGATCGACCTTGCAAGTAAGAGAAGCAAACAATGAAGGAATGCACACTTAATACAATGTTAGGAAGGGACTGGTACTATAGAGAAAAGTAAAGCTGTCAAAGAGAGATTAATGGATTAGTGTTATTTTCATGGAGTGGTTAAGAAAACCCTTTTATAGGTGGCCTTTTAGCGGAGATCTGACCACATCTAAAGTAATCTATAATATACATGTCTCTGGTATATGAACTCTTCTTCTGTCTTATTTGCAGCATGCGATAGATTCCTGCATTTCAATGTTTTAATTAAAAAATAAAACATAAAGGAGTTGGCTATTAAAACATAATAAAAACTAAGCAGAACAAGTCAGTCAGAGAAAGACCAATTATGATTTCACTCATAGGTGGGGTTTAAGAAACAAAACAAATGAACATAGGGGAAGGGAAGGAAAAATAAGACAAAAACAGTGATAAGATAAATAAGAAAAATAAGATAAAAACCATAAGAGACTCTTAAATGCAGAGAACTGAGGGTTGCTGGAGGGGAGGTGGGGGGGATGGGCTAAATGGGTGATGGGCGTTAAGGAGGGGACTTATTGGGATGAGCGCTGGGGGTTATATGTAAGTGATGAATCTCAATTTAGACTCTTGAAACTAATACTACAGTAGTTGTTAATTAACTTGAACTTAAATACATACATACTTAAAAATAGTAATAAATACCCAAAAAAGACAAAAAGCAGAAATCACCCTCCTACCCCCGTTTTCTAAGCAGCCTGTGAATAGCTAACCCCACTTGTAAATATCTGGAGCAAAAAAGTATTCCAGGCTGAGGAAATAGGGAGTAAACAAGACCTGAGGCCAGAGTTCTTTTGATATATTGGAGAAAATGCAAATGTTGGAGCAACGACAGTGACCGGAAATGGTGTTAGTGAGAGGCCAGATCTTGGAGGGCTCCTGAGTCTTGGGGAGGAATCCATATTCATGATAAATGTGGTGGGAGACCATCAGGGAATTTTGAGCAGGGGTGGGGGACAAGACCTGATCTGTAGTTTTTAGAAGTTCACTAAGCAAGATGATGTAAAATAGGCTCTAAGAGGACAAGAATGGCAGCTGGCAGGCCAGTTAGGGGGCTATCCTAGGATTTCCGGTGAGAAACAAATAGGACTTGGAGGAGAGCAAATATGTGGGAAATGGAGTAATCTCAGACTCTCCTGTCAATTTAGAGACACCTGTAGGCAGTAATTAGCTACCTAACAATGGAATGAAGAAATAGCTCCAGAAAGCGGTTTCTTTGCTCAAATTCATGACTCAGCTTTTCTTTCTTTGAAACATCCCCCTGCATGTCAAAACCACGTGATCACTGTCCCTCAACGTGGCAAGTCCATGTTTGGAATAAGTGAAGTAATTTTGCAACTTAGAAAATACAGCAAAGGAAGTGTGGCATACAAGTAGTACATTTCATGGAGATTTCAAACCTGATTGTATCTAATAATTGTTGTTAATAGTGTGAATTATCTACTTGGTATATTTCCTTCAGACTCTCTGTCAACACGATTTTATGACTTTTGAAACATCAGGCCAGAGAGTAATTTTTTTTTTTTTTAATTATTAACTGTCCATCCTTTCAGTAACGCCCTCTCCATGCACATCCTTATTTCTTTGTATATTCTTTAGACCAGGCACGATTGAGAAGTTGAAAGGGAGAGACTGTCAAACTCATTAATTTTCTGTGGTGTTTGAATAAGTGGGTTGGCCCCTTAAGTGATTGTGCAGTATTGCTTTTCAGATTGAGGGCTTTCTGTCAGAATGCACCACGTCTCAAAGGAGCAGAGAGCTGCCGAGCTTTTGGGCTGTGCCTTCGGAATGTAATTTGTTTGTTCAACAAAGCGTGGCAGCTAAAACCAATAGCATTGTTTGTTGTTTGGTCTTTCTTATTAGACCCTGTTGTAAAGCTCCGAGGAACGTAGAATGCTAAAATGAATTGAAATGCACTTTCATTTCCCCCTAGATCTTTTTGAACGCAGAGAAAATCCGGCTGGGGAATCTACCGACCGGCTCTTTCTCATCGTCTTCACCCAGCTCCTCAAATTCTCGGCAGGCAGTGTACGAACTGTGTGTCTGCCCCAATGGCAAACTTTACCTTTCTCCAGCGGGACTAGGTTCCACTTGTCAGTCCAGTAGCAGCATCTGCTTGTGGAGCTGAAGTGACTGATTTCTCCTCACACCAGAATAGCCTTTTGTTCCCGTCCGTCTGCTTCACAGTTCTGCTCGGTTTCCCTTGTGATCAGTCCAGAGCTTCTTCGAATGGTCCACAGAGCAACTTGTTCCCATGCAAGCAGGGATTCGCTGCCACCTTCTCTTGTGATTTACTGTACTGCTCAACGCAGAGAGTGTGGGTGACAGAACAGTGGAAAAAAAATCACCTTCCGCGGGAAAACTGGATCATAACTTTTGCTCAAAAGGGAGAAAAACATAGGTGCCTTTGCTACGTGAAGTGAAGCACACAGTTTTAGATTTTTGCAGGACCTGGATATGAACTGCACACATACACATTACATAGATGAAATTCTCAGTATCCAATGGCAAGATGAGATGGTTGACCCTGTCAGAAAACTAATTCGACAGTCTGAAAGCACAATTTTCCAATCATCTTTTTGGATGTAAACTTTTATCCCCGAATTTTAAAATTTTGAAGCATTATATAATGCTTGCTTTACTAAAAATTAAATTCGATACATGATTTTTAACAAAACGAAACAAAACAAGACAGAACCCCACCTTGAGTTTTATTTGTTTCTTTGAATTCAGTGTGTTGTTACTCTTTGTCTACTAAGTCTAGAATTTTGTACATTAGGTAATTTTGAAAGCACTCAGCAATATAATCTTTACAGAATTAACAAAATGCCATTATACTGTCATTTGTCAGATCTGAATGGCCTTATATAGTATTTACTTGGCTTTTGCATGTGACGTATTTGCTTTTAACGAAACATCTAATTTATTCCGATATAAGATAGGATTAAGAGAGATCTACTGATGGTATGGAATCCATAGATTTTTTTTTAATTCACCTGCTATCTTTTACACTAGGTTCTCATAGTACAACTCTTTGTTTTCTCCACTCCCTTTAAATTTGACTCTGACTGCTAAAATTCAACCATATCCTCTAAATAAATTAATACTAATGTGATGCATTATGCCGAGAATGGGTTCACTTTCCATTGGAATATAACCTTCAGAATTATATCTATGTATTCTTTTTTATTGGAGATTAAGATTTAAGGATGGTCGAAAGTAAATTATAACTCCCTGCTTAAACAGTAAAAACTATAAATGTTAACAAATATGTTGAAAATGTGTTTACTCCATTACATTCCTATTTTAAGGAATTTGGTTGTGTTTCCTTTCAGCTCTTAACATTTGGTTACCTTTATTAGACTGTTAAGCTACCCTGGCATCAGAAATCCTAGTTCCTTCCATTCTCCACTGCTTATTTTTGTAAAGTAGCACGAATAAATAACTCCAGAATAATGCAGATTTGTTGCTCACAGCACTCCTTAACTGGAATTCTTGAAACTTACAGAATCCAAGAATGTAAAATTGTATTTAAGTCTTTCCTATTATGGGAAGATGAGTTGATTAAGGTAAGTCCTTAATTTTCACATGTCAATCAATTTCCTTTTCCCCCATGCACCCGATGGCAGGCATGTGCAAGCTTCATTCGGGGCTCTGTGACTGTAGATCCTTTGGAAGTCAGGCCTCCACGGCAGCAAAGTGGGGATGGGACCCTGTTGAATAATTTAGCAAAAGTAGGAAAAATTAGGTGATGTAAGCAACAAACTGAACCATTTGGCCAGAATACATACATACCCTTGTTTGGATAACCTAACCTACTGAATGCTTGAAAAAGCTCCATTTTACTAAAATGCATTCTGTACTCAGCAAAAAGTCAGAAAGCTAGCGCACTTTTATCACTTTTTACAATAGAACTTGACTTGTGCTTAGAAGTGATTATAGAAAACTCAGATTCCTATTGAAGTCAGCACTTTGCAGTTGCTTACAAAGTCCTATCATAACGTAAGAGTTCAACTTCTGTAAATGAAAACATTAGAATTTAATATGAGAAATTCTCATGCTGGGTTAGCAAGTACACAAAGTATATAACACGAGAAGTTTTGAGAAATTATGGGTGCTAATCACTGTGTTATGGACCTTTTAGGAAAACACTGTGCATTAATTTGGACATATTCAAGTTCTAAACATCCCTCAATTAAAACAATTAGAAAGTTTTTTTAGTCAAATGGTAACAATTCTTTTGATTAGTAATTAGCGCTGTTTCTAATCTCAGCTCTGTCCTCTACTGATCAGTGAGCTGATTTAGGCGGTCTGGGGATATCTCCAGACTCCAGTTTACTCAACTATACGACAAAAGTACTGAGCCAAATGGTCTCTTGAGATTCCTTCCAGCTCTAGCATGTTCTAATTCCAAGAGCAAATATTTTAAGAGGTGGAAGGGCCGCTGAAATGTAAAACTATATGTCATAAAAGGAGAAAAAAGGAAAGAGAATGAGGAGACAAACGGTATAAAATCCAATTCCAGTGACGGGCTGTCCAATTTCGCATTCAAATAGGTTATGAAATGGTATAGACACAATTTGAAATATATGTTAAGAGATTTAGACTAGGTCTGAATTATGTAAAAATATCTGTTTGACTTAGTACAAAAAATTGTGATACAGATGGCTTTTCCTATCCAACACTGAGTGGTTGGTTTAAATTACTCAACTGGCTGTTTTAGATTCCTGAAAATCTAAGTATAGACTCAACCTCAGAGTTTGAGTTTCTATTGAAGGCATAGACGATTGCTCCTAAAAGTCCTTCATTTCCTCATAAATGAAGGCTTGGTTCTTTCCTATTACAGAGTTTCTTTAACTGCAGACTAAACAGATTCATCATATTTCTCCAATAGCATTTTTTTATATGACAACACATATAAATATAGTGCAGTTTACTTAGATGCAGGTTTCATCTTTCCTAAATTTAACTCGGAAAAAAATAATTCCTTTAAGGTGTCCCACATAGATAACAAACTCTGTTTATCCTGGAGAAGGCAGGAAGAGAAGAAGGGAGGAAGGCAGGCCCACAGGCAGGGAGCATACAAGGAAAGAAAGGGATTGACAGTATTCCTAGCATTAAAATTTTTAGCTGGGAATGAATAAACAGCAAGTATTTGAGTTCTGATTCTGGGGCGGTTGAAAGGAGAGAAGCAAAGAAGACACACTATTCTTTGTTCTTTTAGAATATTTAAATGAGACACGCTCAAAAAAATATACTTCCAGATTTCCTGTTTCTTTTGCTCAACCTCTCTAAAATTTCTACCCTGTACTTCTTGGTCCTATCCCCCCCCCCCTTATTTTATTAGGAACCACAAGCTTGATAGTTTGGTACATAATTATTTATTGAAGGATTTAAGATCAATCTATACTTCGACTTTTACACTAATCAGGAAATCTTAGATTTCAGTCCCCCAAATCTCTGAAAACGGAGCCTGGAGTTTGAGTTCTAGTTCTGCCCCTATCTACTCAAGAAAGGTACTTAAGGAATGTGCTTCGTTATCTCAGCCACAGTTTACTTACCTGTGAGAGTGGTACAGCCAACTAGAAGTTTCCTTTGGTTACTTTCATCTCTAAATTTTACTGATTCACTCAAGAAGAGACTCAGCAATCTTGAGTTCAGTAGCATCGTCTAAACTAGCATTAGTGATCTTCTCTACCTTAACATGTTGGTTCTAAATGTTAAAATGCGGATCTTTCCAGCACCCTGCTCCTTATTCCTTTTTCTATATTCTTTCTTGCTCTTACCTTGTGGACACTAATGTCTCTTTTAGAAATAATGCTTCGTTGACAGGCTTCAGTACTATGGTTGACATTAAATATAAGAAAGAGAATATATTTGGGTCTCATTAACAATGACTGTTTAGGAAATTCATAGAGATATTTACCAAATATTAATACTCTATTGGTCATTCTGTTCCTACTTTATCCCCATCAGACTAAAAAGCACTGGTCTTCTGAAGAAAAGGTAATTTGATCACCAAAGTCAGTTGCTGAATTTGTATAACCATTCAAATTTGCTGCATATTCTACCCTCTGAATTACTCAATTGGACTGTGCCTCATTTCATAAAACTGGCATTGGATGCAATAAAAACTCCTCATGGATTGTGTCACTGCAAACATGGAATCTCTGTGTGAAGCAGCAGTTGGGAGAAGGCTGGAGAGTGTTTAATGCATTTAAGTGCTATATTTTATAACAGTGTCAGTATCCTAATATTAAATTATTAAAATAGCTGAAGATATTTATTGGCCAAATTTTCTATACAGCCATCAAAGCCAAATTCACATTTGAGTTACTTAAGAGTAAGGCCTTACCTTATTCTTCCAGCAGCTTTGGTCTAATTCGAATTGTTCATGTGACCATATTTAAAAGATACCTGGAGAACGTATTTTCTCTATGTAGTAGTATATGATAGTAATGTATATTGCATATATTGCATAATATCATTATCACAAAGTAAAATGATATTGTATTTTTATTCTTTTAAAATAATCATAAACTAATGAATGACCTCATTGAACACTGTTATTCATATTGTTTTATACTGCAGTTCATTAGTTATCTAAATATCAAAGACCAAAGACTGGGATTTCTATTGTATTTAGCTCTGTAACCCTGCTGCTTCTACTAATTTATTCAAATGAATAGGAGGGCTTATAATTATAACATGAGGCAGTAAACATCCTCCGTGCAGGATTCTGAGCTGTAGATCATTAATTACCGTTGTGGTTTTGGAAGGAAAATTTTGTTAGTATAGTCCACTTACCTTTTATACATGCATAATAAGCTCCTTGATACTCATAAGACCAGTATATAAAGACTATATCCTAAAATGGGCACCGGATGGATTTACTCAGCGGAGTTTCAACTTTCATTGCTTGGTAAAAATTCTTTGGAGAATGTAATTAATTTGAAATACTTTCAGAACCAGAGGGCTATTTTTTAAGTGTTGATTGAAGCGGTTCCACTCTTTGAGAAAGTCAATGAAAAACATGAAAGGAAATGAGGTATAATGAACTGTGATCATTTATGTTTTTGCAGTCTTAATACCTCATTTGTCTGAATATTTATAAATAAGAGCCAAACAGGGTTGAAGATGTGCAAGGACATTCGCTAACAATGGAGATACGTAATTTCAAGTTTGAGTGTCTCGTTATTTATACAATTCTTTAAACCAGGTTCACTACTCATTTATTTTGTTTTGTAATTTTCATGTAAATGTTTTCTTGTATATATAGATATATGAAAAATGGAACTATTTTCTTACACATACTATGCAATATGTTTGTAAAATTGCAATATTACCAAAATACAAAAGCTGTGCTTTTGTACTCTATCTTGCTTTATGTAAAATCAATCTTTTTCTATTTAAATGGACTACCTGTCCCATAAACTGTAGATAACCTATCTATTCAAAAATCAGTCTATTGTATCTTTTGTTTAGTTTGGGGTGGATTGGGTTCTATTTCTTTTGGGAGAAAACGCACCAGTTTGGCAGTTGGAAACTTTGTTTTCCTCAAAAAATGAGACCTTTGAAGCATGCAATGAGCTCATATAATTTAAGATCTCTCCTGTAATACTTGTATTTTGTCCTGATTTTGGTGCTACTGTGTAACCATGATTAAACGTGATAGTCAAAACAAAGAGGATCAAAACTTACATGCTATCATTTATTTAACTGAAAAAAAAAGTTTGAAGAGGAGGGATGTGGGTATTGTAGTGATTAGAGACCTTTTTCAATTATGTGTTTTAGATACCAATTCTAGTAAGACATATGCTTTTCAAATTTTACTTTAATCCGTATATTTATACTTGATAAAGATGCTTCCCTTATGAAAAATTGAACATATTGTTCTTCTTAAACATATGCCCAGTGAAACTAGAGGAATCACATTAATTTAAAATTCTTGGTCACTACATTTTACCAAACGATTAACTAATAGTTCATCCCTTCTGCAATCTCCATGATATGATTCTGGGGCTAAGATTAAACGAATTGCTATTTGCTCAAATATACATCCCTACACAGACCCATATCATTACACATAAATACATACACGTGCAATGGCAAGTGTGTATATATATATATATATATATATATATATACACATACACATATATATACACATATATATACATATACTTATGTATATGTATGTATTTTTTTTCCTCGGTTTCAATAAGAAATATTACTTTCTATGAAAGTGAGATATATGGTAATGAAAAATCTTGCTATTATAGTAATCACTAGTGATTTTAAATATGTTCTTCCAGTTAAAAAGTATTCTAACTCAAAAAAGGAATAACTTGAAATTATTGAAAATATAAATTGCCCCTCTGGTGTTTTGTTATTTAAAGAAATAGCATTGATACTAAAAGGAGAAAGATTGTCTCATAAAGATTTAATTGCACCTTACAAATACATACTATGCTTTTTCTCAGAACTAGCCCAGTCCACTCATTTTTTTGTTTCTCGTGGTGGATATAAATTTTGAAGATAAGATAAATACATTGGCTTGGCACAGAAAGCATGTTATGTTACAATTAAATATTAGAACAATTACATTTGCAGATTATTTTAACTGATCTAATCAGGTTTTCTAGGTAGTGATCACTTAGTTTCCAATATATCACTTGTTACCAGAAAGAATATCAGATTTCTTATAACATAGAGTCAACATTTAAAACAGAATAAAAATGAAATTAAAGCCACAGAGAAGAATGAACAAAAAGGTTGATTGTTAAAATAAAACTAGTTAATATGTTGAATGTTAAGCTTATATTTAAGTTTCCTGAAAGTCAATATTTAAAAGGAAATGGTATAGAATATGTCATTAGAGAAAAATAAGTATGTCGCTTCACAATATATAAACATTTCCTATGTTAACTCTAAAGAATCTTCTGGCCTAGGTATTTATCCATGGGCCAATAAAGAAAACACAATGCTTAAAAGAAATCATTTCATTTAAAAATTTGTCCTCTATTCACTATTAATAGTTATACAATATAAGATGCTATAGGATCAGAGTGTTACAAAGCATGAGAATTTCAATTGATTCATAATTATTATTCATTAAGACCTGAATAAATTACCCCAAATGTATACAAATTATACAAAATGTGTAAGATGTCAAATATAAATGGAATAGATCCAAAGCATGTGAGATCTTGCCAGATATTTTTGAAAATATATAGTTTTTCTTATTATGCAATTGTTACGTGTCATATAGCAGTGTCTATAAATGAGTTTGGTTTATAATGCAGGAAAGTGACAGTTTGAAAAGTACTGTAGATGAAAAGTCTTGGTAAAATTTCATACCATTTGAATTTTATGAATATGGTGAACTCAGTATTTTCGTGATGTTTACAACTTACCAGAAGATTCTGAATTCATTGGCCACCACACCTAAGGGCTTTTGGACATCTGTAGAAAGTTACCTATTGTTCTTACGATTAATTAAGGAAATATAAAGCCAAAGAAAGACATACCCCAAATTCTAGAGAGATATAATACTTTGTGTCCTTGGGTCAATCTCACTACCCAATTGGATTTTACAGATCGTCTTGAATTTATAGCTGACTTAATGGCATTTCAGTATATTATGAATGTATAGCACATTATACTGAAGTCGCTGTTTAAAGGTGATCTGAAAGCCCAGAAAAAAAATAAATTTAATAAGTTATGGCTTTAGAGCAGAGCACCATAATATAACAAATTTAAATTCATTAAATAATAACTGAAATTTCAAAGTAAAATATTAAAATATAAGTTTCCTTTTACATATCATCTTTTGACATCTACAAATGACTTATTTTTACTGTGATCCATTATCCAACTTGAAGCAGTACAGTCCTTACAAGTAAATGGGTTTGATTTTTAAAAAAGGAGCATCAGTAAAGTAGAAGTAAAAAAAAAAAAATCAGATTCTAATTCCTGTATTGCTCTGTCATTCAATAATCTGCATACATCTAATCTAAGCAAGAGGTTTAAACTTCATTTGTGATTGCACATGGATTCACCTTGCATGCCAACTCTGACCAACTCTGAAAGGGGCTATCAGTATGGGACGCTGTACTGAGAATGGTTCCAGAACAAAGTTGAAGCTCTCCAGGAAGAGCGACATGATCATTTATAATGTCAGGGGTTCTGGAGTGATTGATTAATTGCAGTACATCTGCCCTATTTTAGCAGTGAAATGATTTTCAAGTTCTTTCAACTCGACACTAGGCTTCAGTTTCCTAAATTATAAAATAAAGACGTTAAATACAAACTACTTTTAAATGCATCAATATCACCTTAATATGCTTTATGGTTTTAAAGTGTTTAATTCTGTGCTATATAAGATTTACTTTTACTCTAATGTGGCAGTATAACCTATAAAGCAATGTACTGAAATGAAACGAATAAGGAATAGAGGTGGCAGTTGTCAAGCATTTGATGAATTATAGTCCATTCTGTAATTCAAAGTCCACAATGGAATTGCCTGAGTTATGTAAATTATCTGGGCTCTGGATAACAATTTTACGTGACAGTCTACTGTTCAAAGATAGAAGTAAGTTAACTAAGATGGGTTAAGCTATATTGTTCATTGTACACTGAATTAAGACACTTAATGTTACTTCTTCAATTATAATCTCACCTCTTTTTTGGATTAAATTTAATTACTCCCAGTTTTATAGACAAGAAAGTTGTATTTCAGAGAAGTTAAGTAAATCAACTATTATACTTTTTATGTTTAGTTGATTTTAATGCATTCATTTGCTCATTTATTTAATAAATGATAACAAGTACCTACATATGTCAGGCACTATTTTACTAGTCTAGGAATTGGTAAACAAATAGTAGCCAACCAACCAGAGATAGAAAAGGCCCTGACTCTTGTGGAGCTTCTGGATTGGCAAGGAAATGTGGACCACAAATAGTACAAAAATAAATAAGATTATCTCATAAAATGAAAAGTTCTAGGAAGAAAATAAGCAAAGAGTGACAGGGTGAGTCTCACTCTTTATAATAAGCACTTGAAGAAAAAGAATAACCTTGTAATTTCAAGTCACAAAGGGCTTTCTTTATAACATTATATGGTGATTTGGGGTAGAATGTGGCCAACCCAACCACCTGAATACAAGGATGTCAATTAGGAAAATTGTCATAACAGAAGTTAATTAGGAAGTTAGTATCAAGATTTCAGTAGACTGGGTGGCTCAGTTGGTTGAGCATTGGACTCAAGATGTAGGCTCAGGTCATGATCCTAGGGTCATGGGATTGAGCTCCACATAGGGCTGCACACTGAGAGTGAAGCCTGCTTAAGATTCTCTCCCTCTCCCTCCTCACACACTCTCTCTAAAAAATTCAAGAATAAATATTCACAGCAATTTTTCAATCTATAGTAGAATTCAAAGTCATAAACTGATATCATGGCTTAGGTCATAATTGCATGTAAGGTTTCATGTTTTAGCATCAGACATCCTCTCTTTTAACACAGACCATTATTGCTGTTGATTTTATGTCCTGATTACATGTGGAAAATTATGCTTCTTCATGTGTGAGTGTGATGCTTTACCCAGTATCAACAAAAAATTATTTTACTATGAAATATCTCCCCTTCAAAAAATAAATCTCAGAATGCTAATGATAAAAAATAAAATCCTCGATGTACTGAAAAAAAAAATTAATTCATAATGTAACCACCTTCTACCGGGAGGCCATATTTACTCTGGATTGTAGCCCTTACAAAACGCTTGAAGCTTCAACGTTGCTCATATTACATCAAATGACTTATTAGTTGTTTTTCCTCTTCATGTGTCTATTAGAAGAAGTCAGCTATAAAATCGACCTGAGTATTATCACAAAATATATCCCAAGCTAAAGCAATTTTGTCTCCCTCTCTGGGACTCATCTATTGAGTCAAGTGACAAGATTCTTACTATTCCTGCAGTTTTAATGATTAATAGATTATCAGCTTTGTGTCTTGAATTATTCTAAAGGCATTTGACAAATACTTATCATGGAAAACACTGAATTACAAATATACACCTTGGTCATTTGCCCCTAAGGAAAAGTAGAATTATATGAAGAGAGGGGTTTGGGTAAGTTATTCTTTTTACCTAGGCATCCTAAGATTTTGTGTTGTTACAATGTCCCCAGAATAGTCCAATAAATCTTTATGCCAACCATAATGACTGGCCTAAAAGCAATGCGGTATTTGAAAGCTCCAACATTCAATTTTCAAAGTTTTAATACATAAAGAGTATACAGCTCAAGTCATTTCTTTAAATATGGCTTCTTATTATGCGGTATGGTTATCTTAGCATAGTTAGCATAAGAAAATGCATGGTGATAAATACTTGCTAATTAGAACACTTAAAACAAAAACAATCAAATCAGAGGACTAGTATCTAATATTAGCAACTTAGAGTAACCATCATTTGCATTACAATAACTTTTTTTTTCTAGGATAAATCATTTCAGTTTGGAGCACACTTACTGTCAATGTTGATACTAAAAATAGATTCGGAGGCTCTGACTGATCCATCAACTTCCCCACACTGCTTAAAAAAAGCCCGGGGCGCCTGGGTGGCTTGGTCGGTTAAGCAACCGACTTCGGCTCAGGTCATGATCTCACGGTCTGTGAGTTCGAGCCCCGCGTCGGGCTCTGTGCTGACAGCTCAGAGCCTGGAGCCTGTTTCGGATTCTGTGTCTCCCTCTCTCTCTGCCCCTCCCCTGTTCATGCTCTGTCTCTCTCTGTCTCAAAAATAAATAAACGTTAAAAAAAAAAAAAATTTAAAAAAAAAAAGCCCAAATGACCTACCCTGTTTTCACCACCTCCTAAATGGGTAAAGACAAATAGACACAAATACCTTATAGACTTGTAAAATCCATACATATTTCTAAAGTTGTCCTTAGGTGTTATTTCATAATCTAGTTTAAGTAAAGGGTTTTTTTTTAATAGTGGCCCAAGGTAATCCCTGGTCCATATTTGTGTCGTGATCAGGAAAATTAAATGATCTTTTATCCTACTAAAGATCAGGAAACGGAATATAAATCTAATCGAGTCTCTTCAGCCTCAACTTTATCTTTCTTTCTCTGTTTTTGTTCTGTATTTAAAATCAGTATCTTAATCCACATTTAGAAAATGCTTCTATATGATTGTACTCTACTTTCTAAATTCCTAAAAGTTGAAATAAGATTGATCTAGTTGAGTTACCATGATAATGTGATAAATGCAAAAACTGTTAAAATCTTTCGTAGCATAAAAGTTACTGGAATAAACTCTACAAAACAACATACAAGATAAGCTTGAGCACTATTTGAACATGGCTACTTTGTATAAAACGTATAGTTTTTTACCTAGTTTAGCCATCTACTTTCAAATTTAAGATGCTGCACTGAAAATGTCAAAGAAAATTATCATTTTATCTGCAACAATGTGTTAAATTGTCCTGCTCTGGTGGGGAAATATATTTAATCCATTCCGTGTAACGGCAACAACTTGATATGAATTCTCAGGAAATGGTTTTAGTTTCTGTCCTACCATGCCTCTAAATTCTATGATGGTGTGTAAATGGATCCTGAAAGGGAATTCAGATGTCTGCTTAACCTAAGAGCGGTGATCAGTCATTGCCCATAAAACATAATGTGTTCAAAAGGTGAATGAATGATAAGAACTATATTTTGAAAATTAAAGTGAAATTGATATATAAAAAATAGTCAAAGATTAAAGGCAATTATTCTCATTAAAATGCATCATTTGTATTAAACTCAAAGCCATTATTTACAAACATGATTCCCTCCATGATGACTTCAACACACTGAATAATATATTGAGAAAATAAAAGACACATAATATCCTTCAAGTGATGCAATTTCCACAGGCTTAGCTTCTCAGTCCATGGTGTCTGGATTAGTCTGGTTTTTCATAACCTCAGAAAAGAAGAATCATCTCAAAAAATAAACAGAAGGAAAAGTACATGGCTTAAAGTATTAATTACTCACTGTTTGACTAGGTTAGCATTTCTGAATCTGAAGATGTATTTAAGCTAGTAATAATCTGGTACCTGCAAGTTTTCATTTAATTCCCTGCACTTTTCCCCAAATACATTTATCAAATAGATTAAGATATAACTGGGACACTTTTCTTTACCCAAGGAATTCAACAAAATGATCTTAACCTAAACACCCAAATTCACTATTTGCAAACAGGAACATCTGCAACAAAAGAAGCTGCTTTTCAAAATAAAAGACTGGATTTTCCTAATATAAAAGTGTTACTGGGCAAAAATTTTAAGCAGAATTCACTTAGTAATTGCTTGACTATGGAAAATTCAATTAGCTGCATCTCATTTTTATCCTACACTAACAAAGACATGCTCTATTTTATTTGAAAATTGGGCCACTCGAATAAATTCAGTTATGAGACTTTTCACAGAAATGACCTTATGATTATTCAATGTATAGGAAACTCTTCATAACGCGATTATGCTTACCCCAAATATATGTAATCTAACATGCACACCTTTAGTTTCCTTTGGGTAATTTGGGAGTTGTATGTCAACTCTTCACAAAAATGCATGAAAGTCCTTGTATTTTTTTCCATGATTACTAGCCTTGTTTGCAGAAAAACATGTTCTCTACCTTAAGAGTGTGCTGGAATCACATCTTTTTTTTCTTGGTTTTGAGGTTTTTGGGTTTATTTTTGCCTCCTGTTTTAAAATCTTACCTATTTTTAGGTATTATGAATTTTTAATTTTTACTCCTATATAGTACATTTTATGCTTTTTAAAAGGCTGAAAGTTTTATACCTAAAGAAAAAAATAATCGCCATATATTTCGGATAACAAGAGGAAAGAATGAATTTTGACCACATAACTTCACTTTCTGAGACAATATAATATATATCAGTTTAGCTAATATCCCTATATAATTTTAAGATGTATAAGCATATCTTCCAAAAATGTAATCTTGTACATTTTAATTTTAAAATATAACTTCAGTCAAATTATTTTTATAATAAAATATTTACATTCCAATAAAATTTCTAAATAGTGTATTATATCCTTTTATAAGTTAGTTTTATTGGCATTATTTAAAAATACATGCAATATATTGTAAACAGTTTAAATGCATATTCATTGGTTTTTTTAAAGTAAATATAAATAAAAGTATTTAGTACAAATTTTGGTCAAATGTGATAAGTGTGTGTCATTAGAACAAAGGCTTTGCCATTATAACAACATCATTTATTTTAGGAAGAAAAGTCTCTGGGAAAATAGTGGTAAATAAATATTATTATAAAGATCGAGACCTCTAATAAAGTGAATCTTAGATTAAAATAGTTACTCAGAAGATAAACTGATCCTTTATTTCTTCTATGATAATATGCCTTTTATTCTTCATGAGTAGAGGATATTCTACAAATATGCACTTTCTTCAATTAATTTTTCTGTAAAAAATCAGCCTGTGGAAATAGGCGATATTCACCTAAAACCAGACTAGGATATAAGTCTCTTAATGCAGACATATCACACTGAATTGGTGTCTTCAAATGTATGTTTCATTACACACCGGTTCCACAAAATATAAGCAAGGGGGTAAAACAAAAAAAGTCACATGGACAAAACAGAAGTGAACAAGAAAAACCATGAGAACGACTGGACAAGTAAAGTCATACAATTTTTTTTACTTAAAGATTAATACATGTTGAATAACTTCAACGTGGAGACACATTTTGCAATGTCTCCCAGTTACTGAAGCAGAGAACCTTTTTTAACAGAGAGTAGCATACTGAACCATATCTTTGGAAATGCTGCTCTAGGCTTTTCGGCAAGGAGCTATATTGTTACCTGAGATTTCACTTACATAAATTCTCCATGTCATTGTGTAAAGAAATGCTTTCAAATCACCTGTCTATCGAATATTCAGATAGCAATATTTTTTAAATAAAAATTTTCTAATTTACCCCAAGAATTTCCCTTTTGTTTTATTTATGCTATCACTTTGAATTCGATTCTCTTACCTTACTGGCTATTAATATTCATGAAAGCTTCTATGTCTGCACATAAATATTTGACACACCTGGTTTTGATGACAAGTAAATAAAATTACATACTACATAAAAATTGCTTTAGACCTAGATCATCATTTCTCCTTTTACAAGAGTTCAGATTGCATGTGAGCTAAGGCTGTAGCATTAGAGACTCTGGAGAACTGTGACATTTTTATATTTAGTAATAACATACAGAACTAGCAGTTCTATAATCCAATTGTTATTTCACAATGCTTTCTTATACATTGTATTTGAAAAGCTCATTTGTTCCCAGAGCACCTTTAATTTTACTTGTTTCAAGTTTAGATCTCCAAACGTTTTTGTTAAAGATTTATGAGAATAAAACTACATAGCCTTTGATAAAAACATTATCTTGCTAAAAGGTAAGTGAGGATGAACCCAGTTTTGAAAAGACAGAAAGTCAGCAGTTAGATAATGTTATTTACTGATTCAAATTTCTTATTTTCCTTTTTCATTGTTTGAAAGCATTAATAACATAATCTTATTACCTCTAGATTTTACCTAATGAATTGGAATGCCTGATGGCTTGCAAAACTATAGACATATCAGTTTTATTTTTAAAAAACTTTCCAATATTTTTGAGAGAGAAAGAGACCATGTGAACACACACTTGTGCAGCATATGAGCAGGGGAGGGGGAGAGAGAGGAAGAGAGAGAATCTTAACCAGGCTCCAAGCCCAGTGCAAACCCCCCAAACCTAGGGGGGCTTGATCTCACAACCCCAGGATTATGACCTGAGCCTAAATCAAAAGTCAGATGCTTAACCAACTGAGCCACCCAGGGGTGACTCCAATATTTTTAAAAGAATTCATCTACATCATTATTATGAGATCCAAGATGCAGTAAGAAAAGGAGATTTACAAAACTAGGAGAAGTCCACCACAATCATAAAGTGTACATATTAAATAATTTACTCATTCCTACTTTTGTAATTGTAAACTGTTATAAACACTCTGAAATTACAATTAAAAAGGAGGAAAAAATCAATCCAATAATACAATATAGAGCTAAGGCTCTATCAATATATGTGAACACATTAGCATATATATTGGTAGGAAAACAGAACAAAATATGTGAGAATGAATTTAAAAATCTATATTACAAATAGTACCAAATCAAAAATATATTATGGATTGATTTAAAGACATCAAAGTTCGGGGCGCCTGGGTGGCGCAGTCGGTTAAGCGTCCGACTTCAGCCAGGTCACGATCTCGCGGTCCGGGAGTTCGAGCCCCGCATCAGGCTCTGGGCTGATGGCCCGGAGCCTGGAGCCTGTTTCCGATTCTGTGTCTCCCTCTCTCTCTGCCCCTCCCCCGTTCATGCTCTGTCTCTCTCTGTCCCAAAAATAAATAAAAAAAAAAAAAAAAAGTGAAAAAAAAATAAAGACATCAAAGTTCTTCAAAACAGTTAGGGTAGGATTATCTTACTATTACTACAGGAAATATTTCAATGGACAAAAACCAGACTGAATCTGTTGTTAAAAATGTTTGCACTAGAGTCAAAAATAAAAAAATAGCTTACCTCTGTAAAAACTAGATAATCCAGAATCTTTTAGTGCAGCTTAAGATATATAACAGTGCCCCACTGGAGACTTCTTAATCTAAATTCCCAAAAACAAAAAACAAAAACACTTGTTTTTATACAGATACTAATTCCTTATTCCTCCCTAGCTACTTCCTCTCCCCAATCTTTCCTGCCAAATATCTTGCCAATTTTTTGAGGTGGTTTCAATGGTAGCTGAATGCCCTGAAAACCTCTATCTAAAATATTCTTAAAGACCCAACAATCACTGCTAGGCAGAAAATCCATTTATTAAGAGCAAATAGAAGGATTCCTCTTTTGTATTGTCTTATGGCCAGGTAACCACGAGTCACTACATTGATCACGCTGTTCATGTTTGCAATTTCTCGTCCAGCATGTCTTTCTGACTTTGATGTCTGTAACCCTGAGTTCAAACACTGACACCCAGAAACACAAGGAAGCGGTTCCTTCTCTTTCACTTTAATACCATGTAGCCCTTCATCAATAACAGAACCTCATGTGTATGGCTCTTCTTCAGCGGTTCAACCCAGTCAATATCATCTATTTTTAACAATGTTTGAGACCAAGAATCCTGAATAATAATTGTATTGTGAGTGTTTCTCCCTTACGTTTACTTAAATTTTCGTAGTTAGAATTCGCTTAAAGAGATCTATCTAAAATCTAAAGTATTTTTAAGTGTTCGCGAAAATTGTAAATACTTTTACTGCAGATTATATAAATTTAAAATAATATAATTCATGAATGACAGTGAGGCAATTCATAAACACATTGCAAATAATACAATTAAAATAATGTAATATTAATATGAACTAACTATAATAAGTTGTAAACCACCCGCTCATAAGGCAGACATGGCATTTAGTGATGGAGATAAAGCACCATATTGGATACCGAAAAACTTACCTTCATGGTTTTGTAGGTTTTTGGAAAAATGTATTTAAGCACTAAATCAGTTCTAAGGAGTCAACAGGTAAGTGAAAAATAAGAATACAAAATTAGACAGCAAGATTTTAAATACAGATAATCCTAATTTGGGGGGAAATAAAGGATATTAGTAAGATATTTGAAAACGTATATCCTTTAGTCAGTCCTAACTGCCTCTCGGACTCACTTTTTACTGAACTCTCTCTCACCAACTTGGTGTTAGTCTAACCGCTCACCCATATGTTAGCTTGTGGTTTGATTTGTCCCCCGAGGTACAATTGAGACTTTTTTTCTGTTTTTTTCTTAAAACAGTTGAATGATGATAAGATCTGATAAATG
Source organism: Puma concolor (assembly GCF_028749965.1). NCBI lineage: Eukaryota > Metazoa > Chordata > Mammalia > Carnivora > Felidae > Puma > Puma concolor. The sequence goes on from NC_141670.1 coordinate 24,757,444, forward strand.
TATTCAAGGATCGCTGAAATTTCAACAAGAAAAAGAAATGTTATCATAAATAAAACACAGACATTACCCTAAACTCCCTCAAACATATAAGCTTTTAAGCAGTTTGAATGTCTAACAACACATTCCCTTACATATTTGTCACACATTGCAATGTCTCCACGACTCCACCAAAGCACAAGTTTTTGTGCTTTCTTTACCACAGAGTGTTATTTTCTCAAATTATCAAATTTTCTTGCATCATGTAAAATCAGAACTTGGTTTTGCTTTCTTCCCCCCAAGTTCCAATTCCTTAATGTTAAGCATGCCATTTGCTAGACGTCCTTCTACTGTAAGAAGTCCAGTTTTAGTGTCTATATTCATGGGAAAGGATGCTGCCTTTCTCATGGTTGTGACCAATCATAAGGCAAAACCTCATTCAGATGGGCTTAATGAGCGTATTATGGCATGTATCCTGCATTATGTGAATGTACACACGGGATGTCCTACTGGTCAGGTGTATAAACATGTCAACAATCCTCAGAGTAAAAATTTTCATACTGCTACACTTATACGTCATATATAAAACATTGTAGATGCTCCTATAATCAACAACCCATATATATGCAGTAGAAATTCTAGAATGCAACCTTGATCAGAGCGCCACCCATTGCATACCAATATCTCAAAATCTTGCCACATAGGGTGGAGGAAATATTGCCTACTATCTGATCCTTTGAGTTAGTTTCTTTTTTGCCCCAGGACACATGGAATTCATGGTTTTCACCAAAATGGCACACACCAAAGTCAAACCCAGGTATATGCTCAATTTCATACATACCAGCTGAACCACCCATTTTCTTTCCACTCCATTAAACATAGCAAAAGGAAAATATTTTAGTCCATTGTAGGTATAATGTTGAATTGCCTCCTGCTCATAAAATAGAAATCGTGCTGATCCCGCGAGAATGGCCAATACATTTTTGGGTACAGCAGATCTGTTGTATGCCTTGATTTTGCTCTTTTAGCCAATGAAAGTAAACTGCATGTCTTGATTCTGGACTGCCTGATGTAACCTCCTGGTGGTCTCATTACATAGAAGAAAACTCCAGCCTGGGGACCACAGAGCTAATTTCCCTGTGGAAGTATCCAGATGTCACTTGCTATCACTGAAAATAATCAAGCGTTCCCAAAGAAATGGGAAGAACTAGGAGGAACATCTACAGAAAACTGTATCTCACCTCTATTTTCCTACCCCTGGTTACCTTCTCGTAACAAACTATAGCTGAGAAAGGATTGTTAAAGTATGAGAGTGAAGAAATATTTGACACTGCCTGAAATAATATTTACAGTGATTTCCCATGGATTTGGAAAGTAGTTCATTTTAAATTCAGGGCAGCCTCTCAAACACTTTTTTAGAGTCAACTCTATAGTCTTAACTGTGCCAGGAGACTGGGAGAAGGCTGCGGGCAGGAGCTACGCCTCTCTTACTGAACCATATGGTATAGTGAAGGGAAAACTGTCAACCACCTGGTTTAATACAAGGTGTCAGATGTTATGAGAGGAGAAAAGCAAGACATAATTCTTAATTTGTCGAGTCCTTCTTTTGTTGACTTTAGCGGCGGCCAAAATATGATTTCATCAATGAAAGACGAAAGATTTCAGGTAAAGATACATCTTAAATATGTCGTCTTTTTAAAATATTTTAATGTTTATTTTATTTTTGAGAGACAGAGAGATAGAGCACAAGTGGGGGAGAGGCAGAGAGAGAGGGAGACACAGAGTCCGAAGCAGGCTCCGGGCTCTGGGCCGTCAGCACAAAACCCCACGTTGGGGCTCGAATTCATGAACTATGAGATCATGACCTGAGACCAAGGACCCTGAACCGGCTGAGCCACCCAGGTGCCCCTGTTGTTTCTATAAAGCTACTTGATGAACATGGGCTTCTGTGTGAAACAAAGTGAGGCATCTTTGATGAATATAATCCAGGAATACTCCATCCTACAAAAGCCTCCCTAGAATATCTTCACAGGGTATGATCTTTGGACATTTTAGTTCTAAGACTTTAAAAAAAAAACGATATTTAATTAGTTTAGAAATTTTACTCAGGGGCATTATCTTCTTCTCATTGTAAACTAAGCGCTTCATGATCGAGATGTTATTGTTCAGGGGAAGAATAGTGACACTTATTGCAAGGATAACTATGAGGAAATGTTCCATGAACAAAGAACAGAACGGCCAATGACAGGGACAATGTGTAGGTGTGACACATTCTCAGGAAGCTGAAGATCAAAATGCCATATAAGAATAACAGTATGTATGCCAAAGATCCGAGGATAGAAAAGCCTACAGGAAGACAGTCAACACTTTTTCTCTGCATTGAACATGCATGTAGCTAATAAAATTACCAGAGAGAGAGAATGTCCGCCCTACTCTTATCAATAGAGCGTTGACAATAAGGATACCTGTAACATTAATGATGCTCAATTACTGTTTAACCAATGACTACTACAAGTCTGTCACTTCATAATCATTTTCTAGAATACAAACAACATTTCATAACAGATATCAGCATTCCTACTTTCCAAATAGGGAAAAACTAGCCTTAGAACATGAAACAGTACTGTAAACACGGGCTGGTTTTACTGGTTAATCATATTTCAAATGTATTTTAAAAATCGCTTTTTGAAGCGTAAACAACAGGCTTATAGGAAGGAAGTTAGAAGTCTAGATATGAGTGTCAAAAGTTTTATCTTTTCTAATTAAAGATTACTTTTTTTCTAATTATATTGAAAATATATGGTAATGGTCACTTGTTATGTTTTCTGGTTACTAAGCACCTTTTCAGTACTCCTTATTTTGGAAACTTCTGTGCCTTATAAATCCTGCATGCTGAAAATAGAGACATAAAACTAGGGTGTGGACATGTCACATAGACCGTGTGGATCAAACACACCCATGTAAAATTGTTTTTGCAAACTTGCTTCCTTGTAGAATCAATTTTCAGGCAAGTATGATGGTGGAGGCACCCATTCTACCACAGAAGTCATGGTGTCAGCAATTCAGTTTCTTCTGTCTTTGCCCAGAAGCAGTGGAGATGATGTCTTCACCTGAAGCCAAGAGCTATTGAATGTATTTTAATGCTTTCTTTCATGAACTAAAGTGGGCTCTGAGTTTATTTTTCTTATTTGTGTGTTTGTCTGCTTGCTTATTTTTTTTAATTCATAGCCTCTACATGCTGAGTTTTTACTGACAGAATTCAAGAAATTCAAGAATATGTAAAATGTTAAAAGGAAAAAAAAGAGGGCAAGAAAATTTCACTACCTAGAGACACCCAGTGGTAATATTTTCTTTTCAAATACCTCTATACGCTTTAAAACGTTATATACATACTCACCTATGTATGTATATAACTCATAGTTGCATGTTGAGTGAGGCAGTTCCTGATATCTGATACCTATGGGGTGAAGTCCCAAGGATGCTGTGAACATAGACAACCAAATGCCTCCACATTAATATTAACACACCACAAGGTGTTACGTATATTGCCCTAGGATTCATGAGCAGATATACACTCTTCCCCACCCCCACCCCCGCCCCTGACCCCGGACCAGATTCCCACTCAAAGACCAAAACACTCATTCCACTTAATTCTGGGGTATGGTAACCTGGGTGACTCTCCACAACTTGTACTTGGCTAAACAAAGTTGATATTTTCTCCTTCCCAGAGGCAACCCATATCCCGTCATAGGCTGATGAAGGTTTAAAAAGGACTGGCCTTCTTGCGTCAAATTCAGACAACTCAAAATGGCCTTCGAAGATTTGGAACCCCCCAAAGAATCTGCGGAGGGCTTTGCTCTGACTGCATCATAGCTAAACCCCTCTCTATCCCAAATCCTTCTCCCTTCACTCCACCCTACATGTTGAAAGCACTCCCAAAAACCTTGCATACTATTCTTCTTACCAGAGCCTGCTTCCCAGGGAATGCAGTCTGCAACAATTGCAAACTGATCCTGAAAACCAATCAAAAGGAGGACTAAATAAGTGGGGAAGGTGGCAGAGGTGGGGTGATTGTAGGAATTTGCAAGCTATAAACAGTTCTGTAGTGTTCTTGTTTCCCTCTCCATGAGATTAAAAAAAAAAAAAAAGATAACAGATAAAAGAGCTTGAGAAATTATGCATGTCTTTAAGAAAACCATGAGAATAGTTCCCTCTCTGGCCCACACCTGTCTGTAGCTCTTCTGAACTGCAGAATGAGGAGAGAGAGAGAGTAGAAGTTAGCATCACTGTACTTCCGCCTTTGGATAAGTCATGGGTGTCTGAGTTCCCATAAACCAGGAGGAAGTTGTGGGATGTGGATAAGTAAGCCATCTAGAAAGGACCTCTCCACCAGGCGGTGGAGCAAGTAGATACTAGGAAAGAAAGGTCATAACATTTTGATAAAGGATATTTAAAGAAACAAAGGTAAAACCGTGGCTTTCAAGTAAAATAAACACGTATCAAAGATTTTAGCACATTTGCTAACGAGGGAATTGGTAAGTGGTCACAACGGGTTTAAAAAAAGAATCCAAAGAACAGACAAACATAGAAACCCAACAAAAATGTTGAAATTCATTTGCTTAATAGATGCAAAACGGGCAACAATCCAGAGGGCAGTAATCAATAGCACTTAACCGGACACAATCTGCATTTCTATGAACACGAATCATTTGCTTTACTATCAATTTTCTATAACTTACAGTTTTAGAGGAAAAGATGACTCAGATGAGTGACCTATATAGAAAGCCACCAGTCTTCTGACATCACTAGAGGACAGAAGCTGAGGGACATCTCAAAACAGCAGCAGGACAGTGCATAGTCCATGTAAAAGATCACAGTTCATGATGTGAAGGTCCCCAATCCAATGATCCCACAAATAGCCCATAAATGAATGATCATTTTGGAGGCTTGCCAAGACAGAAAGCTTTTATCAGTCAAGTAAGGACAAGAAAAATATTGAGAAAAAAAATCCTGTTTCTTCTATTCATAACCCCCCACAACCTGCCCGATCCCTAGAGAAGCCAGAGGTAACACCATGGATAGGGGGGAGAAAAAAAAAAAGACTGTCAATGTGGTGGCCACTGCTGGCCTCTAGGGGTGGAAAGGAAGTGACCTTAGGCTAAATGTGTGACTCAAGTTTTTCTATAGACTAGACTGGACCTTTAAATTTGAAAATGATACTGTTTTATTGTCTGAAATATACCCAAAAGCTATATTATACTGGTTATTCTAGGTTTTCACTTTCTGATCCATTCTGGTTCTTTCCTGCCCTGTTCCTTGCCCAGTATGGTGACCCCAGTGCATTGCATCTCTTTGGCCCCCCGTATCCTGTGACTTCTGATTGTGTCCGTCCAGCTAGGGCACCACACCAGCCGGACTTCAGAGAGAGAAAGAAAGAGAATTTAAGCCCTTTTACTTCACTTATACCCTCTACTGGGGATGTCTGGGTAATGCCTGTGTTTTCTTACCCATGGTGACAACTCTGGCAGAGCCCCATAGCTAAAGTTTGGTTTCCTGCTTCAAGGGCTCAAGTCACAACTCCCAAATCTTACCTCTGAAGGCATAACTATTGCTGGTATCGGGGTCCACCACTGGCAGTCCCTGAGTGCTTCATCACTTCTTGGCTTCCTTACTCTTGCCGTTATCTCTGTAGTCCCATCTTATCGAACTCCTTTTTATTTCAATGTTCACTATGACACCTGTTTGCTGATGCGAACTAGAATCATGCATACAAAATCTGTCAAAAATGTTATCCAAAGCCACTGACCAGCTGATAGAATGTGACTGAAGCAGTGGTCTGAGAAAAACAAAGTAATTTTCTTTTCTTTGTATGTGTGTGTATTTATTTATTTTGAAGGAGAGAGAAAGCAGGTATGGGTCAGAGAGAGAAGGAGAGAGAGAGAATCCCAAGCAGGCTCTGGCACAGAGCCCAGTGCAGGGCTCAGACCCACAAACCGTGAGATCATGATCTGAACTGAAACCAAGACTCGGACGCTTATTCTACTGAGCCACCAAGGTGTCCCAAAGAGTTTTCTTTTTGCAATTTACCATGTAAAACTAGTTCAGTTAAGAAGAGTATATATATACATATACATATAATACATAAGATTTATTATATTATTATATATATGTATATATATAATAGATAAGATTATATATGTATACAGATATATAATAGATAAGATTTTGTATATATAATAGATTAGATTATTATATAAAGTTATTATATTTAATTTTTATTTAAATACATTTATATGTTATGCATTTAATATTATATTACACAAAATTTATATGACCCTATATATATTAATTTTAATATATTTAAATATTTTAAGTGTAATAAACTGTTTTATAAATGGAAGATAATATCCTGTACTCTTTGGTAAGCAGTGTTTGTTTCCAACTCAAAAATGTATCAAGGAGATTTTTGATGTACAGTATCATTTATAACAGCTTCTAGTATCCCAGTTCTTAGATATATAACAATTTAACCACATTCTCTAACCACAACAATTTGAGTTCTTTCCAATTCAGAACTAGCATAAACACTGGCTTCATGAAAGTCCTTAATACACTCAATCTTGCATACAATTCTAACAACCCATTCTACATTGCAGTCAGAGTATACATATACATATATTTTAATGTTTATTTATTTTTGAGACAGAGCATGAGCAGAGGAGGATAGAGAGAGATTGGGAGACACAGAATCCGAAGCAGGCTCCAGGCTCTGAGTGTCAGCACAGTGCCTGACACGGGGCTCAAACTCATGAGCTGTGAGATCATGACCTGAGCTGAAGTCGGACACCCAACCGACTGAGCCACCCAGGCGCCCCAAGAGTATATTTTTAAAACAAAAATTATACCAATTTACATCTCCAACAGTACTGTATATGGGTACTATTTTATTCATATCCTCATCTGACATTATCAATAAATAACTACTGTTAAGTGAACATTTACTGTATGATATAAATGGTATTAACAGCTTAAAAACCACCTTATTAATTGTCATACCTTATATAATCTCATTAATCCTTATTTTTTCCTAATCTGGCAAGCAAGACATTAATACCTCAGTTTTTATGTGCAGTTTCCTGAAGACAGGTTAAGTGAATATCAACAGCTTGTATTTCTTCTTTAATAACAGCTTGTTCTATGCATTATTAATATTTCTGTTGACATTTAAGTATATTCTTTCAGCTTGTAAAGAGTTTTATGTAATGAAAATATTAATGCTTTGTATGCCATATCTGTCTCAGAAAATTTATCATCTTTTTCCTTAGTTTTGTTTATTTTGATTTTTATGGTGCTCTGTCGCATGAAAGTTTTTTTCATGAATTCAAATCTATGGTTTATTTATGATCTCCAAGTTACCTCTAAAATTTGATTAAAAATTTCTGAATTCCAAAGATCATGAAAAAGATATTCACCTATAATTTTCTTCATCATCTTCATAATTGACACATTTAAAATTTGATTCGTCTGTTACTGATCTTTGGTTTACTGTGGTCCGTCTTATGTTTTAACTGGTAGGTAGCTAGATATTTCATTATTATTGATGCAATTGTATTGAACTGAAAATGATCGTCATATGTACTATCATGACTGTGAGGCCCGAAAGAGCTCATACGATTTGGATGAGAGACGGGCATGGAGATTGTCTAACCTGACATGGCGATTTACGGGTTGATACGGCCCCTTGGCAGAGTCCCAGAATTGTCACACGCTCCAGGCAGCAAGTGATTATGGCAGGTAGTCTACGTAATAAGGATAAACTATAAAAAAGATCTGATAAACATGCGCATGCTAAAATTTTAAAACTACTTTATGGGAAGCAAAAAAGCCCCATTACAAAGAGAAAGACCAGGCAAAATCTGGGCATATCCATGAACAGACTTAGGTTTCACAAGTGTCTTGGAAATGATTCGTTATGGCAACAACAATATACAATTTCACCTCTGCCAAATGGACCAAAAAAAAAAAAAGCAATTGGCAAGACAGAAGTTTTGAAAGTGGGAAACTGTAAGCTATTAAACCCTACTGAAGACCGTGTAACTGATACAAACTTGGTGAAGAGAAATCTGTAGATTTCATTCCCTGTGACCAAGTGATTTTATTTTTAGATTACCAGAGCCACCAAATTGTGTCTGAGATAAGAGGACTTAGCCAAAGGATAACAGGGAAGGGTGAATTTGTCTTCTGCTGTGCACAGCAAGTTATGCACCCTGATGTGGGGGTTCCTGCCTCCCGAATACATGCGTATTAATTTCCACATGGGGTTTCTTGCATCAAGAATACATGCGTATTAATTTCCACAAATGTGCCTCATGAATTAGCCCTAGTCATGATGTGTCCCTGGAGAAACTGTCACATGTATGAACAAGGAGACAGATACAACATGGCTACCACGCCACTGTGACTAATAGCAAAAATGTGTAGGCTACACACTGTCCATCACTGAAGAAAAGGATGATTAAGCTCACCCTGACTGACATTTATATATACATAACATATACAAATAAAATATATTCATCCAGAACAATTTTGTAGAATGTTGAGTTAAAGAAACAAATGCAGAAGAATAAAAACAGTATCATACCACTTAAGGCCATAAAACATACATAAACAGTAATAAATTTACTGGGAAAGTAGATAAAGGGATTAAGAATGCACTTATCATGATGAACCCTCAGTAATTTGTGGAATTCTCGAATCATCATATTGTACACCTGAAACTAATATAACACTGTATATTAATTATACTTGAATAAAATATATAGACAAAAATATACATAGCAATAATAAACTTATTTGGATATGTTGTACACAGGAGAAGTACATGACAAAAATATGCATCAACTTCAGGGGAGGGAAGAGATGGGCAAGCAAGGGGATGGCCGGGAGTTCAGCATTATTGGTAATATTTCATTTCAGTTTGCAAAAGAAATCTACCCCAAAAAGAAAGGGTAAGAAATAAAAGGAAGAGCAGGGCAGGGCAGGGCAGGGAAGGGAAGGGAAGGGAGTGCTTTAGAAAAGATGAGTAAAGAAGTCTTACCCCTTCCCTTCACTGTCACTAAATCTCTCCAGTTGAAATTAACACCGTAATTTATGTTGTTTGTATTTATCCCCTTAAAATACCTCTCTGTGGTCTAGCATTAGGACTTTTTTCCTGACTGCTCTTCGAAGCAATATAATACATTCTGCCTAGGGCTGTCTTGAGCAGAGTGTTTTAGAATCAGCTTAATATTTTGTTTCACAAATTGTTAACTAAGTACAGACCTAAGCATTTTTGTGTATTAGAATCAATTGAATTGATACCGTATGTATTACTTCGATGACATTTCCTTTCTCTGATAGAAAATGCCTGTTGAATTTATACTGGTTAAAAAGGTGTTGCTACAGGGAAGCATCTAGAAGTTACACATTCATAAGGACAGTTCCTAATAGCACAGGCAAACGGGATCGCTAGTACATAGGGCATTTTTATCGCGATTTTCTGCACCCCAGACAGAAAGAGCTGCCACTTAGAGCTGATATATCATCTAATTGATGATCACCTGTAAGGAGTCAACACGCTCTTTCTGAGCAGCTGACACATAGTGTGGGTTTTTTTGGTGTAGACTACATGTTTAACACATTACTATCTAAATTCATCCCAACTGGGACCTGTACATTTTGTAACTGTAAATGGTTTCTTTAAATACCTCATTAAACTATTCACTATTATCCTGGAAAGAGAAAGGTAGTGCAGCAAAATGTCCCATGTTCAATTGCACTGAACATTTATCTAAAAAATGAAAAATTCTGGCATCCAGTGCTTTTAACCACCTGAAATTGTGGTCTGTAGGCTAAGTTACTTAACTCTATGTGTCCAATTGTCCTAATTAAAAAACAAAACAAAACAAAAAAAAACGATGTGGGGGAGCTCATACACATTGAATCCTACGAACATATCTAGAATGAATAAAAGAGGGGCGCCTGGGTGGCGCAGTCGGTTAAGCGTCCGACTTCAGCCAGGTCACGATCTCGCGGTCCGTGAGTTCGAGCCCCGCGGCAGGCTCTGGGCTGATGGCTCAGAGCCTGGAGCCTGTTTCCGATTCTGTGTCTCCCTCTCTCTCTGTCCCTCCCCCATTCATGCTCTGTCTCTCTCTGTCCCAAAAATAAATAAATGTTGAAAAAAAAATTAAAAAAAAAAAAAAAGAATGAATAAAAGAATACCAAGGATGTGAAAATAAAACAAATCTCACTATGATGCGAAATTAAAACAAATCTATTAATTATCCCATTGTTGAACTTCAAAATTCTCCTGAATTTCGAGACAAATACAAATTCTCTAGTTTCCAGCCTATACCTTCAGATTCATTGTTTGCTGTTCAAAATATGAAGTCCTAAAAATAGTGCTGCTCTCTGGATCTCCACACATGCTCCTGAGGAAATGACATTCCTCTTCTGGGAAACTCCTGCTCACCAGCTCAGTTCATATGACACCTCTTCTGAGAAGTCTTCTTTGATCATAAAATCAATGATCCTCTATGAGCTTCCATACTCCATGTGCATACCTCTACGATAACACATTAGCATTTTTAGTTATTGAATTTATTTCATTTTGGTTCCTGAGGGCTGAGCTGCCCACATTTGTGTGTTTTTGGTGGCCATTCCATAAACGCATTAAATAAATATGTGGAAAACAGGGAAGTCAGTTCCATTCCCTTCATGCAATTTTTAGTAGTCTTATTTTGAATATAAAGAATTATGTTTCATGGAAGTTCACTAATACTTGCTGTTCATCTTCTATCTTTCTAAGTAGGAGTGTGCAACTTCCAGAGAGTAGCTGAGACATTCATGTATCCTGGTTTTGCTCAATTGGGGCATGTTCTAGCATAAAAACAAAAGTACACATAAGGCAAAAACACTTATAAGAGAAATCCAAGAATATAAATGATTACATGTATAAAAACATTTTATCAACTATCTGAAAATCAAACACTATTTCTTAACATCACATTTCTCCCATATTCACATAAAAATATAAATAATAATAAAGCTAAAGCCAATGATGATCAATAGATGAAAATGTAAGGACTGAGTCAAGAAAATGAGAGTCCAGGGTACTACGAACATTGTTCAGGTAATATCAATATTGTAATTTATTCTTCTCAAATATCAAAATCTTTAGTATAATTTATGTTTTTCAAACACCAGTACCCAAGTATAAATTCTGGCAGAAAATATATTATTTTTCATTCAGACGATGAAAGGACATGTTTATGGATATATAAAATTAGGAACATGCTCTTGCTAAAAAGGGATCATTAATGAGGTATGCAAATAGATTCCTCATTTGCTTTTGGAATATTCATAAAAAGCAAGTTATTCATCTATGAAAAATACAGACACCATAAAACACATCAACCACATCTTCAATCTTCTTTACATTTAAGAAGATACAGTACCTTGTGATGTTAGGGAATGCCAATGTGAAATATTTCAGGTAATTTGTGCTGTTTGGTTCATTTTATTTTCAATAGACAAAAAAAAAATGCTTTGTTGTAAATGGAAACCTTTCTCCAATAGGTGTTATTACTGAGATTAAAATTTTAGGTGCCAACGAATCATAAGGTTAAAGTATTTATAATTTAACATACTCCATTCTGTTAGTCTTTTATGCTAGAGAATCATTCTGTGACCAAGTAGGCCTTGCTCTGAAACCCTTCCTCAGGGCTGCAGAATACATAATGTAAAACTGCAGTGGGAGAAAGCCACTTATTTATTCTCCCTTTTGCCTTTTTTGAAGACAGAGGAAAGAGACCCATTTCCAGGAGCTACACCTGCTGGGCCGGGTACTGCTAACACCAGACATCAGTAGGAGATAACCTCCTTCTGATCCTTGAGGCGACCACAGCCCTCCCTGGTGTCCTTTAACACTTGGAAAAGGATCCTAACAGGGAAGGTGCTAATGGTGTCAGTGTTCGTTCTTAGCACAGAGTCCATTACTCTCTTGCTGGGCGGTTAGCCATGCAGCCCTGGTGTGGGGCACCTTCCCCTTTTCATACAAACTAGAAGGTCAACAGCAGGCAAGTCCAGAACACAGGTAGGGGGATTCTCAGTCATGTCGTGTGAAAATTAGTGGATTCATGGACTATCACCCATTCCAACTGGGCAACAGGAACTTAAGGCCTCTTCTCCTGGGAAAACCCATCTGGCCCTTCCTGGGTGTGTGGGGGTAAAGGGAGCAAGCTTCTAGAACAAGTGTCCTGAACCAGGTCCAAAACTTCTGTGGGGTCCTTTCCAATAAGCCTCTTGCTTGGTAGGCTCCCAATTATCCATACTTCCAATTGATCACAGAATGTAATTGATAATAATAGACTGTTAAACCTAAGTAAGCCCTAGTCATCACCAAGGGAAAAACAAGACAAAAACAAACAAACAAACAAACAAACAAAACTCTGAAAACAGAAGCCTCCCTCTTCAAACTCTTCCTTGAAGTATTTGGGAGTCGGTTTGCCTTCTATGATTATGTTTTCGCTTGGATGTTTACAAAGGTCATGGGGGTTGCCAAGGGTTGAATTTCCATATAAAACCAGGGTGAGCATCTGAACATTTGTTTCCCTATAATATATAATTGTTTACATCTGTCTATGATGTTGGCAATTTAATCTTTGTAGCAATCCTATGAGGTAGGTATCTTATTATTAACCCCATTATACTATCACAGTGACTCATGTTTATAGATGAATAAACCGAAGTTCAGTGAGTGGAAGCAACTTGTCCAGGTTCATAGTGTAATAAATGTCAGGTCCTGGATCCAATCAAGCCCTATGTGAATATAAAGTTTCTGTTCTTTACTATTTGGCAGAAAACTTCCTTTTCTATCTCTATAGATTTTCATATTGTTCTAAGGCAGAAGTAGGCATACTGCTTCTGTAAAGGCCTAAAAAGCAAATATATTAATCTTGTGACCAAAGGCAAAATTGAGGCTATTATGTAGGTACTTGAATATCAAGAGGTAAGGTAACTGTGACAAATTTGTATTCATGAATTTCAAAATATAGTAATTGGGAACACTCATCGGTCCACTGGTAAAAAGAATGGAGTTCATTTGTGGCGGGAGGACAAAATTCCTTTTTAAAAATTTTATTAAGTTTTTTTTAAAATTTCAATCCCAGTATAGGTAACATACAGTGTTCTATTAGTTTCAGGTAACTGAAGTTTAAAGTTAGTGTTTCTTACCATCAATCTAGTATAGATGTTCATCTGTAAAAAAAAACATTCTTAGACATAGAGAAACAAACAGCCTTAGATTTGGCTCATGGACTGTAGTTTGCTCTAAAAATACTTCCATTCAAAGGAGCTGGTTATCTGTTCATATTTTAATTATGACTGCACAAGAAGGTTTTCCTTACAGTTTTACGCAGGGACAGGATATTTCTTAGTGTAGTAAGAGTATTTCTTAGGCAAACACTTTGCCTGAAATTGACCCAGACCTGTCATCTCCTTAGCACATAGGGAACTATTCTCTGGAGATCAAATCAATTTCATAGCATTTGCCAGATATATTTTAAAACTTCTGCAGCAGATATATTTTAAAATATAATATATTTTATTATATATTTTAATAAATATATTATTATTTTTATATTTTAAAACTTCTGCCAGATATATTTTAAAACTTCTGCAGATAAATACAAAATTTAAACATATAAGCAAAACTAATGCTATACTCAAAGCTAAGTACTTTTTATTCTTGTGAACTATACCAAAAAATTTAAGGAAATATAAGTGGCTCCAATTATATACAATTATATACTAATTGAAGAAAATCCTGTCAAAGCTGAGAATAACTCAAATATTTGTTGAGCTAGAATCACAGAAGTTATCTAACTTAAAATGATTCTTAATTTCAAAGAATCTTCAAAAAATTCTTAATACGTTCTCCATTGTGAAGATCCAGAAGTTTTGATCCCCAAAAGTGATACATGCTAATAATATTATGGTCTTAAGGTTATAAGCATTCAGATTATTGGGTTCAAAATCTAAATTACTTTATGTTCAGCTCGTAGATGAAACTAAGTATTCTCAATTTGGGATATATCTTTCAGAGAGGCTTTTTCTTTATTTTAAAAATATATTTCTTATTAGGAAAATGTAATGCTCAAGTTTCTGATTCATTATTCTTAATTTTCTCTGATTGTTTTAAAAAAGCAGTATGATGTCAATGATGCAATTAGAGATTCTTAACAAGCCTTTTAACACTATTTTCTTAACCCCAGGACCTGACTTTGATTTGCTTCTCATGTAGCATGCTGATAGGGGTGGGTTTTCTTTTTCTAACGAATGTTTAATAATTTTAGGTTCACATTACAATAACAAGAGAAAAATGAACACAATGGAAAACTGAATGAATAAATGCCCTTGTCATGCTGCTTTTTGTTGAATAATAAAGATTTGCCTTTTCTGAGCTTCTAAAATCTCAAGTGCATCGGTAATCTTCCAACAAAGTGCTAGAGCACATGATATGAAGATAGAATTTAGCAACTCTCTTCCACTCCTCTTGTAGCATCTGGAATATGCTCTAGGTATTAAGTCTGGCTGTCAAACTCTGTAAGACATTGCTTATTGAGAAATCCAAGGCTCGGGCACTGAGTCAAAGTACCAATTTTGCTTTCAAGTTAAAACACAAACTGATGATATCCCTAACATTATTTTTAAAACAACCATGAAATGAAGTACTTGCCCTTGACTAGACTCAGAAAGGCAGATCTCATGGAAATCAGTGAGCGGCCTAAAAGGGTGTTCATCAACAATTGGTCTACAACAGGCAAGGAACTCACAGATAAATAAGTGATGTTAACGAGCTGCAGAGACAGACTGAAGAAAAGCACAGAAGGAGGCAACAGCTAATTTGTCACAGATTTCTTTCTTCTGAAGTTCAAACTGTCAAAAATCTTTTTCCCCTTGGAAAAGCATGTTACCACACATCACTTGAAAACTGTTGGGAGAATTTAGTGGGACAGTTGAAAAGTCCCTTTTGGATGGTGAAATAGATCTTCTGGAAAGACTGCATCAGGATCAATTACCCCAGGTTTCTCTTGAATGGTGGCAAGGAAACTGAAGGGGAGAATGATTTATAGGACAATTTAACAGGTGTCATGCTGGGTGGGTAGTATCTATGGGATGTGTCCATGGAGGAGAAAATAAAATCAATTCTGTAATGAAATATTTGGTTGTAGTTGGCAAAAGATAAATTTCAGAAATGGAGTTCCCTTGAGATTTAGTAAGCAGGGGCTGGGGGGCGGTGTCATGCATTCTAGATAATGAGGAAAAAGTCAGGTTAGCACTAACATCCTAGATAGCCAGCTAAAGAAACAACTATTAGAATTCACTGTCAATTATTTAAAAGCCAAACAAAACAAAACTAGGAAACCCAAAGCATAGCTTTACTAATCAAACCCCGTAAGAAATCTGTTAATTCTCCATTCTGTTCATCTCTCTTTCTCTTTCTGTAGATAGAGCCGTAGAGTTCAAGTTTTTATTCTGAAATATTGCTTATATTTGCTGTATCTGTTGTGTCTTTGTTCATAAAGGAGAGACCGTTTTGTGAATACAATAAAAATGATCGTAATGCTCAGCAGACAAATTTATTGGAAAATTTTAGCTTTACTTAGAATTTATTTTAGATACCACGAAGGGCTTATTCTGTACCATTCTCAAAGTATGTGCCGAAAAGAACGTTGCTGTTAGAGAAAGCACAGGTGATTTGGGGTAATGAAAATAACAGTGAATTTTAAGTTCTGGGTCCAGCTGACTCCTTCAAGACGAACTAGACAGACATGTTTCAGGTACCAGACGCCAAAAGACCCAACAAAGCAGTCATTTGACTGTGTGTATGTTAGTTCTCAGTTATAAATCTCCTCTTTCATAAAGCATGCCCTCAATACATGCATAGTAGTAATAACAAAATTATAATCCTATATATAATGATATATATTATCCTATTATATATATTATATATTATATTATATATTATATTGTATTTATTATATATTATATAATATTATAATTATTATATATTATACATTATATAATATTATAATTATTATATATTATATTATATATTATAATCCTATTATAATACCTATAATCCAAAGGTATTTATGTGATGTATTTGCAGATTCAAAATTTCACTTAACATAAACTATCCTTTATGATTTTTTCCTCAATACTATACTGCCTTCTGTCCTATTCAAATAATGCCCAGACTGTTCTTTTCAAATGTAATTTAATTGTCTGTTAAGATGTTTACTTACTTTCTTTACTCTTACCCTGTTCTCAAAATCTATCTATCTATCTATCTATCTATCTATCTATCATCTATCAAATCTATAGTGCTTAAATTTTAAGCATAAATTGTCAGCCTATTGTTGTTGATTTCTTCAAAAGCATCTGGTTTCCTCTTTGGATCCTAAAGCAATTTCTGAAAGTGAATGGAAGGGGAAATCTTGATATTGCATTAAAGGGCATCTGGAAACACAAAGGTTGTAAGACTAGGTGTGGGGTGCCTGGGTGGCTCAGTCAGTTAAATGTCCAGATCAGGGCCTGGAGTCTGCTTCAGATTCTGTTAAGTAATCAGTTTTCCTATTTCCTATTTCCTATTCTCACTCTTACAAAAGCAATATCAATCTCTAGGGTTCCAAGAGAGAACATGCTTAAATAATCCAAAAAGTGTGGGTCTCTCTTAACTACTGATATGACTCACTGTCAACTGGAGAAATCTGATCATCCATTAAGACGAGAACAGAAGCCAGTTTTAACATCTTTATAGTCAAAACATCTTCATTTGAGTGTGATCACAATTTCCTCTTTAGACTTCTCTGCTAAGTTGTCAAGGCAGTATATTAACCACTAATCATTTCTTGATGTTATTTTAAAGAAAGGTCACTTAACTTCATTAAATAAAATGTGGGATTATTAGGGAAAAATTTACCCAATTTAAATCCTATTATACATAAACCTGAGTGAACTAGGATGTCTATCCTTTCTTATAAAAAATCTCATTATTAAAAAATATCAAGACTATAGGAATACAGTGTGTTATATACAAGAAGAAAATGAAAAGGACAGATTTCACTCTCAGAAGGGTATGGCTGAAGATTTTGGAATACTTCCTTGCTGTCTATTGATTCTTAAGCATCGTTACATGAAAATGCTTCATTCTAGATATTAAATGATATTTTTTATAAAAGCTTGATGAGGGATATTCACAGCATTGTATTATCATAACCAAATAAAAAGTAAAGTTCAAAATATGTCATATGCTTTTCCTTTTCTAGGCAAAGTTCCTTTTTCCCTTTGCTTCTCGCATTGTTTACCCAAGTCACTTCTCTGGTTCATTTTTCTCCTCTTTCAAGTGTAGACATTACAAAAAACTTAATATGTATCCTTGCATATTTTTCTCATGCACATCTGATCACATATAGATATAATAATATGCATTAGCTCATTTGCACTTATGAATATTATTTTTCTCCGTTTTACAATTATGACATTGTGTGTACATGTCTGCATTTGGTGCTTTTTATTTCACAATATCTTTTCAGAAAGGATTGAACCTTTTTCATTTTTGCCAAAAATGCACCTCGACCCCACATGTGTGCCAACAATCGTGCTATTTTTTTTTCTGCATTGCTTGCCATTCTGTTCGATGTAAAGTTATCGATGTTAAGTCAACAGTCCTGCCTTGCTGTTATCTGCATTTGGATTTCTCTGACTACCAATGAATGAGTATCTTTTTTATATCTGTCAGTGGGATTTGCTCTTCTGACAGTTAATTCATCATGTCTTTATTCACTGCTTTGTTTATCCCATTCTTGTCAATTTTCAAGAAGTCTTTATATGTCATAAACATTAGCCCTCTGTCTACTGTCTGCATTAAAAAATGTTTCCAAATCTCATTTGTCTATTGATTTTGTTTTTGACATCTGTTAGCTATTTATATTTTTTTTTACCCCACAAGTGTCCCTGTTTCTGAACGTTTAAGATGATGTCTCCAAGGTCTTTTTTTTTTTCCTAAAAGACTTTTCACAAGCTCTGCGTTGATTTTCTTCTGGTTTACTGATGTTTAGATGATGGAAAATCATTTCCTTCCTGCTATTTACCAACGGTAGAGCGTATGAATTGTCCTTGACCCCATTCTGGAGCACTTGATCTCTGATTTGATACTCTTCACAGTGGCAGTTTATAGGCAGAGATTCTAAAACACACATGGCTTGGCTGGACTTAAATATGATTTCTGGCCCACTATCATTTTTATGAATCTGTATTTTTGGACGAGGCTCATCTGGACTCCATCACCCCTAGCAGTTGACGATGCTTTATTGCTGAGGATTATATTCCCGGGATGAGACTACGCACCAGCAGCCCTCCCAGCGCATGTGCACACGTCCACACACACCCACTCTTTCTTCCTGGCCTCTCAGTGTCCTTCCTTCTCTTTTGCTTTTTACCTATGCTTTGGCAAACAGGCTTTGGTAACACGGTTAGAAAAACATCACTCTGGGCGGCACAAGAATCAGTAGTCATACAGTTTTCATTTTTGGAAGAGATTGCGTTGCTGAAACAACGGTCAAACAGAAAAAGGTAGGAAAGGATGGTCGGCCTTTGTGAATTCGTGTATGTGCAGGTGGACTGGCTCTGGGGTTTCAGAGAAGAGTGCGGAGTTCATAAGTGACTCAATCTGCTATTCATGTCAGGTCTCTCAGCCCTTCAGAGAGAGTGGACTCTCTCCCTTGGGTTCAGTCCTAGGTCTAGTTATCAACACTGCTGCAAATTTTCATCTTTTTTACTTTTATTTTTTCATCTTCTGCAGCTCTTTCAGTAGGAAGCTCGGAGAGGTCATAGTAGGAGCTGCTAGAGAAATCCCCTTTAGAAAAAACGATAAAAGCACATAAATTGCCAGAACTCAAACCTATTACTCCTCTCTGACCATTTAACTTCATTCGTAAAATATATAACTCACATTTTATTCCAAATATTGTTATGCTTGTGTGAAATCTAAGAAGGGATGAGCCACTTCCATTACAGATAAGTGAGAACAAAAGATGTCAAGCCACTGGGGCCATTTATAAGTTGGTTATTCTGAAAACATATTAAATAAGGGAGAACAGGAAAAGAGGAAGGAAGTGCCCGGGAGTAGACAGTGCATTAGACCAATGATCTCCTAAACCCCTGCCAATACTCATATTCCAAAGTTATAAGCAAAAATCATATGCTAGGAATCAATAAAGGCTCACTGTTACTGGTGCTGTGGGAGACAGGATTCTGAATTGGTCCCTAAGAATCCCCCCGGGAAGCACTCCTAGAGTGTGGGCAGGACTTACAAATATGATGTGATTTTATCCCCACCATTAGATTACATTCTGTCTGAAAGATGTAATTAAAGTCTCTAATTGGCTGACTTTTTAGCAAGCCTGACCTAATCTCATAAAGCCTTTAAAGCTGGGTCAGAGGCAAATAAAGTCTGAGACTGAGAGAGATGGAGACCCTCTCCTGCTGGCCTGGAGGAAAACAGACCGCCGTGTCATTGTGAACCACATACAGAGGGGCCAAGTGGCTGGGACCTTTAGTTGCTGAGATTGATGTCAACTGACAGCCAGCACCAAAAAAAAAAAACAAAAACAAAAAAAAAAACTGAACTAACAAACAACACAAAGATACCAGTTCGACAACTGCAAAGACCTAAATTCTGCCAACAGCCTGAATGAACTTGAAAGAACAACCAGAACCTCAGATAAGAACAGCACAGACAATGCCCTAATTGCAGCTTTGAGACCCCGAGCAGAGAACCCAGCTAAACCATGTCCATATCCCTGACCCATGAAAACTGTGAGATAATAAATGTGTGCTGTTTCAAGCTGCTGAGCTTATGATAACATGTTATGCAGCAATGGGAAATGGATATGAGTACTAATATGCTTTGTAATTCAATGAGCTTAGTAAAACCCCTTCTCACAGAGATAGATGGGTGCAGGGAAACTGCTTATTAAATAAATGCTCTAAAATCCAAACAATACCATGTTACCTCTTTTCCCTTCCCAGGAAGTATACAACAAACATGATAAAAGTAATACTCTCTGATACTGACATGAAAAAAAATCCAAATTCTGAAGGGCTTGGCATCGAATGTCCCCAATGCTGTATCACAGGGTCTTTGTAACATAGACTGTGGTGCTGTTATAAATTATAGAATCCACTTCATGTTTCCATTTCAAGTCCAAGGAAGAAGGGTCACGTTCATCAACTGAGTGAGGAGGCTGCACAGTAATGCCCGATAATGGCCCTAAACACATGAATTGGGTTTTCTTTGTTTTTCTGTTTCCTTTTCAGATCTTGGGGTTTGATACTTCCTTCTATAATGCTTTAGTTTTGTAGTTGTGCTATAACACATTGCCACAGACTGGATGATCTAAAACAGAAGTTTATATTTTCTCACAGTTCAGGGTCTGGACATTCAAAATCAAGGTGTTAGAAAGTTATTTCCTTCCGGAGTCTGAGGAAGAAACAGTTCCAAGTCTCTCTCTTAGGTCCTGGTAGTTGCTGGCAATCGTCATTCCTTGGCCCGTAGACATGTCCCTCCCATCTCAGTCTGCACTGCCACATTGCCTTCTTCTCTGTGTGCCTTCATGTCCTTTTTTTTTTTTTTTCTTCTGTCTCTCATAAGGATACTTTAAATGGATAGAATTGAATTCAGTGTGATCATATCTTTATCCTTTCCTTGGATACATCTGTAAAGATCCGATTTCCACATAAAGTCATAGTCCGAGGTTCTAGGTAGACATGAATCTGGAGGACACACGATTTAGCCCACTACCTACAGTCACCTGCACAGAGCAAACCACTCTGCTACACATGTATAAGCGGCTTACTGAATATGCAAACAAATTCATAATTGAATAATGTCAGACATTACATAATTGAGTAATAATTTGTTATATAATTGAAGAGGAAGAAAAGAATTAAAGACTTAAAAAATAGGCCGTGATAAGTGGACCGGTGAGCTTTAAGTCTATTAACAGATTTAAAATTACTGGCAAACTTCCCAACTCTTTGGGTCTCATTTTTATCATTTATAGATTAAATGGATCATACCTGATGATCTCAAAGTTGCTTTTTGGCTCCAACATTCTGTGATTCTGTTAATTATGTCTGTCAATCATTTAATTAATCTGTAATAGTAACATGGCGTGTACTCGGGCTAGGAGACATTCATATCAGTGTTTTACACTAGCTTTTCTGTTTATATTAACAGGAAGCCAAAGATGGCTGCCTTCCCCCAACAGCTTGTTCCTGTAAGTTCACACAAAGTAAGCCGAAGGAGTCTTTCACTGTTAACACATTCTAAGAAGGAACTGGAATTTGGATCAGAACCTAGAAACGAATTAGAATTCACTAGAATTTCACTCATTTGTATAGATTTAGCACCAATAAAAGTTTGGAAACAGTACTAATAGGCTTAAATAAGTCTACGGTGCTCATGATTCTTTTGAGACAGTTATGGAATGCTGTCCTAATTTAAGCATAATGTGCTGATTTACCCTGAATTTTTCAATTAGAACAAAGACTTGATTCAGAGGATGAAAAAGGGATAAAACAACCTTAGCCAGAAACACTTTTCTCCTCCCCTCCCTGTACCTCTGTCAATAAATAAATAAATAAATAAATAAATAAATAAATAAATAAAAATAAGTCTAACTCTGGTAATTATCACAGGTGTGACTGCTTAGTGACTCTACTTCATTTCTAGCATGTTCTCCCTTTCTTTTTTTTTTTTTTAATTTTTTTTTTCACATTTATTTATTTTTGGGACAGAGAGAGACAGAGCATGAACGGGGGAGGGGCAGAGAGAGAGGGAGACACAGAATCGGAAACAGGCTCCAGGCTCTGAGCCATCAGCCCAGAGCCCGACGCGGGGCTCGAACTCACGGACCGCGAGATCGTGACCTGGCTGAAGTCGGACGCTTAACCCACTGCGCCACCCAGGCGCCCCAGCATGTTCTCCCTTTCATTCTCCTAGGTCATTAGCTCTTACTTTCCCTCTCTCCTCAGATCTTTAACAGCCTCCCCGCCCCAGCTTCATCCTCAAATGAGCTTTGCTGTTTCACTTAAAGAAGAGTCATGATGAAAAGTCAAGTCCAGAGGAAACGAGGTACAAAATAAATAAATCCTGGGATGTGATGTGCGGCATGGTGACTGTGGTTGCCAACTGCATTAGAGATCTGAAAGTTGCTGAGAGGAGAACATCTTAAAGTTTTCATCACGGCAGGTGTGTGTGTGTGTGTGTGTGTGTGTGTGTGTGTGTGGCTGTGTGTGTGTGAATTGTAACTATTTGAGTTGATGGAGGTTAACTAAATTTATGGTGACCATTTTGCAACATATACTTTCATCAAATCATTATGTCGTACACCTTAAACTAATTCAAAGTTATGTCAATTGTATCCCAATAAAACTGGGAAGAAAGGGAAGGGAAAGAAAGGGAAGGGAAGGGAAGGGAAGGGTAGGGAAAAAGCACCCACAGGCACTCAACACCATCCCTTTCTCCTGCACCCTTGGCTTCACCTGGCTTCCTTGTCAGGGTGACCAGCTGTCTCAGTAACTGCCCACACCAGCCCTCCAAAGGCACGCGGGTTCTCATTTCAGGTCTTCAAAGATAGGACACCAGCAATTCTCCCCTCTCTCCTGAATTATTCATGTTTATTTGTCTGTTTGTCTGTTTTTTAGCATTCAAACATACTATTTCTTCCATTTTAAATTTTAAAAAAAGCTTCTAAATGACAACTATCTTGACCCCACAAACTGCTGAGTTATTGCCTTGTGTCTCTGCTTCCATTTGCAGCAAAATTTCTTGAAAGTATTGTCCAATACCTCTCGTCTCATTAAGTCTTGAACTAGCTTCAATCACTTTTTCAATCCAAACACTTAACAACAATCTTTGTCCAGGTCACCGTGCCCCGCGTGTTGGCAAATCCAGAGATCAGTCTTCAGTCCTTCTCTGACTTCTCAGCAGCATTTGTGACAGTGTAGAACCCACTCCTTACAACGCTTCCTTCTCTTGGGCTTCCTGGATGCCGACTTCCTTGCCTCTCCTGCCATCGCCTCTCACTCACTCTCCCTCTGCTCCCAGATCCACCTTATGCCCCTGACTTCAGAGGTCATCTCCTCTGTCCTCACCTCTCTCCTTATTATCTGTGTGTCTCCTCCCTATCTCTCTCTCCTCTTGCTCCATAGGTAAACTTATCCAGTCTCTCAGATCTTAAATTTCTTTTTTTTTAAGTTTATTTATTTATTTTGAGAGAGAGAGACAGACAGACAGACAGCAGGAACAGAAGAGGGGCAGAGAGAGGGGAGAGAGAAAAAATTACAAGGAGGCTCTGCACTGTCAGCACAGAGCCTGATGCTCTGATGTACCGCTGATCTCCTCTACCACCAATGCCACAACCAAGCAAGCCAGAAATCTCTCTTGCCCAGATTGTTCTGATAACCACCCAACAGTCTCCCGCAGTCTGCCTCCTCCCTGCCCCCATCTCTTGCACGTGGTAGCCCCAACAAGCCTTGTAAAGAGGGAGTCACATTATTCTCTCTGATCACCAGAGGATAAGCAAGGTCCTGGTAAGCCCCATGAAGCCTTACATGGTCTGGCCCTGGCTATGTCTTCTGTTTCATCCCCTGACATCTCCCCCCGTTCACCCACACTGGCCTCCTTGCTGCCGTTGCTTCTTTTTTAATGTTTCATTCTTTCATTCATTCATTCATTTAGAGACAGAGAGTGTGAGCAAGGGAGGGGCAGAGAGAGAGAATCCCAAGCAGACTCCATGCTGCCAGCACAGAGCCTGATGTGGGGCTCAAACTCATGAACCGTGAGATCAGGACCTGAGCTGAAATCAAGAGTCCGGCACTTAACCAACCGACTGAGCCACCCAGGCGCCCCCTCCTTGCTGCTTCTTGACCATAGCGTGCTTTCTTCTGCTTCAGGACCTTTACAGTGTCAGTTCATTCTTCGTGAAATGTTCTCCTCACTCAGTTCCTTCATGTTTCTGCTCTCAACTGGTATTTCATTATAGGAGTCTTTCCTGAAACCTCTAAATAAATATCCCTGACTGGGATCAGGCTCCCAATCCTCACTCTCTTGTTTGTTTTCCTTAACTGTGATGTGTTCTTCTCCACAGCACTGTCCCCTTCTCATCACATCGATCTGTTTTCTTATTAATTGATTTCCCCACCTTAGAACATAAGCTTCATCGAGACACTTGTCTGTTTCTTCCTTGTTGGATCATTGATTCCTAGCTGATACTCTGGCATATTGTAGGTACTCAACAAATGTCATCAAATGCACAAATCACACAATAATAACAAACAAAAATCATATACTCTGCAATATGATTTCGAAACGTATTTCAGTTTATAATTACTAGTTTTCTACATTTCAGATTGCCTGGCTGGTCCTAATACAGTGGGAGAGATGAAACCCTTAGAGTACTGTTGACAAGAGAGGGGATGTCTATATTTTAGAGCTGAATGGAAACAACCTTTTATTCTTCCCAGTGTTTTGAGAGTGAAGTATATAGCACCTATCTAACGTCTGTTCAATTAGTTTTTTTAAAGTATAACCTCTAAATTAAACAAGCCAACATATATGGGAGATAAATCCAAAGGCTTTATCCAGTCGTGAGAAAGTCAACTTGGAAATGCGCAAGTAACAGATGAGTTGTCTGTGGCCCGGATAAAGCAGGTTGACCTGCTGGAAGGAGAATTAGCTTTATGGATTGATTGGGATTCACATCTCAACTCTGCCATCTACTAAGGGTGGACCTTGAATGAATAATCTTTCTAAGCCCCATAGTCTTTAGATGTATGGATTTTCCCTCATATGTGGGAGGGGCTTAAAGCATATTTTTAATAATATGTAGCTTCAGCATTTCACTTAATCACAAGAAAATATATCTGACCTCTACATGCCCTAGGTGGCTCATTTGAATATATGATCAGAATGAAGTGTCCTGGCATAAAATTATTTTCCTTTTCAAGGAGTTTTTGCACAATCTCTATGTTTAAATGTAGATAATATTGTCCTACTGTGTATAATTCATGTAAATGTTATTACACAGATACTTCAAAAATTATGTAAGGAAATCTTTAATTATAAATTATTAAGAATAAGGTAATTTAAAGGACAGCTAGCCAGTTTTTATGGATAATGAATGTGCATCAATATATGTCCACTAAAAATGGAAATACCAAGACATTTATTATAATGAAATACTTCCCTAGATAACATACAGCAAGATAATAAATACTACAGATTACTACCAGTATCTACTACCAGTATGGAATCATATTGAAATTGTTAATCTTCTTTAAATTTTCCCTAAGGCATACAGACAGTCTTCACTGTGCATGATACTATATTAAAAGAAATATGTACACATCAGAATGGTGTCTCACTTTGCGCGATTTCCACATGCAGGGAAAATCCATGGACATGATGCTACACAAACTGAGGCAGACTGGAGAGTGCAGTGGTTGAAAGTACAGATTCAGTGGCCAGGTTCTCAATTCCAACACAATTTTCATGGCCCAATGAATGCCCTTAGAGAACTCACTCACTCTTGTTTTCTCCTGGTTCACGGTTCACTCATACAAAATGAGGGTAAAAACAATGCCTCCTCATGTGGTGTTGTGAGATTTAAGTGAATTATAAAATGAGGCTTTTGGAAAAGTGCCCGACACTTTGTGACAATCTATGGTTTCTTTCATTTGTGTTATTAATGGCACCAGTGTCTCTGTCTAGAAGCCTGGGTTGAAATAAAGATTCAATACCAAAAAATATTATAATATTGTTTGACTAAAATCCCAAGACCTGTTCTCTAACAGTAGGATCTGACTTCAGCAGAAAGTAAACTTTCTTAATTACAGGGTTTTCAGGTTAGCTCTTAACGTCCACCGAAAAAACAGATGTGAATAGGGGTGCCTGGGTGGGTTAGTCAGTTGAGCGTCGGACTTCGGCTCAGGTCATGATCTCAGGGTTCCTGAGTTTGAGCCCCACAACTGGCTATCTGGGCTCTCTGCTGTCAGCAAGGAGCCTGCTTCAGATCCTCTGTCCTCCCCTCTTTGCTCCTCCCCCACTTGAACTCTCTCTCTCTCTCTCAAAAATAAACGTTAAAAAAAAAGGATGGAAAAAATTTTTAAAAAAAATTTAAAAAAGGGGCGTCTGGGTGGCTTGATCGGTTAAGCGTCCGACTTCTGCTCAGGTCATGATCTCACCGTCCATGAGTTCGAGCCCCGCGTCGGGCTCCAGCTCAGAGCCTGGAGCCTGCTTCAGATTCTGTGTCTCCTTCTCTCTCTGCCCCTCCCCTGTTCATGCTCTGTCTCTGTCTCAAAAATAAATAAACATTAAAAAAAATTAAAAAAAAAAAAAGATGGGAATTGGTTTGTTGGGTCTATCATTTAACTAGCTTTGCAAGTTATAATCTCTCCAACCCTCAGAATCTTCATTCATAAAATGGAGATAATAACAGAACCAAGCTTCATGTGGTTATTGTGAGCACTTAAAGACATTACTAAGTGTTCAATAAATTGTATCTATTACCTACAAAATACCAAATGAGAAATTTTCTTATGAGTTATCCATTCAAAATGCTAATATAATCAGTGCAGAAGTGTGATGACTGAATTGTTAGATAGTATAATCTCTTTAATCTTTTCCATTGCTGTGAGCTACTGTGTTACTTAACAGGTAGACAATCATTCCTATAATTAATATTTTTAAATTAATCTGTATTGAGGTAAAATATCTGTAAGATGTACCCACTTTCCGTATAAAACTTTCAAGTTGTACAAATATATATAACCATGTAACCATCATGAAAATCAACGTATAGAGTGTTTTCATCATCTTCAGAAATACCATCATGCCCCTTAGAAAATATTCACTCTTCCACTGGTGACATAGCCCCAGGTGACATCTGATCAGCTGTCCTTTATTATAGATTAGTTTTGCTTGTTTTAAGGTTTCAAAGAAATTGAATCATGCAAGGCATAGTCTTTTGCATGTGGCCTCTCATTGAGTGTGGTTTTGAGATACGTCCATGTCGTTATGGTGTCAGTGGTTCATTCCTTTTCATTGCTGTGTAATTTCCCATTGTGCGAATATACCAAAATATGCCACAACATATTTTTCAAGTAACCTGCTTGTGTACTTACGGGCTGTCCCCAGTTTTGGCTTTTCCAGAAAAGCCATTAAGGACTTCCATTAACAAGTCCTTGTACATATATTTGCATTTCCCTTGGATTAATACCTAGGAGTGGAATTGCTGCCATGTACAAATTCAGTTTTTTAAGAAACTGCCAAACTACTTCTTGTTTTGAGATACTTGTAATTTGGCTCCAAACAATAACTTTTGATTTCATTTATTGATTATTAATTTGATGAAAAGACAAGTTAAGACTAAAAAGGTTTTTTTAAGTTTATTTATTTATTTTGAGAGAGATAGAGCATGAGCAGGGGAGGGGCAGCAAGAGGGGGAGAAAGAGAATCCCAAGGAGGCTCCATGCTTTCAATACGGAGCCCATCACAGGGCTCGATCTCATGAACCGTGAGATCATGACCTGAGCTGAAACCAACAGTCGGATGCTTAACTGACTGAGCCATCCAGGTGTCCCAAGAGTTAAAAGTTTTAATTCTTGCTATTATTCAAATGGAATCCCTACAAATTCCAAATTTAAATTCCCTCGTTGTAATATAATATTTTATTTTCATAACATGAACATGATTCTGTTTCATAATTCAGTAAATATGAATAGAATATTGTATTTTCATGCCTTTTTATTCTTTCCTGTCTTGCAATGACATTAAAGTAGAGATTACATTCACTTTTCATAAAATACTTCCTGGTCTGACCATCACTTTTCCCATTGACCCACTCAGGTCTCTTTCTCATATCCTGGGAATCTTGACACAATGGGTAACCACATGCTGATATAAGTTTTGGGTAAAATAATTGGTATTCCACTCTGTCTCCAATGGCTGCTTCTGCAGGACAAATATACTGCTGTTTCTTCCAGTGAAGAATTCATTTTATAAAGGTGGATTATATTATGAAGGCAAGAATACGTTTGTTATAGTATTGACATACTCCAGTGTTGAATGGACCACCACCAACCACATAGCAGATAAGAAACCACTTCAGAATTTCAAAACACAGTTAAAAAATTAATAGTGTTGTAATGATAAAAACTGAAGGCAATTGTTTTTTCACAGTAGAATTATGTTTTGCATAAACTTTCGCAGCCAGATGTTTTCTAGTTATACTATTCAATTATCATGTTTGCTCATCAAATTCATCATCATTAGTCTTATAATTACACAGGATATTCTGCCACAGAGTGTATTCTTCTAGAATAGCCCACTAGCATAATAGCACTTAAAGGCAATAATTATACAAACACAGCCATGTAGTTGATAATTAATGGAATGACGTAAAAATTGCTAATGCGCACATTTTTACACATTTTTATTTAATTCTTGTATTTATTCTTAAAATATGGATATATGGTAAAAATAAGTATATAAAGCAAACTCCATTAGTGTGATCAGTGAGCACAACTTCTCAAAGAAATGTAGGAAATTCAAGAACTATTTAGGAAATCTGAGCTACGTAAAACTGTTCTTATTTTAAAAACTCTCCCACCCCCTTCAATAATGGATATTTCCATAAAAATTACCTAGAGAGTGAATAAGTACATGTGGTTTAAAAATTCTAAGTTTTGCATACCTTAAAATGCTTTTTCACATTTATAATTCTCCTAGAAGTAAGTACTAAATCATTAATTTGTTCTTGGTCCCCTTATTGCTTTATATAAAGAGGTAAAGTCTCATCATTTCTTATCCAAAACTTTTAGGTTAGATATGATTCAGACTTCAGCCTTTCCTTCCTTCTTTCCTTCATTTTTTTTTCCTTTTTCTTAGATTATAGAAAGGTACCGCATTGCATATACTGCATAGCCTAATGGGTTTTTGAGGCAGTATCTGTGTTAAATCACACTAAAGTTCCTGCTAAAAAATATACTCACACCAAATGGCATAAATAGATACAATATACATTATTTTCTTCTTTGACTGAGTTATTATTGTTTACCACCAATGTATGATTTTTGGAAACAGTTTTGATTTTCAGAGCTTTTAGGGCTTTGGAATTTCAGATAGATAACTATGAACCTGCATTATCTTCTGTGATCAAAGTTTTCTCATTGAAATAGCTATGCTTTGGGGAAAAAAAAAAAAACAGACCTAGTGGTATCATTTTTCTTGTCTCCTTAGGCTTCCGTGTGAAACAGATAATCACAGTTTCCCCATCACTGCCAGAATACACTCTTATCATCTGACCTCTCCCTAACTTTATATATCTGCTCAGAGGGATAATAATTGATGTCAGTCCATGGTTTTATTGAACAGCTACTACACACTCAAAGCCA
This sequence comes from Puma concolor, assembly GCF_028749965.1. Taxonomy (NCBI): domain Eukaryota; kingdom Metazoa; phylum Chordata; class Mammalia; order Carnivora; family Felidae; genus Puma; species Puma concolor. Next base: position 24,786,985 of record NC_141670.1, read on the forward strand.
GACTGGTAGAGGTACAGCTTTGCATTTGCCTTTGAGGGCCCCCCTTCTGTCATTGTTTTCATAGTAATGGCAACATGCACAGAAACGCATCAATAACATAAGTCCGAATATTGTATTACTAAATTGTAATACTTTTGGACTATGAAACGGTGTAGTAATTCAGGGAGGAGAAGAGTTCATGTGAAATGAGATTTTCTTGAAGAAAGAAATACTTCTGTAGATTTTTAGTGCCTATTCATAAAGATGGTTAGGAAGTCGAACGCCTGGGTGGCTCTGTCGGTTGAGCCTCCAACTTCAGCTCAGGTCATGATCTCAGGGTTTGTGGGTTCGAGCCCCCTGTGGGGCTCTGTGCTGACAGCTCAGAGCCTGGAGCCTGCTTCGGATTCTTTGTCTCCCTCTCTCTGCCCCTCCGCTGCTCTCTCTCTCTCTCTCTTTCTCAAAACTAAATAAGTGTTAATTTCTTTTTAAAAAGGTGGTCGGGAAGATCATCAAATAAGTTAATGAAAAGAAGCAAAATAAGAGAAACAATATTTATTGAGCAACTACTGTGTGTCGGACAACATATTAGATTATTAAATGCATTATCACTTTAGAAACAATTTGTGTATAATATAAAGAGAAAGACCGAAAATATGCTGGTGAAAAAAGCATGTATAAGGATTTATAGACAGTGAAGAGCATGAAATGAACTAACAGTTTGATTTGTTATAACAAAGACAAAACAAGTGATGTGCCCTTATATTTCATATATAAATAAAAACTGTACAAGCAGGCTGTTACCTCTGGTTTTCATATGACCTATTTAGCAATACTCTGAAATAAAGTTCCTTGGTGGGTAAAATGGAGTGCAGACTGCTTTTGACAAAGTTAGACTAGCAGGAACTCTTCTTAAACAGGTACATGCCATAAAAAATCCTCCCTCCCCCAAATATGTCCTATTTCCTAGGACCTGTGAATAGGTTATTTTATATGGCAAATGTTAAGGTTACGGACCTGAAAATAGATGACACTGGATTATCCCAGCGGACACAATCTAACCACGACAGTTGCTAGGAGTAAAGAACATTCTCCTGCTGAAGTCAGAGAGGATGGCAGAAGGGTAGATGGGAGAGATTCAAAACAGGAGAACAAGAAAATCTGCTGCGCGTGGCTTTGAAGAGTAGGAAGACCATAAGCCAGGGAATGCGGGAAGCCTCTAGAAACTGAGAACAATCCTCAGCCTAAAATCAGACAGGACATAGGAGCCTCAATCCCGGAGCTCTGTGGAAATGAATTCTGTAACGACGAGAATGAGCGGATTCTCCCCCCAGGCTGACCAAAACCTTGATTTGAGCCTTTTGAGGCCAAGAACAGGAAACCAGCCAAAGCCCAATGGAAAGTCAACAGCAAGCATGGAAACTAACAGAACTGTGAGATCCTAACTTGGTATTGTTTCACACATCCCAGAGTCTGATAATTTGTTAAGGCAGTAATAGAAAGCTAATACATTGTAGGATTGAGTGGATGGACACATTGACATATAATTATATGAATGGATTTATTATAATCAGTTTTTTATGTTCTAAGGTGTTTTTTTTCTTTAACATTTTTCAAATTGCTTACAAAGGCATTTTTCCCCATAGATGACATAGTGCTTTTTAGTGTAAAGTGGTTTTAAAAGTCTTAGCAAAAAATAAAAAAAGGAAAAAAAAAAGAAAAAAGAAATAAAAAAAGTTTAAAATTTTGTCCCCAAGTCACTGAATTTTCTGTTTCACGAGTTAAAAATTAAGGGAGACTTACAAAAAGCTTCATTTATTTTCAAAATCATGTTTCCCTCCTTTTCCCTGGGGCAAAACAGCTTTTGCTTTAATTAGGTAAACCTTCCCCAGATTTTGACATTGGATAATAAGTTCATATATCATAAGCTTACCCACTATGTTTAGGTATCATTTTTCATTAACGACGTAATAATGCTCACATCTTCATTAACTCTGTTTAGCAGCACTAATTATGATGGATGCTACAGTCTCTCCCTCTTCATTTTTTTCTCAATGCCATCTCATTAAATCATTAGGACTCTTGGCTAAAATATAATAAATACAGAAGCACATATTTATTTAACGCACATTCTTATGACGAGTATCATGGCCATCATATCTAGACAGGTTAAACTTTTACTAATTATGGTGACAAGGGCAGAAGCCATAGCTAATTTATCAGTGTCCCCAGTCCCTGGTGGTAGGTCCTAAGCATTAACTCTCATGTTGTAGAACTTAACCATTTGCCTACAAATGTCTATTAAAATGTATAATCTTTAACCATTCAGAAAAAAAAAAAACACATTAATTCAGTGTTGGAAGTGTTGGTTTAATATCTTATTAATGGTAATTAATAAATTCTGTATAAATTCTAGCAAAGCAGTCAGATATATGGAAACCTGTCTTTGTCACTTCTCTCAAAAAGGACTAAAAAAGACGTGATAGCATTAAGGACATTATAGTAGAAATTAAGAGATCAGAAGTTTAGTCTTGACTAAACTAACAAATGGTTGTACCGCCTTGGAAGTCATTTACTGTTTCCAGGCGGCAGTTTCTCCATCTCTGACAATGAGAATTTAGAGTAGGTTCCTCTAAGACTCTACCATATTTATGCCTCTCTCTGAATAAAGCATCTTGTTAAAGTAGCTTTGGAAGCTAGTGTTTGCCTGTTAAGCGTCTGGCCTGCATAGCTTGCCAACAAACCTTGACAAATGGTACTGTGCAAAAGCAAATCTTATCCTATTATAAATGTTGTCTTGCTAGTCTCCTCATCATTTTACACGATGACCAGGCTTGGAAAACTTTGGAGGTTGTCAACCCTGCAACAAAAATTCTGATAAAGAATACATCATTGAACGTTTGTACTTTTTGGTTTAAGTTGGACAAACAGTCAAAAACGTCTTTTTTTCACTTGATTTTTGTATCTATAAATTTATTATGAATGGTTTTTAGTTTTCTGTTAACATTTTCATTTTTAAAAAAGGCAGTTGATAAAGTATCCATTTCCATTAGATCATCTGGAGCAAAAAAAAAGAAAGAGATAAGTTCTTTCTTTAGGATTCTTGGTGTACATTTTAACGGAACTCTATATTCCCAAATTTTTATTTGTTTTTACTCTTTATCATTTAGCAATCTCATTGATAATCAGTAGTGATTTGTTTTACTATGAACAGTGTTTTTTAATTGTAGAATTTATCATTGAGTCAGTTTTTAAATTTCTATTAAAAGGATGATGACTGGTGAAAAGACATATTTAAAATTTTCAAAGATCTCTCTTGAGGTAGAATTCATAAACTAAAATTTGCACGTGTTTAAATTGTATAATGTAATAAGAACTGATGTATGTGTATACCCATGAAACCATCACACAAATAACAATAATAAGCATATCCAGTATACTTCAAACTTCCCTCACATTCCTTTGTAACCTCCCCTTCCATACTCTCTCTGCATCCCACAAACCTCCCTCCTCATCGACACGTAAACATGAATCTTCTTTATGTCACTGTTTACATTAGTTTATACTGTTTAGATTAGTTTACATTTTCTATAATTTTATATATTAAATAATACAGTGTATATATATTTTTTCCGGCTTTTTTCACCCAGCATAATTACTTTGAGGTTCATTTGTAATTTTGCATGTATCAATAGTTTATTAAAGTATTTTATTCCTGAGTAGTATTTCATTGTATAAACTCAGTACAATTGTCCATTCACTTGCTGTTGTATATTTGTGTCATCTACAGTTTTAAGGTATGTTATGGGTGGAATTATGCCCCCCATTCATATGTTGAATTCCCAATCCTCAGTAGCTCAGAATATAAACTTATTTGGAAATAGATTAATTGAAGATGTAACTAGTTAGGTTAAATTGAGGTCATATTGGATTAAGGTTGACCCCTAATCCAGTATGATTGATGTCCTTATAAAAAGATACACAAGTACAGAAGGAAGATGATGTGAAGACACAGGGAAAACACCATCTACCATCTGAGAAACCCAACATTTAATGCTATCTACAAAGAAAGACTGTTTTATATCTTCCTTGCTGATCTGAATTCCATTTATTTTCATGATTATCTATCTATCCATCCATCTATCTAGTATCAATCTATCCATACATCTATCATCCATCTAACCACCAATTTATTTTTAACTTATTGCAGTAGGTAGAATCTCTTTTTCAATGTTTAACAAACGTGGTGAGAATGCACATCCTTTAGTGTTCCTGATCTCAAGGGGGATATGCTTAATCTTTTACCATGAAGTATGATACTTACTATAAATTCTTTCATAGCTCTTCATCAGGTTGAGAAACGTTAATAATAATCCTTGTTTGCTGAGGGTGTTCTGTTAGAAGTCAATGTTGAACATTGTCAAAGATTTATCTACGGTTATAGAGATGAGCATATGTTTGTTTCCATTTTAATTTTTAAAACTTTGTTCATGTGGTAAATTCCATTGATTGGCTTAAGGATGTTAATGTTAAGAATGTTTAAGAATGAGTTTTGCATTCCTGGGATAAATGTTATTTGGTCATGATTTATTAGCTTGTTATATATTGTTGAGCTCCATTTGCTAAATTTCTTAATGTTCTTATCTATGTTCATGAAGGGCATTAATCTGTAGCTTTGTTTTTTTCTTGTATGCCTTTGTCTCGTTTCAGTCTCAGAGAATACATAATGTCTTCATAGAATGAGTTGTGGTGTATTTCCTCCTCTTCTAAAAGAAGTTGTACAGAGTTGGTTATATTTTTGGTGCTTACATTTTTGATGAAATTCTAGTAGTAAACAGCTAGAGTTGGATTTTTCTTTGGAGGAAAGCATTTAGCCAAAGAAGAGATAAGTTCTTTCTTTAGTCAATGGACATGAGGCTACCAGGTTGTTTGCTTCTTCCTAGGTGAGCTTTGGTAGTTTATGTCTTTCAAAAAATTTGTTCTTTACCTCTAAATGGTCAGCTATATTAGCCTGATGTGCGTAGTGTTACTTCATTATCCTTTAAATATGTTTGATCTCTAGTGATGTCAACTCTATCATTCCTGATATTTATTTGTGTCTTTGGCTCTCTTTTCTTTTTTGATCTCTATAACTAGAGGTTTATAATTTTTAAAAAATCCTCAAAGAAATAACTTTTAGTTTCAAATCTGTTCTATTGGAACCATTGACTCAAAATCCTGTTTCTCTGCATCTGTCAAGACCAAATGTCTATTAATTAACTTATTTCTTTACTAGTTTCTTCTTCATGCACATTAACTAAAGCTATAACTAACCTGGAATGTCTTTAGTAATATTGATGAGTATTACACTGCTTTATAAGTCTACAATTAATTTAAATAGTAATATCTTGATTAGGGAAGGCAAATAAAAGCCTCAGAATTACAAACATGTTACAGTTCTAAATCTTTGCCCTCTAGGGCTTTTAAATATATTTTCATTAAATAAAATCATAAGAAAAAGTCAAGAGATGGATTGATCAAAGAATTAATACATATGTGTATACATCTTTATATGTATAGACATAAACATATACACATATATATTTAATTAATTAATTTATATGTATCTCCATATTCCTTATATACAATTTATGCTTTTTGTTTACTCTGAGAGTGTTCCATATTTCTTTATGAATATGACAAGACTAGGATCTACTTACTTTTAATATAACAAATCAACATTTGTAAAATATGCAGACTTATTAATGGAGTTTGTTTTATTTATAAGTATACTTTCTGTGTCCTAAAAACCAGTTTACCATAAATAATACCTACTAGTAAGATATTCACCATTATATGCCACTTTTTACAGTATTGAAATGTCATCAGATCAAAATACAATCAAATGCACCTAATTGTCATATCATTACAAGGTTAACGCTACACTGACTCGTAGCTTTTATACAGCAGATTATTTGTGGCCCTTTAGCAAAGCGAGTGTATGAATTATGGCTCAGAAATCTTTCAGTTGTCTCTTAACGAATTCCAGACACAGAATAACTATAAAGATTATAATAAATATATTTAGTAAGATAGCAAGCTCTGACAAGAATTTAATTGTCTCAAGTCAATCTCAGTTATAAGCCCTACACACGTTCATATTTATGTGGACTCTAGTTAGAAAGATGCCATGCCCTGCTGATCTCCCCTCACCCTTCATGCCGCAGTGTGTGTTTTCTATACTTCCAGTTATTATCTCCTCCATTTATTTGCTTGAGGGCTTATTTGGTGCTCAAAATTCCTGGCAAATCATTTGAGTGAGGGAATGACTATCAGCTCTTAATCAATAGAAACGATCTAGTTTCCTTAAGCCTTGGCTAACATAACTCAGAAGGGAGAGTTACCCATTTTCCAGAGCTCTCAAGTTGGATGAAGTTTCGGTTTTTGTTTTCATTCATTATATATTTTTAACATGCCATTTTATAGTTTACCTACAATATAGTTCTTTTGTATCTGTTGCCATCTCTCTAGATCCGTATGGTGGTGCCACTGTGAACGAAGGAAAGAATAAATGCACAGAAAAATTCACACAGCTCCTGAGTACTTTGTGACTTAAATCCAGTTGCTTTGGAAGGTGCTCATATAAAATCTAGGCTTCCTGCGCTTTTAAGAATTCTTTCAAGAGTTTTAGTTTTTAACACAAAATATTCATGAAAAGAAAACTCGAAAACATCTCTATTAAAACTATTTGACTGTTTTTCTTAGTCCCCAGAGAAGTGAGTTATTTAATGTGTTAGATTATTGCCCTGAAGCATTTGTCATTTATAATTATGCCTTGCTTATAGAATTAAGGGATGGAAAGTTGTTTTTTTAATAATCCAGTGATGCAGTAATCTTTTCTTTTTTAATTAAAAATTAATTTGCCTCCTAATGAAGACAAATAAAACATCAAATCTAATTAAGATTGTGTGAAAGGTTGTGTTAGCCTCAGTTAAGAGGCCTAACAGACAACAAACTTCATAAATACCAAAGCTCATCTTGTTCCTTTTCCTAGAAGGTCCTAGGGGTAAAAGCAGCTGCAGCACATTATTCCTCCTTTTGTTTTAATTGCCTTTAATAGATGAGCTAGAAAAAGCATTATAAATAATGCATCATAATGCTTTGCATAAAGGTAAACAGAACAAATGTGCCAGGTGACAAGTTTATGACAGTATATTTTAATAACCAGGCTCTTGCTTGAATTATATTTTCCCTCTCTCTTTGTCGCTCAGCTAGGAGAAAGGGAATTATCAAACAGACAAGGAAAAATGAACAGCGGAAGATTTAAAATGGCACTAATGATAATTGGGAACTAATAACAAAGAGAGCTAAGGTATGCCCAACGGAAGGTAATTTAAATGTCTTAACAATTACATACATTTGGGATTTGTAAAAAATAATAATAATAATAACTGTGGTAGTGATGCAGTCAGAAGACTTTATTTCCATACAGTTTTATTGAAACGTCCCTAAAGTGTAGACACTAGGTTGGGTTCTAGGATTCTGTGGATTATTAATAGAACCAGCTCTTAAGAATTCACAGTTTAGTAAAAGAAAGGAGAAATGGAAAACAACGATCTATAAAATATCACACTAAAACTTTGCTCAATGTAATGCTGGAAGCCAGAAGAGGACTGAATAATTCTGTTTTGGGGAGTGAGAAATATTGAATAAGTGTGTAAATAAAATCTTAAAGTATAACCGTACCAAGCAAAACATCTGAGGCGGCAGGCACATTATGAAAAGACTGTACAATGTTTTCATGGCAGTTGGAACAATATTTGTAAGGGGAGAATGGTAGATGGTGAGGCCTGAAGGTCACATCGATCGCAAAGGGAACACAAATGCCACAAAATAGAGGTTGCAACTATATAACAAGGATAGTTCTTAAATTTTTCAAAGCTACATAATATTAGATTAGATTCAATGATTTATGAGATGTTATCAAAACATTAAAATGTATCCAAAGATGTTTGAGAAATACATGTGGTGGGCTTTCATTCTATGAAAGTGTTCTACAATTTTACCTTCTCTAGTTCTGGTGTATGTCCAGGTTTTTATTTCAAAAGGCAACTGTTGGCATGCCTCACTGTGGAAATAGGCGATGCGTGTGGCCACAGCTGGAGTCTTGCACAGAAACGAGGTTCCAATAATCATAAAAGACTTCAGCAAGTTTTATTTGAATCATATTTTAAAAGCAGTATGAATTTTTGAAATAAGCTAACACACCAGAAAAAAAAAGCACTGTTCTGAAATATTAAAAATATAAAATATATTTAAATCATCTGGTTTTCTCTAAGCAAAAGTTATTTACATCCATATGATAACTTCACTGGGGTAAAAGTCAACATTTTGGTGAAAAATTAGGATTACCTAAGGTACCTGGGTACCTCAGTTGGTTAAGCCCCAGCTTAAGCCCTCAGCTCAGGTCGTGATCTAGAAGTTCATGAGTCCTAGCCCTGCGTCGGGCTCTGTGCTGACAGCTCAGAGCCCGGAGCCTGCTTCGGATTCTGTGTCTCCCTCTCTCTCTGCCCCTTCCCCACGTGCTCTCTGTCACTCTTTCTCTCAAAACTAAATAAACATTAAAAACATTTTTAAAAATTAGGATTGTCTTAGAAATAAGTTACAAAATTGAATTTAAATTAAAATGGACATGATTCTTGCACTCTGTTAACAGTCTTACTTGGGCATGCATGACATGAGAGGAAACCATATGATTGGCTCTGTTCAAATTCCGAAGATCTTTAGTATTATAAGCACGAAGGAAGAAGTTAACAAGTAGCTCTAGCCTATGCATTTCTGCATGCTGACGTTCAACTAGCGTCTGGGTGGCTGCGGCCACTGTTAAAATACAGAAACACTTCTATACTGGTTGTTAAATGCCCACCCCTCTGAGGCCCACAAGCTCCCATACCCGTGCTACCACAACACCCTGGCCAATCTCTCAGACCTTTCAGGCATCCTCACATTTGAGCAGCCAAAGAGTCAATGCCTTACATTATAGGAGAGCTCCAGGACCCAACTTGTTGGTAAGAGGTATATGCCCTGTACCAGTAGTTACGTGTTCATATCGACTCTTATTCAACAAACATGTTTAAGCAAGTGATATAAGCCATACACCATACGAGGCGCTTGGTAGCCATCAAATTAGGAAAAACAAAGAAACAGAAAAAGCTCTAGTCTTCATAAAACTCCAATGGGAGACCAAATATTAAGTAAATCACCATAAACGGGTACCTAATTTAAAATAATGATAACTACTAAACAATGAAAGAACAGAATACTATATAAACATAAAAGGTTGATCAAGTTTGTATTTAGGGATAAGATCAGTCATCTGTGGCAAATTAGCCAATCCTGAAAATGAGAAGATATTAGCAAAGCTAAATGCGCATAGGCAGGTCCAGCATGGTCCAATGCTTGAACTATTTTTGTGGTTGTTGTGTTAAGAATGAGTAAATACAGAAAAGGCAAAAGGAAAGAAGTATTAAAACAATGTAGCTTTGGGGTGCCTGGGTGGCTCAGTCCCTTAAGTGTCTATTTCCGCTCAGGTCATGATCTTACCATTGGTGGGTTCAAACCCCGCCTCGGGCTCTGTGCTGACAGCTCAGAGACTAAAGCCTGCTTCAGATTCTATGTCTCCCTCTCTCTTTGCCCCTCCCCCACTCCCATTCTGTCTCTCTCTCTCTCTCTCTCTCTCAAAAATAAATAAGCATTTAAAAAATTTAAAAAATAAATAAAAAAGTGATGTAGCTTTGATTTTCAAGGATGGGAGCTCCTTGGCTTTGATGACTGGATTTCATTTCTTTTTCTCACTGTATGAACTTAATTATTTTTTTTTATTCTTCTGGACCACAATTACTTTTTCTGCAAATGGTAAATTACCTTCATCAAGGCAACTAGAATTTAGATCCTATTCATTGCACAGGGCAATAGTTGGTGGCTAATAAATGTCTTTTGGAATTAATAAATCTGCAAAATGAGGATAAAAATAATTTAAAGAGTTATAGTGAGGATCTAATTATTTATGTGTGATAAATATATGTGTATGTGTTTATATATACATATATATTAATAAATTTATAGTTTTTAAAGAAATGATGTGTGTATACACACACACACACACACACACACACACACATATGTCATGTATATATACATATACACACGTATAAAAATGTAGGGGTAAATATTTGACCACAAAATTGATCAGGCATATATATGTCCATAAGAATATACACATAGATTAGTAGACTGACTGATTCAGAGTAGATACTAATAAATATTAGTTCCTTACCTATCTTAAATAAATATACTTTCAAAGAGAGCCCACTGAATAAATTATCAGAATGTAGAGTGAGAATAAGTTGCGGACTTACTTTCTCAACAAAATTTCCAAGAAATGACAAAATGTATAAACATGTTTTAAAGCATAAAGGCATTGGATTTCAATTGGGGGAGGCCGATGGCTGAATAACATCACCATGCCACTTAACCAGAAGACAAAAGATGTGACAATAGTGACATCCTCCATGGTAGCCATTGGCTTTACATGTTTGTATGCACAGGCACTAAAAAGGGTCTTTAAAAATCCTAAAATATATCTGATCTACTGACAGACAAGTTGTCAGTTTATCTGATTGACCTTTGAATTCCCATCATTTTGAGAAGTTTTCGCAGGAAATAGGTACTAAATACAATATTTTCCTCTACCGTGCAAAATACATTGACTTTTCAGAGGCCAATTTTGAGGTCTGCGTTGCTAAACTTGAAAACAAATCTTTGGTTTTTGTTTTTGTTCTTTTAAACCCATCAATTATGCTGCTGAAACATCATGAGCTTGTGTGGCTAATGTGCCATTTTGGAGGAGGAAAGTGGAGGAGGCAACTTTGAAGAACTTTCCGGAGCTTCGGAGGGTTGAGAGGCACAAAGCATTATTAACTTGGCTGCAGACAGAAATCTTCTGATACTTGGACACAATACAGAGTACTTTCAAACGTTACTTTATTTCAGACAACCTTAACGTTGAAACATGGATTCATAATCGTTTTCTTGCTGACAAAGCCATCAATGGCAGAGACCTTGCCGAGTCAGACCTCACTCACTTCAGGACAAAGTAAATGTTAGCACATAAATTTGACTCAAGATATATTGAGAATCCTGGTTTTCTTTGACACAAGCCTATCACTACAAAGCAGAGTCAGCAATGGAAGCCCAGATTTCATTTTCTGTGACATGCCTTTGTGAGTCAAAGATTTTAATACTGTATTGCCAACGAAGAGCCAACATTGATTGGGTTTCAAAAACAACTTGATCAGTGTCATAACAGAGATCTTGTTGCAATTTCAAAATTGTATTCATGCCGAACAATAGCCTTGTTATTAAAATTGCCTTTGTTAGAATTAAAATGTGCCTTCCTGTTTTATTTGCCCAATTAAATCTATTTCTTGTTGTCAGGAGGAACAATTAAATTTTACATGAAAAACAATAAGAATCAGAAAAACATGTTTCAAGTAACTTTTTGTAGGAGATATTTTATATTCAAGACTTATATCTTCCCTTCAATCAAGTATGTCTCATACATACAATGATGTGCCTATGTCATCATAGGTCATTTTCTGAAAAGACTCATAATTCCATCAGATTCTCATGAGGGTCCATGACCCCAACCTATTTAGTATGTCTAAGAAATGATTTTTTGTCATGTATCTACACACTGGTATATATATAGTTATTGAAAATAAATATATCTATTTAAAAAGTCTCCTCAAATTTTGAGTTTATTAGGCAAAGAACAACTAAGTAAAACCTATGTGTGTTAGCGACATGAGCTATTTAAGTCTGCATGTTCCCAATCTTCCTTAAATCCCTTATACCACCCACTGGTCTGTTCAGTCTGTGAGAAAATTCATTTTTTTAAATGTTTATTTTTGAGAGACAGAGCACGAGTGGGGAGAGGCAGAGAGAGGGAGACACAGAATCCAAAACAGGCTGCAGCCTGGGAGCTGTCAGCACAGAGCCCTACGTGGGACTTGAGCCCACAAACCGTGAGATCATGACCTGAGCTGAAGTTGGAGGCTTAACTGACTGAGCCACCCAGGCACCCCAAGAATACAGTTCTTAACAGCCCTGTTTGTGTGTGGGGTGTGTGTGTGTGTGTGTGTGTGTGTGATATAGAAGGTGGATGATGTTTAAAAGAAAGAATGGGTAGTGATGAAAAACACCCAGAAAAGCTAAGTCAGGCTACATAAAATTTATAATTTGAGAGAGACTTGGGAAAGAACAGGAGAGAGGAGAAAGAAAGAGAGAGGCAGAGGGACAGAGCTAGTCTTTTCTTGGGTTGAGATGCAAATCATTCAACACACGTAAATCACTTAGAACAATCTATGGCACAGAATAAACACCCAATAAATGTTACTTCATAATACTCATTATTTTCATTGTCCTTGTCATCAGCATCATCACGGAGAGGTGGGGACTGAAATGTGAGAGGCTTTAGGAAAGATATAAAATGTCAGAGAACAGTAGATGAGACTGGATAGGGGCTCTCAAAAACTATTTTCTGTAACATACATTTTGGATCTCCTTCAACATTCTTTGAGATGTTTAAAATAAATATCCTATTTATTTTAAATCACTGTTAACTGCAGGTCTAGGATTATTTGGATACATCTCTGAGCTGGTATCAGGCCCCGGAACAACTTCAGTTCTTGTGAAGATTATATTTTGAAAGCCGTTATACTGGGTTTGGGACCTCTGCTTCACTATACAGCTACAGCTCACATTAAAATTGTCAACCTTCACTGAAGCCAAAATTGCATATTAAAGCACAGGAGAGTCAAGCTGATAAGAACCATTATGATTTTCAGAAACCAAGAGCCAAGTGAAAGAAACATCCTGCAGACACACTTAAATAGAGAATTAGATTCTCTCAACCTTGTGAAAGTTTACCAAAATTCCCTCATGACCTTATAACTGGAATTCAAGTTTTCTTTCACCCTCCATCAAATCCAGTTTCTTATAAAATTACTATACTTTCTACATGCACACTTTCTATGCTTTGGAGAATATATCTCTCAGGGATAGAGCTGTTACTGTAGGATTTCAATTAAAAGGCTTTCTAAATGTTGCTGAAGTTATTCCTTTTCAGAAACTAAACCACCATGTCAGGGACAGGGGTAGAATATTTTGAATTGTGGTGACTCAAATAAGTCAAGGATAGAGAGCTTCAGAACCTGAAAAATGCTAAACATTATAGGATACCAAAGCCACTAATATCTGATTTTTGTGGAGGAGTATCTTCTTGTTCTAGAGCCTATATGCGGTTTAGTAGATGATGTTTAGAATATTTATGTCAAATTTATAACCGTGTCAGCCAATTTCATGACTGTGTTGACTCTGAAAAAAACTCCCACATTCGATTCCTTGTTAAGATTGGACAAAAGTGGAATTCTTGGATCATGTGGTATTTCTATTTTTAATTTTTTGAGGAACCGCCCTACTGTTTTTCACCGTGGCTGTAACCAACTCCTACCAACAGTGCATGATGGTTCCTTCTTCCCCTCACCCTCTCTACAACATGGATGGAGCTAGAATGTATTATGCTAAGTGAGACAAGCCAGACGGAGAAAGACAAACACCATGTGTTTACATTTACAAATGGGATCTTAAAAAAACAAACAAACAAAAAAAAAACAGAATCAGATCTATGTAGAGAGAACACATTGATGGTTGCCAGAGGGGAGGGAAGTGGGAATCGAGTCAAAATGAAATGGTAGAAAGGGAGAGGAGATACAGACTTCCAGTTATGGAATGAGTAAGTCTTGCGAATAAAAAGCAGAGCATCAGGAACCATGATATTGTAATAACAATGTAATGGGACAGATGGTAGCAACACTTGTGAACATAGCATAATGTATAAACTTGTAAAATCACTGAATGTACACCTGAAACTGATGTAATATTGTGTGTCAACTATACTCAAAACAATTGCAACAGAAGTGATGGATGGATCTGTTTTTGTGTAGATGTGGCTTAGAATGAAGTTTTAGTAAATTTTAGAAGGATGATAGAACCCTCATAGAATCCTCAGTGATGATATAATGATTTACCATGAAAATACACTAGGAAAATTATGGGCTTGGGGAGTTGCAAATGAGGCAAATATTCTTTTCCTTTGACAAGTCTGATGTTTCCAATGAGGGTTTTGTGTATGTGAACAAATAGGTTGCCCACCATTGATCTCTCCTCCCTAAGGAAACCCATCACTGGGGTTGGAAACTACAGCAACTGATTTTTCTGTGGTGGGTTGAGTCACAAATGGAGTCAGCAAACACAGGGGCACATTTGCTTCTAGATTTTCATAGACATCAGCCAGAATGGGATGAACCAAGTTGTCCTCAGTCAGCCCAAAACTTCGGTGTCTATATACATATTTTAGCAAGAGGAACTACTCTCAGGAAGGAAAGAATCTAGGGCATACCCAATGGTCCTTATTCAGCATTTTAAGAAACTATCACTAAATAATACCTGATTTCTTATACAAGTTCTAAATCAATTCAGAAATAAGACAACAGCATAAACATATAGAAGTCAGAATATCACTTTACCTTGTGCTAAAGTAGATATTAGAGAAGAAAGCTTATGTTTTCAGTACCATAAGCCCAGACTTCGGCAGCCAGCCCTGTATCCGCCAAGGTTGGCTACTTTATTCTTCATTCCGCCCAAGAAGCTGAGCCCTGGAAGACTTTAGCTTAATGCATACTCTCCTGACAGCTCACTCTCAGAAAGAAGGGAAGTGAAAAGTGCTGGTCAAGTGTGGTTGGGTGTTTCTTTCAAAGTCACCAATTGGAATATGCAAATCTTCCTCTCTAAGAAAGTAGTGAATGAGAGTCAAAGAGGCCAGCAGAGTTACACAATAGAAGAAACACTACAGTATTGGACACGCCCCCACTACCTGCCCTTCTGATAGTCCTCACCTAGTAGAGACACAAATCTTGGAAAGGCAGTGGACCAAAATCCAGAATGAGCTTTTCTTGCCCAGGAAATACTGATTTACAAGATTCAAAGTATTTTCCTGGAAGGCTCTTGACAGGAGAGACTGAGTTGAGTTTAGCCGCGTTAAATTAATCAAACAAGGAGGCCATTCGACTGAAGTGGCTCTCATGCCCTGGGAGCTTAAGTAATGAAGCCAAAACCGAAGCCCCAAGGTCACAAATAACAAAACCCTACGGACAACCAATCACAAACGACCAACTAGACTTTAAGTTATCAATAATATTAATAAGCTTATCAACAATTTTCTTACTTTGCTTTTTCTCTATAAAAATCTTTCCGAGCCCCTGTCTGTGGAGAGCTCCCAACCACTTAACGGCTTGGCACTGGCCCATTTCAACCCACTTTTGCTTAAAACTCAACATTTTTAATATGCCTCAGTTTATCTTTTAACAGCTTCAAAGATCGCTGAGTTGTATTTTTGTGGAGGTGCGCATAATTTAACAATTGGAAAAATGTGGTGGGATCTCTACTTTTTCTTCTACGTTTTTCTTTAAATTCCAGCTAATTATGGGACCCCTGCGTGGCTCAAGTTCCTTAAGCATCTGACTCGGTTTTCGGCTCAGGTCATGATCTCACAGTTGGGTTTGTGGATTCGAGCCTCTCTGTGGTGACAGTGCAGTGCCTGCTTGGGATTCCCTCTCTCCCTCTCTCCCTCCATCCCCCTCACTCACACATATTCTCTCTCTAAATAAATAAAAACTTAACATAAAATTTCAGCTAGTTAGCATCCAGGGTAATATTAGTTTCAGGTGTAGAATCAGTGTTTCCTCACTTACATACAACACCCACTGCTCACTACATTTTCACTTGGGAGCGTCTCCTGCCTTCCAGTGAGGAAGAACATGCTGTCAACCTGTTTCCAAGTCTCAGGACACAGCAAGGCAAACGCGGATTTGAATACATGTGGCTCTCATTTGCTTGTAATTAATTTTTTTGCGTTAAAGTGATAGATTTATCTATTTGGTTTCATTGTTCTCCCAGCTTGCCAAATCATTCCGAGATACCAGTACGGTAGAACAGGCCATCCAGATCCAGGATCACATATCAATGATTTAAGAACTGATTTGGAAATGGGGAATGAGAAGCAAATTAAATAGTTTGCAGTGACTTTTTGCCAGAGAGCAAGGAAAGGGAATTCTTCGCACTGAAATGGCAGTAGCCCGGGACTCATATTAAATGGGAAATAGGAATAAGTCTGTCAAAACCTGGGGTGCATCGTTAATACCTCTATTGGAGGATACAATAGACTCACTTGGGTCATGCCCAAAGAGCGTACCATCTGTCAAACGCACATAACAACACCAATTTCTTTTATTAAAAGATAATAATCATACCTCTGCTCTTTTAATATGCAACATTCACGTAGCAGCGAGGACAATTTTTCATATGTTTATTTGGGAAAACTTTGACAAAGGCCATCCCATTCCTTCCTCCTTTATTGCTCTTGCAATTCTAATTTCCCTTGATGAAAATCAGTTTTTCCAATGACAGAAAGAAGTAATTAAATATGTTCAGCTCATAGCTAACTTATCTCATTGCCAACCATCTAAATAGCTGGATAATTGTGTGAGGAGACCAGCAATAACATAGTGATATGAGTTACAGGAAATTAGGGCATATGATTTGTCCCTCTGGACACAGCTTGGTATTGGCTTTTATAAGACCAGAATGGGTGTAATGACTCACATTTATTGCCCTGTGAGTTGAGGCCGTTTCTGTCACAGACTGACATGAGCATAACTGAAATCATCTGAAGTGAAGTGTGTGAGAGGGCTTTCTCCATCTGTTTGAACAACAAAAACAGAGACTGTGTTTGGCAAATAAGGCTCCAAACATGGATTTTGCATTTTGTTTTACAGAGCAAGTTTTATTTTATTCTATTTAAAAAAAGGTTTTTTTTTAATGATTATTTATTTCCGAGAGAGAGAGAGAGAGAGGGGCAGAGCATGAGCCGGGGAGGGGGCAGAGAGAGAGGGAGACATGGAATCTGAAGCAGGCTCTGGGCCGACAGCACAGAGCCCAACACGAGGCTCGAACTCATCAACCACGAGATCATGACCTGAGCTGACGTCGGAGGTTCGACCAACTGAGCCACCCGAGTGCTCCAGATCAGGCTTTATTTTAAACAAAGGTTTGCTATAGAAGGTTTCATTTAAAATAAGACCACTGCTTACTTGGCAATGTAATGAAGAGCTAAAGAAGATAAATGAGAGGGGCACCTGGGTGGTTCAGTCGGTCAAGCGTCTGACTTCAACTCAAGTCACAGCTTATGAGTTGGAGCCCCACGTTGGGCTCTGTGCTGACAGCTCAGAGCCTGGAGCCTTCTTCAGATTCCATGTCTCCCTCTCTCTATGCCCCTCCCCCACTCATGCTCTGTCTCTGTCTCTCTCTCAAGAATAAACATTTAAAAATTTAAAAAAAAACAATTTTTTTTAATGAAAAATTTTTTAATGAGAATTCTCATAGTTTGTTACTATTGAAAAAAAACCTGGCTAATTTTATTGGGAGATCTATCAATCATCTAGTTTCACAACTGGATGGAGAATACTCAAAATTTGTAAGTGAAAACCTGTTCTGATATAGATCTCCTTTAAAACGGACTCACTCAGAGACTTTGGCACTGTCTTTCACTAGCCACCAGAAGTGACCTTGAAGTCAATGGGTGCACTTACACATACTGGTTTCCTCCTTATATGGGTTATCACCTCTTGAAAGATCAGGTTAAAACTCCATATTTTCTCTCCTCAAATAATCCAAGACCTGCATGATCATACCACCTACATAAAATTGTATGACTTTTGCCACACCCTAAGTCCAAAATAAATACATGAACCTTAGCTACTGATACATAAATACAAATGTGGGTTTCGAATCATCAGTGAGATTTTTTTTAGGGTAATTATTCACAAATGTTTATTTGCTTCCTTTTTTAAACATCCCTAACAGGCAACCTGTACAGGCTACAGCATTCAGGTATCTTCTTTCCTAGATGCCTTTGTAATGTAGGGTGACCTTCCTTCTCTGGGAAGCATGCCAGGGTACAGGTGAGTAAGGGTAGTATTGTTTTAAGTATAACAATGTATGTGATTTACCTTTAAGCAGGTGCTTTGACGGTATTAGTATATGAAATATTATCAAAAGCAATTCCTTACAGCTTTTCTCACATCTCGTAAAACATGATGATGTTTGCGTAAGACTCTTGAGGGAACAATTTATCTTCTTGTATGGGAAGTTGTTAGGTTATACTCTCTCTCCTGTTAATTTGGCTCTAATAAATGTAAAAACTAAAAGAATATTTCCATTCAATTTATATGGATCGCCCCTACTCTCCAGTTGGAAAAGAATAACATTAATGAGAATCCAAAACTTCACACGGCTTAATCCTTCCTCTACGTTTCCTAACAATTTTTCTGACTGTCCTTTACTTCAAGCCCAACCCCAACAGGTGCAGCAAAAGATGTTAACAATATATTCAATGTGGGTAACGAGAAGACACAGAGCTGTGAGCAGGGAGAAATTATTCCAAACCAGCCCATATGTGGGACTGAATCAGACGCAATTATACGGGACATGTGGAAAGATCTCAGACGGTCTTGGACCCACTGTGTGCCCTATTAATGTTATCAAAATCCCATGTCTTTAGAGTTAATCTTGCATGGATGACTGTATTGTGTTTCTCTCTTTCATTCTCTGTTCTGCTTTTTCAGGGCCAGATTTCTTCTGGGGCTGCATCTGTGGGCTCACAACATGTATCAGGGCCCTATCTCTAGCACTGTTTTCTGCTTGTTGTGGCCTGGCTTTAGTCTTCAGAGAGACACAGTTGCTACCAATATGTAATCCTCCCAGGATTTAGGAAGAAAGACAACATCTCTTTTCTCAAAGCCTATGTGACAATCCCTGGAAGGACTAATTGGTTCCAAGTTGGTCACATGCACCTCCCTGAACCAATCAGGGAGGAAGGGGGTTGGGTCTCATTACCAGTGTTGGGAGAGGGTGGGTTACATAATTGATTACCACATGAGGACCATGGAGGAGGCAATTCTGGGCAAGTATGAAATCACAACTATTCACTTTTTTAGGATCACAATAGTAAGTTAGGTAGATGGGATCTAAAAATCAGTCTCTGACAATAAAATCTTTGATCTTTTTAACATACCACCCTGTCTGTTCTACACGTAAAGATAATAAATGATGACAAGTTTTAGGCAACACATTTTTAATAGGTTTCAATTTGTTCTGATTCTAGTGGCCTTATTGATATGGTTTTCCATATGCTCTTTGACAGTGATGTATTGGTTTATTAAGACACCAGTTTTGTCAGTTTCTTTTTGTCTGTGTTAATAATTGGACGGTGGTCAAATCACAGGATATGATAGCTTTGGCTGGCATTGAGTTCTCCAAGTATAGTCTTTTCCAGGTATGGACTATCAATCAAGACTTTTTTCAGTTTGCTCAATATTAAGGAAAAATAAATCCCTAAAAAGAAAACAAAACAAAAACTCTGGTTGTTGTTGTAGTCACTATTATATCTGGTTCTTACAACACTAGGTAGCAGCAGACGGGGACATATTAACTGATTAAATGCCAAGTAAGAGAAAAAAAGGTAATTAACTGATTAAATGCCAGGTAAGAGAAAAACAGTGATTATGTCTAAAGTTTAGCAGTAATTAAAATTGGATTAATAGACAACTTGTTTTGAGTTTTTAACCTAATTCATGGATCTAATTCATGTGCTAAACTCAAGTCCAATATTATATTTACTTTTCACAACCGTATATTAGCCACATTTCATAATGAAGAAACAAGAGAAATTAAGAAACTCACCCAAAGTTACACATCTGAAAGTGGCAGAGGCAAGACTGAAACCCACAACTTTCTGACCAAAGAGCCAAGGACTTGTATTCCTGTTCCATCAACACCACAGGGTCTACTTGCTCTACCAAAGGTCCAAGCCGTTCAGGGTAAGACAGGTAGACCTTGTCATGGTTATATCTGAATGTTCATCCCTGTTCTCCCATGACCATCTTATGGGGAAGCTTTGTGTGTTTATCTCTACCTGCCTACCTCAAATAAATGATTTACAGAATAACTTAAAAAAAAAAGTGTTCTGCCGGCCTGTATTCTCACATGTATTGCCTGGAATGGATGTTTTTGTAACATAGATTTTAAAAATACCCTAAGATTAACAGTTAAAACCAGAAATAGGAAAGACTGCTTAACTCAGCCTCTAACTAAAACCCATCACTCTTATTTCTTTCTGGAGGCACCGATGAACATGTTTTGCAATGACTAGAACATTCCGATCTCAAGACCAGAAAAGTATCGATAAGCAACAGAAGGTCTAGAAGACCACATCCCCTTCCCTGACCATGATCAGGAGATGAACACATACCGACCCCCATCCATGATCATGTGTTCCCTGCTTGCTCTCTCGCATATGCCCTTGCACTGTCAACCTCTCCTTATAACACTCTAGGTGTCCGCCTGGTGGGAGAAGAGGTCGGTTGTTCAGGCCTCAGCCTGCCGCCTGCCCTGGCTGCTGGCACCAGAAATAAAATTCTCCCTCACTCTTTTCCAACAACAACAACAACAACAACAACAACAGATACCCTAACATTAACTTATAAATAGCAGATATCAACTTGAATTTTTATTCTTAATTTTTTTAATGTTTATTTATTTTTGAGAGTGAGATAGAGAGTATGAGTGGGAGAGGGGCAGAGAGAGCGGGGGACAAGATTCAAAGCAGGCTCCACACTGAGAGCTAGAAGCCCGATGCAGGGCTCGAACTCATGAACCGTGAGATCATGATGTGAGCCGAAGTTGACCACTTAACCAACTGAACCACTCAGGTTTCCCTTTATTTTCAAATTTTTAGTTCAAGAGTAAAATTTAGTTATGATTTTCATCAAATTTAAAATAGAAATAGTCCAGCCTGTAGATTGTTTCATTATATAATCATTTTTGTTAAAAGCAAGAAACATCATGTAAATGCATCACAATATTTCAAACTGATAATCCTTTAAGCATCACCAATCCTTGGGTCTGCTTGAATAAGCTCAGAAATTAACTATACTATAGAGACTGAGAAAAGACACCACTTCCATTGGAAACATAAATAAGGACTCAGTACAATATGAGAGAGAAAGATAGATACCTGCCCTCCTTTTTATCTACTTAGCTCTCCATTATTTTTGAGGTAGAATAACCCAACCATGGGTTCATTCTACTGCAAGGTTCAACACACTTTGTCTGCAAAGGAGCAAATACCAACTTACTTGAGTCTTTGTCAGCCATTATGGGCTTGTCACAACTCCCCACTTCTCCCATTTGGAGCCCCAAAGCAGCCACAGACAATACGTCAATGAATTCGTGTGCCTGTGTTTCAATAAAACTTTAATTACAAAAAAAAAAAAGTGGTGGGCTGGATTTGGTTTGCAGGACGTGGCTAGCCAAAATAGCAAAATAGAAGATTGATTTGGGGACTTTTGCATTTCCCTTTCTACTCTTTGCTTGTTTTTTCATTTTTCATTTTTTTTTTTTTAATTTATTTCTGAGAGAGAGAAAGAGACAGAGCATGAACAAGGGTGGAGCAGAGAGAGAGGGAGACATATGCGGGGCTTGAAACTGTGAACCTTGAGATCAGGACCTGAGCTGAAGTCAGTCGCTTAGCTTAACAGATTTAGCCACCCAGGCTTCCCTCCCTTCCTAGTGTTAGTGCAGGTCCTTTCTTAGGTCCCAGAATAACTAGACCTTCAGTGGTCCCTTCTACCCCTGTTTGCACCCTGACACCTCACACAGGTGAGGTGCCTTCCTTGCATACTAGTTACCTTTTCCTCAGACTCTCCATACACTGTATCCCCTCTTCTAAAGGTTATTTATATCTTTAAAAAAAAAGAAACTCCTGGGGCGCCTGGGTGGCGCAGTCGGTTAAGCGTCCGACTTCAGCCAGGTCACGATCTCGCGGTCCGTGAGTTCGAGCCCCGCGTCGGGCTCTGGGCTGACGGCTCAGAGCCTGGAGCCTGCTTCCGATTCTGTGTCTCCCTCTCTCTCTGCCCCTCCCCCGTTCATGCTCTGTCTCTCTCTGTCCCAAAAATAAATAAACGTTGAAAAAAAAAAAAAAATTAAAAAAAAAAAAAAAAAAAAAGAAACTCCTGGAGATATGGTGCCATTGCCCAACATAATTCATCTCAGGTAAAAGGAATTTCTAAACCAATGGCCAAAGTACTTTGAGACCTTTTGGCAATGTCCTTTATGAAATACAAGGCAGAGTATTTTTTTTCTGCTGACTTTGGAAAACAATCACTGCCATTCATGTTTCATATGAAATTCAATACGTGTTTAGGCCTCTACTACCTCTTTTACCCATTAAGTGGATCTGGTTGGAGGACTTATTTTGAAAGGCCATTTTATCCATTTGTGCAATACCTTGTAGAACTTAATGTTGATGAGCCGCTTCCCGTATGGATGCTTAGAAATACTCCATAGAATCAGCAAGCAGCACCGTCTGTCCATTTCTCTTCCCATGCCTTAGCTCTAAATTAAAGAGCAGTACTGGCCATGTATGTACCTACATTGCCCAGTGAATATTCACACAGCTAGCAACACCTCGCTGGGAACACATGCTAGAAAGTTTTACTATCTTTTCCTAAGAGAGTTCATTATCAGCAATATGGCATAAGCTCTGCTAATATAAAGGTAGACATCAATTTCAAATATGTTAAAATTCAACACATAACATTTCAAGTCTTGGATGATTATTAATTTATCTGTATGACATATAATATGCTAGACATGTCCTACCCGTTTCTACATTTAATTGCTGTAATTACATCACTTAAGTTACTCAAGCTCTGAACACTATAATAAAAACTTCAGTTTCCACGGTGATTTTAATATTTCCTGCTCCTTTTTAAAATGTAAACTTAAGGGAAGAAATCAACAATTGCTTTTTAGGGAGATTTTGGGTGATGTTACCCATTCCTTTCTTTGAAATGATCATGATGTAATTGAAATATTTGCTAGCAGGAAGCCATCGACTTGAAAGAGGCTTTCAATACTCAGTTTCTATTTTAGTGGTAGCCGGATTCTAATTCTGAAATCAGTGAGGACCCTTCTCTAGTGTCTAGATCTTTACTATGTAAGCTGTTTTTGTCTGTTTTGTTTTTGGGGTTTCTTGTTTGTTTGTTTTTTAGGTTTGTTTTTTGTTTTTTGTTTTGTTTGTTTGTTTGTTTCAGAAGCATCAGACCACTGTCTATCCCCTGGAAAGCTTGGTTTGCTTTTTGGTTTTACTCACTGCAAATTTGGAGCAGCAAAGTTTCATTATCAGAATATCTCTCCCATTGAATCAAAAGCATTCCTAGGTTGTTATCAAGTCTAGTTTATGAAAAAAACCAATCAGATTTTGAATTACTTAGGTACATGAAAATATTTAATAAACCGTAAAGCCCTTTATAAATGTCATTAATTATTATAATTCTTAAGTTTCTTCTTAACACATTGACACCTAGATGTCATTTATAATTTAAGTGAATACTAAGCTATTATTTCATTTTCTTGTTCAAAATGAGATATTGAGAGGTGCCTGGCTGGGTCAGTTGGAAAAGCATGTGACTCTTGATCTCAGGGTCATGCATTTGAGTCCCATGCTGGGAATGGAGATTATTTAAATAAATAAATAAATAAATAAACAAATAAACAAACTTCCAAATGAGATATTAAATAATATTGAACTTATTTTGTTTAACTGTGTCATATAAAGATGGGAAACAAGAAAAAAATTTAGAAAAATATCTATTATACTTATTCCATTAAATTATAATTATTTCAAATACATACAATTATGGAATATCATAATTATTCCATAATATGTTCATTTTAGCAATGATTTGAAATATAACTGAAGGTATCTAAATAATACTGCAGTGGCTTTCTAGAATGCATCTTGAAGATTATGACTTTGAAATATTCAAAAAAACAAACATTTACTTCTCTAAATACCCAGTGTTTGTGCCAGGCATTGTAAAAAGGAACACAGACTCGATGACATGCCATGAAAGAACATGCTTCTTAAGAAGACAGGACAAACAGGAAAGAGCTTGTAAATGACAAAAGGGAATATACACCAGATTGTGTTATCTTCATATCAGTTAAGGCTGTGTCAGAAAGCACTTAGCAGACAACCGATGGTTTTGCAAGAGAAGTGAATATTTCCAGCTGAAGGATTTTTTTTTTTTTTTTTTTTTTTTTTTTTGAGAGGAGAGAATGTGAGCAGGAGAGGGGCAGAGATAGGAAGAGAGAGAATCCCAAGCAGGCTTCACCAGTTCAGCATAGAGTCCTTCAGGGCTCGAACTCACAAACGGTGAGATCATGACCTGACTGAAGTCAACAGTTGGGCGCTTAACTGACTAAGCCACCCAGACACCCCCAGAGGAAGGATATTTTGATCAGGGAAGGAGGATACATCAAGAGTTTCACCTCTCCTTTTGCAAAGACTACTGCCTAAGTGTAATACTCATTTCAAAATAAACATTTCTTGTACTTCCAGCACAGTGTAAGCCAAAGGGATCCTTTACTGAAGAGAAGATTCTCATTGGATAATTATCTTCATTTACTAGTTCCTGAGATTTTTGCCCTGTAAGCTAATTTAGTGTAGTCATTGTGAAAATGGTTTATAGTTAACACTTTTTTGTGTTTCTAGTAACTGAATGTCTGTAATAGAAAATGGAAATTATGATCAGAGGTATTCTAACTTTATACTATGTATTTTTCAATAAATTTCAAGTTATTTAGTATTTTATTTTAAATATAAAGACAGAGTTAAGAACTTATAGAAATTAGCTGGCAAATTCATAAAGAACCTTTTAATATTAGATCATTTATTTCTGAGGTGAAGACAATTGAATCAATAATGAGTCAATAATGGAAATTTAAGGCAATAAATTTCTCTTCCCTGCTGTAGCTAAAGAATATACACATAGGTCTGTAGACTATTGAGAGAGAGAGGGATGGAGGGAGCCAGGAATGAAGAAAGGGAGAGAAACAACACAAATAAAAAAGATTTGACTTAAAATAGATTTGATTTATTGTTACAATGAAAGACCTACTGTTTTTATCATAATACTTTGAAATTTTCAAAAAGCCTTTGATATAGATCATAATTATTCTACTATGCATCCGAGTACAAAGATTTCAATTACGTTTATTCCTGACAATGTACCACTTTAATGATTATAAGGAAAGTCCTAGTATTGCTACTTCTGTCATGCATTTCAATTCTCAAGTTCACTATTAATGTGATGGTAAATGATGATAAATATAAACCGCAAACTGTAAATTGGTCTACTCACTTACTGGTGTTAGATCCTTCATATTAGTTTAAAGATTTAGTAAGAAACAATCTGACAAACACTGTTAACACCCACTATCATGTTTTCTGAGGAGATACATTTTAATCAACTGAAATTTAGTAAAATTTCCTACTATATCACAATCTCTGTAAAAAGAGAGAAGAGCGGTGGCTGTTTCTTGAAGCTCTTAGAACATAGTAACTGCTAGATTCTTATTTTGTGGATTAGTTAGTTGATTGAATGATTAGCTAGAGTTGATACAAGCAACAGCACCTCCAGGCTCTTTCAGATTTTTCACTACATGGGGACTGGAAGAGCATGATGTGGAGATATGTAATCATTGTTAATTTCTTTTCATCAAAAGACACAGATTGGGCTCCTTTTTTGTTTAATCCCATCCTAATCCCATCTGCTGTTGCTCTTCAGGACCAGACTGAACTACCCAATCCCACATCTCTTGCTCCCATTGCTTCTCTTTCTCTACAGAACTCATTCCCTACCCTAAGGACATGTCCCTCCTGTGCCGCAGTCTTCCCTTCCGTGTAACCCCCATCTCTCCTTTGCCATTCAGCCCTCTAGAGGTGCCTACTTTGTGGTGGTTTATTTCCTCACTGCCCCTTCCTTATTCAAAAGTGGCAGTCAGGGTTTTAGTTTCACCACCCATCTCAAGATGTTCTTCCCAAATCATCCCTACAATCGCCAAGTTTCAAAATGAATGGATGTTTTCTTGGTCCCTATATCATTGCTACATGCTAACAGTAAAACACTCATTGCATTCTTAAAACTCCTCATTCCCTGTCACTACCACATTCTCTTCAGTTCTCCTGCCAGTTTTTCTCTACTTATGGGCTTTCACCATTCACTGGTAAATTATTTGAGCACTCTTCCTGCTCCAAGCTACATGATCTGACTCCAGTATCGACATAGAAGGGAAAGGGCAGTATGTAAGTTCTGTTAATATTCTGTGGCTAGAATTACATCACATGGCCACACGTTTTTTCAAAGGAGATCTGAATGTGTAGTTCTTGGCTGAGAAGCCATTACTCAGCAAGAACGCTACCCAAAGGAAGGCGTGAGTCACGTTGTTGCCCATGGCTGTTTCTGCTGGAATGATATTGTCCTCATTTTAAAGAGTCAGTGCTTGGGATGTGCATGCATCCAAATTTCTTAGTCTTTGAGAAAGCCAGGTATGTGAGATTTTACTTTAGTAAGGCTTGTTCTTTTTTTAAAACTCAGGTTAGTCCACAGGAAGGTTCAATAAGACATCTTTAGTAAAAATCTCTTGTAATGAATGTAGCCCAGAAACTCTATTTTAAGTATGATTCATGCTTTCTTGCCATTCCTTCTTTCCTTTTGCTCTTGACAATGTAAAAACTGAACGAGTTCTACTTTTCCAAAAGTAGTGTGCCTATTCTATAAAATGGCTTTGGTCCTTATTTTATATTTGCTCCAACTGTTACACTTTAAGGCCATCTTAAGGAAGTTTGAAAATATCTTCTGTTCCTTTTTGGCTCAATGCTGAGAATAGAGTTGGTTTCCTTCTCAGGTGTCAGCCATTCTCATCACGTTTGACCCAACGAACTTGAAAGATGTTTTTCACAGAAACTTGACAGGAAGGAAGAAATTCAACATCATTTTAAGTGTGCTACTGCAGCCTTAAGGGTTCTGATGAGACAAATATTTGAGAACTGTGACACTAGTGATGAAATTAAGCTTGATATTGGATCCAAAATTACAATTCAGTTGTAACTCCCTTCTGAACACACAGAGCCACAATGTGGGTGACACAAGAGACTTCTAAAATGCTGGAAAACCTATCAATGCTCTCCGTGAACACTTTTTAATGAAGTAAAGGGACGGTCATTCTAAAATTGACTTTCAATTTTAAACAAAAATATTTGTATATATTGTCAGCAATTGTCTAAAAAAAATAGGGGTACCTGGGTGGCTCAGTCGGTTAAGTGTCCAACTCTTGATTCGGGCTCAGGTCATGATCTCACGGTTCATGGGTTCAGGCCCCATGTCAGGAGCCTGCTTGGGATTCCCTCTCTTTCTCTCCTCTCTCTCTCTGCCCCTCCCCCACTCATGCTTTATCTCTTTCCAAATAAATAAACTTGAAAAAGTAACCTTTAGTCTCTCCTTTGAGGCTGCAAATGAGGAAATAATTTCATACACTATAGAACAAGCTCTGCCATCCTCTTGCATCTCCATCCCTACTCTCTTGGTGAATCTAGAAACTCTACACAGCTTTCCTAAAAGTTTACTCCTGGATGTCACCTTTCACCCACAATTGAGCCACAATATAATTTCTAAGAACTGGACATCTCTGCTCATGCTGTCATCATAGGTGATTACCTTTCTGCACCTGCGTGTGCTATATTCCCCCAAATCCGATGCTGCTCACCTACTCTTCTTCCCATGGCCCTTCTTCCTTTCAATATCTGGCTTTCATTACTGAGAGCACTTTGCCCCATACATAACCCTAGGACAACTTCCCTTTTTATGACGCAATCATGTTTGGATCTTCTCCAACATTTGGAAGGCAGTATGAACTTTCTAAGCAGTATCTAAATATTCTGTTCCCATGAAGAATGGAAGATGTTGGTATGATATTTTTAATTCCAACTCCTCCCATCATAGGAATTATTAATATGCAATGCCACTCATTTCCATACTCTCAGTTCTGTACTTGGCCGTTTCTCTACAATGAATGTAAAAGCCCAACTTGTTGAATGTTGTGACTCCTTTCAGTACATATGCGAGTGTCCAGTCAGAGACAGAGTAAGCACATCCCTAAATTCCCACCCTCCTTTAATTGTTTGTTTCCTTCTTACACACGAATGTTCTACAATTGGAATGTTCTGCTCTGAACCAAATTTGTAGCAATTGTACTTACCTTATCTCATAAAGGCACAGATCCCAGTGTGAACAGTCTGACTAGATGTTAGTTCTGATGCAGGTAGGGTAAAATATGACTCATTCCTAGATTAACATTCGATTACACTTAGTATGAGCTGCAGACATTTGACTCTATTGTATGGCTATGCGGGACACAAACTTGGTCATGGAAGACCAAGCTCATTTGTATACAGTGCTTGCTCATCAAGCCAAATAGTACCGTGGCTACCAAATGTCTCTAAGAATTCTAAATGCACAAGAAAAAAGTTCAATACTTATTGATATATAGATTTCTGAACTATAGCTAAGATTTGATGGACTTCTGGATTATAGTTAACCATGTAGTTTGCTGATATTAAATAGAAAGGAGAAGATCTGACACACACTTTTCAAGAACAGGTTGGCTAATGGTCACTTTATTAAACATCAAACTGGAATAGAGTTTGAATTTTATATTGTTGTGAAACCAACCTTTCTTTTTCTCCCAAATTATGAACAAAATGATTTTGTCTCACTAATAACTCCATGCTCAATATTCTCTTTCACACACTTACTGTGATTTTGAATATTTGTCGATGCTTTTGAATTCCTTAAATATAAGTCTATGGGGACAAAAGTACTATAGAGTTTACACTCAGTGTAAAGTTATAAATTGTGTGCTGTTTGTCAAAAAATCGTACGCATTTTTTAAAAGTAGAGTGTAATGTGGCTTTTTTAGGAGAATAACAATACCATGGTGAACAGCCTGATTCAAGTCAAGTTTACCTCCAAAACTGAGGAACCAGAATAACGCATTTAAGATAACACTGTTTACTTTAACACATCTCTAGGGACAACAACAGTGCAATAAACTTAAATAATGTATTTTTATAAGAGTCAGAAAGAGTGAAAAACTAGACTTGTAATTTTCTTTCCAATTTTCTCCAAAGTGCTAGAGGATATCAATTTCTTCAGGTGTTTGGCACAAATAAAGGGAATTCTCTCTTTCTCTCTGAGAAATTAAATTCTTCACTCACATCCTACAAATTATGCTATGCCACTTCATCACTATTCTGACCTTTCACTTTGACAATTTATTTTTTTTTTAGTTTGATATTTTGGTCCACTTATATTTAGGCTTTTTATAAAGCATACCCTGTCAAAATCATTATCTTTCCATTATTAGTTTTTATTATAAACATTCCTAAAATAGTAACTTGCAGTTTTATTTATTTCATTGTTTATAGTTTTTAGATCTGTCATTTGATTTGGTCTAGGAGGAAAAATAAAGCTGTCCTAGGGAAGGAAAGCAGACATAATCCTCATATTAGATCTGAGGGAAACGCTAAATACTTAGTGCATTGCATATGTTCACACAGCTAATTAGAAGTCAAGTCTCCTAATTCTATACTTAACAGAAGTTTTCGCATCAATTTATGTCTTTTCAGAGCTGTGCTTTTTAAGCTTATTTCTAGAGGCATCCTTTTTCATTTTTAATGAAACTCCTCTTTTAAAAAATGTATTCTTCCAAATCCAGAGCAATTCTCAATTTTTAATCATTTTCCCGCTGGATTTGCTAAAAAAAAATTAATACAGCTGGGCACTCTCTTCCTTACATCTCCATTCTCCTTTGTCTCTGAAACACCTGCTTTCTGGATCATGTGTGACCCAGAATTTACTGTCTGCTCACCCTCTGCTCAGCCCTAAGTGTTCCTACACCTATAAGTTCCTTGGATTTCTCTCGTTCTTTCTTTTTACTTTTTCATTGTCAACCTCATTCATCTCTATACCTTACAATGAAGAGGTAATGAAGGGTTTAGATGCAGCCAGAGAGCAGGATGATTTATTTTCATTCAACACCTATTTATTGACAACCTACCATGGATCAGGCACTATTCTAAAGATGGAAATCTTGCCCCAGTGTGGCTATCCTTGTAGTGGAAAAAGACAAACAATAAACACAGATGAAAATAAAACAGTGAAGGAGGACAGAGTGTGCTAGTGGTGTGTAGAATAAATGAGTATTAAAGTTCTCCAGAGAAGCAGAACCAGTAAGATGTGTAAGCATAGGAGCAGAGATTTTTAGGGGCTGGCAAGTTAGAAGTTTGCAGGGCAGGCTGGAAATTCCAATAAAAGCTGATGTTGCAGTCTTGGTTCCCAAGACAGTCTAGAGGCAGAATTTCTTCCTCTTCAGGCAACTCCAGTCTTTTCAGGTCTTCAACTGATTAGATGAGACCCACACACATTATGGACGATAGCTTGCTTTCCTTAGAGTTTACAGGTTCTTGGAAGAACCCTTCAGGGCAGCATCTAAACTGATGTTTAATCAAGCAACTGGGCATGAGAGCCTAGCTGTGTTGACAATGAAATTAACCATCACAAACTGTAAAGAAGAAAATATGCAAAGACCCTAATGAGATGGGGACAGTGGGTTTCTAGGGGAAGGGCAATCAAGCCAAAGGAAGAAAGACTAAATGTCCTTGGGGGGGAACAGATTAGGGGAGTTCAGTTCAGAAAGGGGCTGCTCCTGCAGGTCTTTGCACCACAGTAAACTTTTGACTTTTCTCTTAGTGAGATAGGAACTCTTGGGCACATGGTCTGACTTAGTTTTAATTTTTTAATTTTACTTTTTAATTTTTTAATTAAAATTTTGATTTTAAGTTTTTTAATGTGGATTTATTTTTGAAGGGAGAGAGACAGAGATAGACACAGAGTGTGAGCAGGGGAGGGGCAGAGAGAGAGAGGGAGACACAGAATCCAAAGTAGGTTCAAGGCTCTGACTTGTCAGCATAGAGTCCAACGCAGGGCTCAAACTCATGAACCCAAGATTTAGACCTGGGCTGAAGTAGGACGCTTAACCGACTGAGCCACCCAGGCACCCCAGTCTTACATGGTTTTAAAACGATCCCTCTGGCTCCTGTAGTAATTACAGACTGTAGGGAAATGAGGGCAGGCATAGGGACAACCTGAGAAAATAAAATAATCCAGGCAGGAGTTCTTGGTGCTTGAAACAGGTTGGTAGGTCTGTGAGTGGTGAGAAGAGATAAAGACAAGGGGAAAATGATGGTGGGGTAAGGACGTTGGGCTGCCAGACAAGACCTAGACTGTCGACGCTGGTATTCTTATTACCCGAGGGTTTTTATAGCTTGCAGTCGAATGCCTTCCCGGACGTCAGAGAGTGGAGTGACTCAGCTTATCAATGTACCATTACTACAGAGCCTCTCAAGTGATGTGCCACAGCACACTGGCGTTTTGTGATGTACAGATCCCTTCAGCCTCAGAGCATCTAGAAGAGGCTTAGAGTGTCTGGAACCCCTAGCCTGGGGGTTATACAAGCAGTATCATTTGTGTGTGTGTGTGTGTGTGTGTGTGTGTGTGTGTGTGTGTGCATGTGTGTGTGCGTGCACACCTGAAGACACTTTGATGGGAAAATGGTAGGGACTCACTGTACTATTTTATTCTTTTTTTTTTTAAGTTCACTTATTTATTTTGAGAGGGAGAAGGAAAGAGGGGAGAGAGAGAGAGAGAGAGAATGAATGAGTGTGTGCACGAGCAGGGGAGGGATGGACAGAGAGGGAAAGAGAGAATCCCAAGCAGGCTCCACCCTGTCAGAGCAGAGACTAATGTGGGGCTCAGTCTCATGAACTGTTAAGATCATGACCTAAGCTGAAATCAAGAGCCAGATGCTCAACCAGCTGAGCCACCCAGGCGCCCCTCACTGTACTATTTGAGAGTGAATCTCCCCTCCCGGAACGCTTGAGCCGTATTACCTACCAGTGTTATCTAAAGGTAGCATTTGTGTACTTACTAGTGGGTCACATTTATGAAATACTTGTCCTAAAGCATGCACTGTTCCAAGCATCTTACATGTATTATCATGTATAATTAAAAAGATGATCACATTCAGTGTATACAAGAGAAGTGACCTTCCCAAGATGTTCATTAATGGAGTGTTGACATGAAGATAATTCTTTACTTCTCGGAAGCCAGAACTGATCTTGAGTCAATCACTCCTTTCTGGCTCTGTTTTGGGGTATGTTTGATCTATTCTCTATGTTGCCACCCTCTTTCTAAATCCTGTTAGTCTCCCAAGTTATTCTCCCGGCCGGGATTCTTATCTAGGATAATGTCTACGATTCTGCTCAGCTTTTGTGGAAAGCTTGTCTCCTGATAGGCAGGTTAAACAGGCTCCTGGCCAATCAGAGCCCCTTCTGGGTAGTGAGCTGGCCAACCACATTACACCTGCGATAACATTTGAGCCTCTGCTCCTCTGGGTCATATTAATCCCTGCTGAGTGCTAAGACTCCAGAAGGACAGGCATCATTTAGCAGGGAATTCTCTTTATTCTGTTTGCCTGGAGTCGTCATAACAGTCACAGATCCTAAATTCGCATTCTCTTTAGAATTTTCAAAACTATGGGTGGACTTTTATATTACAAACCATCCATGTGTGCCTGATACTGATCACCTATCACCATCAAGAGTGTGGCCGCTATGCCAGGCGCAGGCTGTGCTAATCAAGCAGTCCAGCCTAGGAGTGACAGCATTGTGTGTGTGTTTATTTTTTTTAATTTTTAAAATTTTTTAATGTTTGTTTATTTTTGAGAGAGAGAGTGTGTAAGCAGGGGAGGGGCAGAAAGATAGGGAGACACAGAATCCGAAGCAGGCTCCAGGCTCTGAGCTGTCAGCACAGAGCCCAAAAGGGGGTTCAAACCTGTGAACTGCGAGATCATGACCTGAGCTGATCTTGGACAGTTAACGGACTGAGCTACCCAGGCATCCTGATTTTTTTTTAACTGTTTAAAGATTTTATTTCAATCCCTGTTAAAATATAGTTATATTAGTTTCAATGTACAATGTAGTGTACAATGTAGTGATTCAAGAATTGCATACATCACCTGGTGCTCATCACAGCAAGTACATTCCCTAACCCCCATCACCTGTTTCACTCATTCCCCCCCCCCACACACACACACACCTACCTCCCGTCTGGTAACTGTCAGTTTGTTTTCTGTAATTAAGAGTCTGTTTCTTGGTTTGTCTGTCTCTCTTTTTTCCCCTTTGCTCATTCATTTCGTTTCTTCAGTTCCACATAGAAGTGAAATCATATGGAATTATATCATTTTTATTAGATGAGCATGCCAATCTGTACCATGTGAGCTCTATGTTGTTGTTTGTTCTACATGAATAGGTTTGCAGATTTGTAGAAATAATCAACGAAAGATCACTTAAGAAGTTGGGTCTCAGGCTATAGATAATGTACTTTGAAGTACATATACCAACTATTCAAATAAGTAATTTACCTTATACGTGTGTGATGAACTGCCTATATATATATATATATATATATATATATATATATATAGTTAAATAATGAATAAAAGTTGAGAAGCAAATAAGTAACAGAACCGAATAAAGTGAAAAGTGACTGCAAGGAAGCAACAAGGATAAAGGTCATTTCATAGTTTTGTCAAAACAGGTAAAAACACAGACTTCAAAGAGTGGAGGTTCAGAATAAAGTGACTTTGTACAGAAAAATTAAAAACTTGGTTTGAGCACTGCAACTTAAAAAAAATTTTTTTTAATCTTTATTTATTTTTGAGAGAGAGAGCACGAGCAGGGGAGGGGCAGAGGGAGGGAGACACAGAATTCAAGGCAGGCTCCAGGCTCTGAGCTGTCAGCACAGAGCCGGAGGCGGGGCTCGAACTCATGAACCTTGAGATCATGACCTGAGCCAAAGTCAGAGGCTCAACCGACTGAGCCACCCAGGTGTCCCATGCACTGCACCTTTTAGATGAACATATTGTGTTCCATGAGGAATTTGCAGCAGCCACTTCCTTAGGTTCAAGATCCCGCCTTCCCCATACAATTCTGCGGTGAGGAGCACATCCAGGCACAATGCACCTGGGAGCTATCACAGGTCAAGGGCGTCTTCCTTGGCAGCTTCTAGCCAATGACTGAGCACAGTGGATTGGCTGAAGTCTGGCCACTTCTGCCCAGTCTTTGTGCTGAATCTCACCCGCAGGCAGTCCAAGACCTTCTCCCAACCCGGTCTCTTTGATTCAGCCCTCCTCCTTCCCCCTTCTCCTTCCACTTGTGTCAGACCTGCATCAGTGACTTAAAGTTCTTGACGACTCTACTCCCCCTACCTTTGTCTTTCACGACATTCTCCGCAGTAAACATGTACTTCTGACTCCTTGGCATCTTATTCCTGGAGGACCCAAATTAACAGATTTCAAAGAGGCCTTCTCCACGAAATATCTCCTCTGACAAACCAGAATATTCACCCAAGCCACGGAAGTCCCTAATAATATGCAGGTGTGTTTTGAAGTGAATTAGCAGCCCTTTTCCCTTCAGAAAAAGCCAGTTTAGTAATTAAAGTGGTATATAAGTCAGTTGAGTGGCCCTTAAGAGAAGTTAGTGTGACCGGAAGTTGGTGACTGGTGAGGCGTGGTGTGGATAAGGTACGAGTGAGTCGTAACACTGGCTTGAGCTGAGTGGGTTCACTGATCAGAAGTTAACCTAAGGTGACAGTGGATGTGGATTTGATAGGAGAGGCTCTGTCCCACAGCAGATATTGCAATAGAGAAGTTTTGAAGACTACTTTTCCAGCCTCACAGTTTGCCTGAAGTGCTTCTGGGAGGTAATTTAGGCAAAACAAACAAAAAAAATGGTTTGAATTTCTGATAGTAACGGTGTGGAGAACCCTTGAAAGAAAGCCACAGTAAAAAATCAGGTTCTGACCTCAACTGTGATGGACAGTGACTGGTATGTTGAAAACGTTTTCATAAGAGCTAAAGAATTTGATCTGTAGTGGAAAAAAGCTATGTGGAGAATTTTAAGTTGGGAACACTAGCATGAATATCAGTGACTATTTTTCTTGAAACAGTATTTTGTTTTTATTTAATGTTAATCTCTTTGCTCTACTTTAATATGCTAAAAGGAAATCCCATTTGCCTGCTAATATCTGTATATTCGTGTCATTAGAAATGTATTCAATATTTAAGCCATATTAATATCAGTTGATAGTTTTGGAGGACCCTTAAGAATTAAATGGTATCATATGCTCTTTCAAAACATTCTATTTTCAAAGAAAAATGTTGAATCAATTTTACTGAGTTGAAATGTTTTTATTTAAAAATGTTTTCTTTTTTATTTTTATTTCTTGTTTATTTTTGAGAGAAAAGGAGCATGAGTTGGGGGAGGGGCAGAGAGGGAAACACAGAATCAGAAGGAGGTGTCAGTCTTTGAGCCCAACATAGGGTTCGAATTCACAACTGTGAGATCATGACCTGAGCCGAAGCTGGTAGCTTAAGTAACTGAGCCACGCAGGCACCCCTTAAAAATGTTTCTAATTAACATGAGCTAACATTGTATTAATTCGGCCACTTTTAGGATCTTATAAAACAAAAAGTTTATTTCTCAAGCTGAAAACATTTTCTATAAATCTCAAATAACTATGACAAAGCCATGACAGCAGCACCATTTTTAGGTGACTCTGAAGAAGTAGGCTCAGAAAATTATTGACCAAACTTAGAGTAATCATCATAATGATTTTTGCTTTTGCAGGGTTTTTTTTTTTTTTTGACAGTCACAAGTAGAATTAAACTGACAGCATCAAATTAAATAAAATGTTTACTTTCATATATAGTAATGAGACATTTATGATAACTTTCCCATGCTGCTAAAGAATGATGGATGCTACGATAATTATAAACGTCAAGATAGTTAAGATGGTATTTGACGCAGGAATTACTATGTCTTTGTTCATGATGAACGTGGTTGTTTGCTGTTGCTCGTATTAATAACTCCCAAGTTTCTTCTAGTATGGAGGCTATTGAGCATTGCTGCAACTTTCTAGCAGATTCTGTGTTTCCAAGGAAATTCCTGCTAGCTTGCCTCTGATTAACTAGATATTAACATGTGAAAAAGAGAACCAGAAAAGACAGGAATAGTAATTGGGATATAGTGAAAGAGATACCAATTCAAACATCAAGGAAGAACCTAAATAAATCTAAATGTAATCAAGGGATCTCAGGAAAACTTAACCCTCATGATAAATATACCTGCAAATGCCTATATATGTCCTATTAGGGTATGCATTAATGTCTACAGAGCCTATGAATTGCCATTTTCTATATGTTACTTACAGCAGAAGGTGACCATCGTTGACCATGAGTTTGGCAACAGAGAGCTGTGAGAGTATGACTAGATCTGTTGTGAAATGTAAAAATCAAATTTAAATGTGCTCGGGGATTTAATGAATTTCAATCTAAGAAATTATCTTGAACAAAAGGGCATTTTAATCAATGCCCCTCTTCTGATGTTTGCATCAGTGATAATAACCTATTACATATCTATGCAAAATAAATCTACACAAGGATAAGAAAAATATTTAAAAAGTAAAAATAAACCTATTAAAACAACAAATTTGAATGTAGCCAGGAAAGGCATCCTTTTATTTGGTATGAACTTTTGAATTACATCGGTTTCATAGAATCAGAGCAATGTATAAGTAAAAAGCTAATTCCCGCCCCTGAGAGGAAGAACATAGAAAATGCATGTATCACGGGGCACCTGGGTGGCGCAGTCGGTTAAGCGTCCAACCTCGGATCAGGTCATGATCTCATGGTTTGTTGAGTTGGAGCCCCGAATCGGCCTCTGTGCTGCCAGCCCAGAGCCTACTTCAGATTCAGATTCTGTGTTTCCATCTCTCTCTTCCCCTTGCGTGTGCTCTGTCTCTCTTGCTCACGCTCTCTCTTTTTCAAAAATAAACATTAAATTTTTTTTTTAAAATAACACATTTAAGTTGTTTTTACAGCAAGTCCCAGGCAATCTGAGCATGAGAAAGATAAAACAATGACGTATTTCCTTACTCACATGTGATTTCCATCCTTGTCCATTCTGAAAACAAGTTTCACCTGCTTACTCGTGCCAAGAATATACAATAAGAGTCAATCACCCTTCTGCCAGATGCAAGCTTTTATGAGAGACTCTAAACTCTGTTCCTATGTTTTCTTCCAAACACCCACATTGCTGATTGACCCATCCACCACTATGCTCAGTCTGAGCTAGTTCAGAAACTTCAAACTGCTAGAGCCACAAATAATCCTCCTACCTCGATCTCTAGTCATTGGTTCAGTACTGGTTCACAGCACTGGTTTTCTGTGAGAAATATTTAAATTGCATTTCTTGCTTGGCTTTTTATACTTTGAATTCATACATGCTTGTAAGAGAAATTTTGGAATATTCTGAATATCTTGAAGTGTGTATAAGCGAGAAAAAGACCCCTAAATCAAATTCTAATGCCCAGAAATTGTCATCCTAATTCTTTTGGATTCTATCTATTTTTTTTCCTTCCATTACATGTTGCTGAATGTTTTCTAATTCAGTGAGTTTACGTGGCAAATAAATTGAAATAAAGAGGACCAGCAAAAGTCACTGTACTTTATTAGAAAACTCCTCCATGTGGTTCTGGTTTTAGAAATAAAACTGTATCTAGCCTTTCCATTGTTAGGTCAAACTTTGCTGTATCTTATTTTTGGTTTAGTTTGGTTTAGGTTTTTTTAGCATCTTAGGGAACTAGATATTGGTTCTTAAATATGCATATTTTAAAATAGGAGAGTTCTTATTACTAATGCAGCCTTCTAGACTACTAGTAGAAAAAATACATATTCAAGACACAACAGGTAGTTCTGGAACTTAAAAAGAAATCTGCAGAACTTGAGTTCAAAGATGAAAGCAAATTATTTGTTATGTGGTGCTATTTATCCTGGCAAAAGAAAGGCAAACTATAAATAAAATTTTTGATGGCGTTGTTTTATATATCCTATCAAAAGTTGGTAAAACATGGCTCAGCTTCAAAATTTCATTGCAAAAATTAAAGCAGACTCTGAGCATTGTGGCTTTACTTTTAGTCAGGAAGATAGACGCTTATGCCTTCTTTCTGGTATATAAATGTTAAGTCCTTGGGAAAGAAACAATGTTGCCTAATTTGTGTTTTATACGATATAAAATATAGCATAAATAACTTCAGGTGAATAAGTAAAGAAAAAAAAAAGTGCCCTTTTTATCTATCCCTGCCCCCATCAGTACTATGCGTATAACTTCTTCATTGTTCACTGGTAGTTTCTACAAACATGGTTGCTGGGGGAACAAAAAGATCACTACCTGGATGCCTCAAAAACCAGGTTATACAGGTGAAAGGAATACCTTTCCAATTTTTTGTCCACTTTAGTTCTGGAGGCGTGAGATAGATTCAGTACCTGTCTTTTGTATTCCTTTATTTTTTTCTGGTGGCTTCTCTTTTCACGAAGGACATCTGGATGTCCTGAGGGATAACTACATTGATTTCCTTCAATTGAACATTGTTTGCTAAGTAATTACTTGAGCGCTCTCTCCCAACCCCTCCCCAGATTTTTGTGCCCTAGTTTTGTATTGTGTTAGTTTTCATCTTAGGTAGTTGGGAGACGGTGTGTCAAGTGCTCTTATCCGGATGCATTCAAAAGCAGATACTAAAAAGATTTTAGCTGCAGAATGTTGAAGCCACGTGGTTTTAGAATTTCAACTGACCTTGCATTAAATGGACAATCATTACCCAAATAAGGAAACTTAATCACACAATTTTGTTTTTTGCTCTAGAATTATAGTAGACAGAAAATGAAACTGCAGGGTTTAAAAATCTTGTATTAGAAACACAATAAATGGGTAAGGAGTAACTATAAAAGAATCAAATATTCAGGGAATAGCCCAAGGTTTCTATAGAAGGGCAGAGGAAACAGATCGGGGGGACATTCAAGCTTAATATACAGAATCCTTTGGCATAAGATGAGCCTTAAACTGTTTGATTTTTCTCTGCACAAGGTTTTTCCCACCTGGTAGTAGCAGTTTAATCAGACTGGTAGAAAATTTACTGCGCTTCTATAGACTTGTGCAACAATTCTCTTCATCTTCTAGAAAGTAAGGAAAATGCTGCACAATGGGGAGGGGGCCTGTATTGCACCATGACAGAAAATAACTGAACATTTTTAGTTCTATTACTATTGTATGCTTTATAATCCCTCAGACCAATTGGAGTAGGAAATGCTTTCGGGGCTACCTCAGATAATTATGCCCAGTGATCAGTCTGCCCACCATTTCCATGACCGTTAAAGGAATGATTCCTTCCATTCAAGGTCCCAGAATTTTTCCAAGTGCCCTTGAGAATCAAAATCAACAAAAAAACCACATTTGTCATCTTTGTAGGTTTTTAACAGAAATAATTTGAATTTAAATCCTCTGAGACAATAAATAGTCATGAATGTTTAATGCGGATGTATAAATGCAAGAGAAGTAACAGGGTGTAAGTTCTGATCTACATACAGTTTGACAATCTTATTATATACGTTGGCAGGTGAGAGATGTAGGCCAATTATGTATTCTTCAGGTATGATACTTGTGAATTTAACAGAATGAAAAATGTTTACATATATTTATCTGCTGTTTAATTTTTAATACAGAATCTTGTTTCAATACACTCTAATCAATGATCTAATATGATCTGTTACTCTTTAAATCAGTTATCTAAAGTATTACAAACAGTAAATAATGAAATAGTTTTTAGAATTGGCACTAGATTATACAACATTCTATTGAGATCCATATAAATGGCATAATGGCTAAATGTTCTCACAAAACTTAGACGTACTACTTCTAATAGCAAAGACTACTATACAAGAAAGTCCTCTATTTAGAGTAAATATACTATTCTAAAATTAGATCAACCACTGTCCATGGCATTTCAAAATAATGCTCGAAGGGATTTGCCTACTTAAATACAGAGGAAAAGTTAAACATCAAGCACCAATGCCTTCTAATGTTACTGATCTCTGAGCTCTCCTGGCATTCATAAACCATGATAGAAAATTCATT
The DNA here is from genome assembly GCF_028749965.1 of Puma concolor. Lineage (NCBI taxonomy): Eukaryota > Metazoa > Chordata > Mammalia > Carnivora > Felidae > Puma > Puma concolor. Next base: position 24,827,171 of record NC_141670.1, read on the forward strand.
TCATGCTTGTCTACTCTGATAAAACTCATGACTGAATTGTTTAAAAATGCTGAAAACAGGGAATGATTTCAGGAATGTCCCAAAGTACAGGACACATTGGAATAAAACTATGGCCTCTGAACAGCTATAATATTGGCCTGCCTTCATAGGTCAACCTAGCTAGGATATTGTTAAACATGAATATAGCGGATAATTTGACCAAGCAAATTAAGGATAAAACACGAAAATTATACCATTACTAAAATAACATTGTACCTATGTAAAGGACCTGTATAAAATCATCAAATGTTAGACTTCACCGATCCTGATTTTCCTCTAAGTTCCCAGATAACTGATAATAGAATTCTTCTCTAGGATTTATATCCTGTCTGTGCATGAATTTAAGGCTGAAAGAGTTTTCTCAGTTTGGTTATTGCACTTCTAGATGTATCTCTTCTTAAGCACTGCTATCTTTCATTTTGGGGCTCTTAAAGGTAAATAAAACCTATAGTGTTGAGAGTAACAGGCTCTCAGAAAGAATTAACTTCGATTTCATTCTTTCCTGATTTTTCTTCCGTAAGTCTCTAAATACATGTTAACATTCTCTGGCTTAAGCTCTTCTTCCACTGTGCTTTACATGTGAATTTTCCTCATTGTTCTATACCTGAACTTGGATTATTCTTATTCAGTACTTAAATCCTTTTCGTTTGAGAGCTATGCATTGGTAACTCCATATTTTCTGTCTGGGATGTATTTTTCTTCTTAAGCTACGTATCGTGAACTGTTGGGCATTCTCACCTTTAACCGCAAAGTATTGAAGTTAAATTCAATTCATTGTTTTTTATGCTACCCTGAGACCTACTTTTTTTCTTTATTTTTAATTATACTAGGTAAAAGCTACCATTGTCCTAGTCATCCAAGCCAAAATATGTAGAAGTTTAAATTAAAAAAATAAATTGTCCCTAATAACTAGGATCAAGTTAGTCATGAAGATTAGTCCTTTCTCAAAATGGATGGTATTATTCAACAATTGTCTTATCACCATTGATAGTGTCACAGTTGATAATTACACCATTTACACCAGAACTTCTGTGGCATACCAATATACTTCTCCACTACTAAGCATTGCCTTCCTGACTCCAATCTTAAAATTGTAACCCAAATGGACTTTGAGTCAAAATTTGATTAAATCATCCCTCTGTTTAAAGGCTTCAATTGTTCTCCAGTTGTTTTGGGAATGAACATCAAACATAGTAAGATCATATCTAATATGCTCTGGAATCTGGTTCTAATTTCTCTTCCAAGAATCACCACCCATTGATCCTCCTTTTTCTCCTTCTTTCCTTGTTACCAATTTTACTACTTTATTCACACAGGATAAACATGAAAGGAAAGTTTCTTGCTTATTGAACTTGTATGCTTCGTATACAATATTGAAAGTGTAAATTTTCACAACTGTTATCATTGAAATCAATCTTGAGAGTGGGATTGCTGATCTTTGAATCCCTAGCTCTTACTGCAATGCCTGGGAAAGTACAGGCTCTCAATAAATGTCTGTTATGTCAATTATTTAGGAAAATAAAGATATCCAGTAATGTAGGCACTTGAGGAAAAGTCCTTTAATTAGAGGGTTTACTATTTCCGTTTTGTATATCTCATGATACAACAATTCTGACTTGGAATTGACTGCTTCATTGTTATTTCTCCCCTTGACTACTTAGTATTTTACCGGCATGTCCATAAAAATAGACACCTCTAATCACTCAACAGATTTATAATCTCGAAAATTATAGTAGTGAAAAGAACCTAAAAGATTCCTAGAAAAAATGAGAGATTTTAATTTCATGAGAGCAGTTAAAAGATACAAATAAATTAACATTATGAACTAAAATTTGCTCAGTTATAATCAGGTACCATGGAAGAAATAAATTTGAAGCATTTTGTGGCCTTCACTTAATTTTCCCCAAACAGGTGAGATAAGAAATGCCTTCATTTATCCCCAGTCTTGTGCCAGTAAGCATATTCATATTTTTCCTGCATGTTCTACTCTCTGATCCCTGATTCAGTTGGAGTTAATAATCATCATGGTCTTTTAGTTTCTAGGTCTAGGCTTGTGATAAGGAAACATATTGCCTATAATTAGAATTACTGAAAAAAGTTAAGATACTCAAGAAATCCAATTGACAATTTTGGTCTTTGAGTAGTTTAGGTCAATGACCTTGAAAATATTTGACTGTTACTCATCGTACAAAGTACTTTTATTTGTCACAAGCTGGAATATACAGAAATATTCACATATATAAAATTCACAAGATTAAAAAGTGTACTTAATCATTTTCTATGAGAATTTAAGAAAATACTGATAAACAATGAAATTTATTTTATGAGCAAATAATGAGTTGTACTTTGCAACATGTAAAAATAACCTTTTATAAGCCCAATTGACAGTGGTAGAGACCAAAGTTTTATTTTATCACCATTTTCTATAGGGAAAGTCAGTAAAATTATAAAGCTCTACTAAAATACATAGTGTCCTATTGCCAGTTACATATAATGTTTTATTCTAATAACTAAGCTGCCCTGATGCTTTTAAATCTGTCCCTTTGACAGTAGGGTTGGACAAAGCCACCAGATATATGGTCTCAAAACATTTGCTCATTATGATAAAGACACTTACCTGACACTGGTCTAAAGAAAATTGACCATTTCACTTTATGTATATATTCTTGACATCCTCTCTAGTAACTTGTGCCCAGCAAGTATCCTTTCTTTGGAGTTAGGTTTTAGGACGATGGTGGCCTAAAAAAAAAAAAAAATAGGAATAAGCTTAATTGTATCCTGTAATTGTTAGGCGAGAACATGTACTTGGTTATAATATGTATGCTCACATGTGATCTAGTTTAAAATCCTGGTAGTTCATTTCCATTGTAATAATGTTCTATTTAGTTTCCATCCCTGTGTTCCTCCAAATAGGCAAAAACAGCCACTGTCTTTTAAAATGTTCTAGGTATGGGTTACAACAGAAAGTGAAGCTTCCAAACTTCCAGAGGGACTTATTTATACCTTTTGTGTTACCCCGTAAAAACTTTCTGGTTTTGGATAGAGGTGAGGGAGAAGAATTTCCTCCACACGCTGTTGGAGGATATGTTGAGAAAATGCCACAGCACTCCAACAGCATTCTTCATTACGCTTTGTTTCTTAATTTCTGAACTGCATGGCTGACTTCTGAACCTTTAATTCTGTTGTGTGAGGATGGCTGATTAGTGTCATAAATTGATTTTTAGAACTTCCACTCTAGCATTTATAATGCTATAGCCTCTCATTTTGAAACTTGGGAGAGTTGACACCTATTGTCTTTTTTTTTTTTTTTTTTTTTAACGTTTATTTATTTTTGGGACAGAGAGAGACAGAGCATGAACGGGGGAGGGGCAGAGAGAGAGGGAGACACAGAATCGGAAACAGGCTCCAGGCTCCGAGCCATCAGCCCAGAGCCCGACGCGGGGCTCGAACTCACGGACCGCGAGATCGTGACCTGGCTGAAGTCGGACGCTTAACCGGCTGCGCCACCCAGGCGCCCCGACACCTATTGTCTTAAATCCTTCACTGCAAAGGACAACAAGGAGATCCATTATAACGGTGGTTTGCATTGACCTAAGCCACGTGTTTGATGCTTTTAAGTCTAAGTGAAGGGCCTAAACTCCCCTTTACTTATGGCCAAATATAGCCAGTAAGAGCAAATGACCATAAGGGGTTGAAGGTGGAGCTCGGTGTTCCCATGGAAGTGGAATAATTTGAGACAAAAGATTGAAAAGTGAAGAAAGTTCAATGTTTTGGTATTTGGTCGATGAAATGTTCACTTATTCACATGCTAGTAATTTTATAATATTTTCTATGGAGTTAGAGTATCTGTCTTGCATTCAGTATGGCTGATGTAAATCTGTTGACCCTTGAGACACCTAATGTGTACAATACTATTTGTAGTACAGCTACAGATTTGTGTCCTACAAATACAAGGATTCTTGGAAATTCCTATTTTTAGGGAATATTTTTAATTGTATATGCTAAATTTTTCTAGTATGTGCTATTGGGAGATAACGTCAGTTTTGATTAGGTGACAATGACAACCAAATTCTCCTTGTGTGATTATACCTTGTGATGATTAGAAGAATTTTCCACAGGCTAGTGTTCAGCTCCATATAGTTCAGTCCTTATTTCTCCTTCAATACCCAAATAGTTCTGGTAATTCATACATTATGACACATTTAAGTCACAAAATAAGGTATGATCCTGCCCCTACTTGTCATAATGTTAGATGAGTTATCACGGTGGGAGACCATGGATTTCCTGGTAGCCATTCCTACAGTGCAAACAGCTAAAAGTAACTTAACAGACATCATGGTACTTGTGACGCATATCAATATATCCCCCTGAATCCAAACTAAATCCTTAACTTTTCTCCTATCAGAAAGTATCCATGGCCACTCCAATGGCATTAGAAGGAAAGTGTGTTGGAGGGAGTTGCATGGATGAAAGCAGTGACATTTATTAACTAGAATAAATTATCTAATTTTTCAAATTTTCTGGAACATATCACCTTAGGAACACTTGTAGGCCACTATCAATTTGGAAGTGGGTCTGTGAATGTGAGAGCTCCTAAAACTAATGGTTAATGCGTTTTATGGAAAATTTGTCATTAAAATGTAATAAAAACATCAAAACAAGATTTTAGATTTCTTCACTTAGAATATGGTTTATTGATGCCAGCTTATGAGCAGAAGAGTGAGAAAATCACCTGATTCCTCGAGCCCACAGATTCGTATCTGTTTGGGCAAAGCTGGATATGTTGCAAAGAGCACACAGATCCAGGTTATAAATCTTGAGCATTTCATTACCCTTTATTAGTTTTTTGCCAAAATGATTTGTCTATACAAAGCTGTTTTAGTGTAAATTTTTTTTATGGCTTAAAATTTAAAAGTTAAGGGGTGCCTGGGTGGCTTCGTTGGCTGAGTGTCCAACTTCGGCTCAGGTCACGATCTCCTGGTTCTTGAGTTTGAGCCTCGCATTGGGCTCTGTGCTGACGGCCCAGAGCCTGGAGCCTGCTTCAGATTCTGTGTCTCCCTGTCTCTGACCCTCCCCCTCCCTCCCTCCCTCCCTCCCTCTCTCAAAAATAAGCATTAAAATTTAAAAAAATAAAATTAAAAATTAAAATCCTTTTATAATTTTTGTTCACAAATTATGTATTTGTGGGAAAAAGAACCATATTTTGCTATTACCAAATCACTTATTCAGAATAAGTCTGTTTTGTAAAGGACCTTCTATTCAGGGACTGTTTCTTCTATTTTATATTCTAGGCCCTGTGAAGACATTGAGGAGGAAACATAGTCAATAAACTCTGGAACACTAGCAAGCCACTCTAGGACAAAGTAAAGGTATGGCCATGTCATCTACAAAACTCTTCTCTCTATCAAGCATAAAGGTTTAACAGCTACCAGGAAATCTAAGGTCTTGGGTGAAGTGAAGCACAGTATATTGTAGAGTTTATGGGCAACGTCCAGAGTGATTTTATTCTTAAGGAAACCTCCCAGATCTTGGTGAACAACATTTGAAATTTGAAGTCAAAGCCCAAGCTGTAGCAAAAGTCTCAGCACTGGGCTTTCCTAAGTTCTCATGAAATCTATAAAATATATTGCATGATCTACGGAATGCTAAGGGAAATTTCCTCTTCCAATTTTTATGCCATAATTCTGTGGGATCTCCATAATCCTCTCACATGTATTAAGATGACTCCAAGCAGGTCGCTGTGACTGTTTAGATATTCTAATAATTTTTAATAAAATGTGTGTCATAATTTACTACAAAGTTTGAAGTATTCAGCACCTAAGGTATAATTATTTTAGGTTTATTTCCTCCAGGGGAATTAATATCAAGGTTGCAAACATCAACAGTGAAATCATAGAGTCCTTGAAAGAAATCTTGGCTTCACTATTGATGACATTTTAGCAAACACTTCAGTTCATTGAAAAGGGTAATAGTCATACACACATGAAGGTCTCAGATATTGACAGTAAGAAAGTAGAGAAATAGGGACACCTAGGTGGCTCAGTCAATTAAGTGTCCCCACCCTTGGTTTTGGCTCAGGTCATGATCTCACAGTTCATGAATTCGAGCTCCACATCGGGCTCTGTGCTGACAGTGTGGAGCCTGCTTAGGATTCTCTCCCTCTCTCTCTGCCTCTCCCCTGCTCTCTCACTCTCTCTTTCTCTCAAAAAAGAGTAAGCTAAAAAAAAAAAATCATTATAAACAAAATAAAAAATTTTTAAAAAAAAGGAAAGAAAGCACAGAAATAAGGTCATGCCCTAAAAGAGATTTATGTTTTCCATGAGCCTAGGTGGCTCATTTGGTTCAGTGTCTGACTTCGGCTCAGGTCATGATCTCCCAGCTCCTGAGTTGGAGCCTGTGTCGGGCTCTGTGCTGACTGCTCAGAGCCTGGAGCCTGCTTTGGATTCTGTGTCTCCCTCTCTCTCTGCCCCTTCCCCTCTCATGCTCTGTCTCTCTCTCTCAAAAAGTAAACAAACGTTTTTAAAAAATTAAAAAAATATGTTTTCACATGAATTTCACATGAATAAGTCACATGAATAAGGCAAACAGTTTTTTTTTTTCTTTTTACGTGTCTAAGTTTTTACATGAGTAAGTTTGAACTATTTCTGAAGCATTTAAACTTGCTCCAAGGGAAGGAAAATGTACTCTCAATACGTTTTGTGTCATCTATAGCTATTCTGACACATAGTCATCTGGGGAAAAGTTTAATTTTCAATGTTGAAATTTACAAATGTTTGTAAGAAATCGAAATAATTTGGAAGAAGTATACATTTCTGATTCACTGGGGAACCATCATATTTGGTCTATTTTATATACATTGTTAGCATAGATATGTAATATACATATACATGCACAAATACATTTATCAAAAGAAAGGATAATATACATACTGTTTTATGCCTTGAGTCTCCCATCAAGATATGTGCTCTACACATATTCATATCAGTATGCACAAATCTACCTCATTTTTAAAAATAGCTATGATTTTTAAAATTAATTTACTTACCTATTTCTTTATTGATACTTATAACTATTAGACAGAAGGGTTCGTTGAATATCTTGTACATTTGAAATGTCATAAAGCATGCTAGTAACTTCTTTGGATCTTTGTGGATATATTCACAGGTGAAGGCAAGCATAGTTTTTTTTTTTTTCTTCTTATGTATCTAGGTTTTTATTATTTATGTTAGCCAAGTGAAATAAATTCAATATCATCTATTTCTAATCTCTAGAACAGTTTCTAAATATAAATCAGAGAATTTTTTTGAGATTTTCTAAAATTCACACCCAAACCATTTTGCACTGGTTACTTATGGAGGGAAGGGGGTTCACGTGCTGGGGGGGCTGGGTAGCTATTTCTAGTTCCTACTGTGTTCATTATATTTAATTTAAATTGTATTAATACATTGTTTTATACTGCCCAGGATTTCCTTTTATATCTTTTGTAGCCCAGCGAAAGGAAAATTTCAGTTTCTTTTTGTAAACCTACCAATGACTGTCTTCAGATTTCTAATTAAAATGAATAATATGTGTGCACACTGAGGTAGTTTGTCTTCCAGTAATCTTTCTCCAAAATAGAACACTCTTATGCTTTAATTTGTCTCAAAAGCTTCCTTCTCAGTTTTTGTATATTAATCCCTAATTCTTGTATCAGATTATTTTATAAGCTTACGCTTTACAATAGTTCCCTCCACTCCTTATCTGTGGTTTTGCTTTCTGTGGTTTCAGTTACCTGTGGTCCACTGCAATGGAGAAGGGGATGATCACCTTTTAACCTATGGTCGGAAGGTCACTAGTAGGCCAACACTAGTCAGAGTGCCTAGTCATACACGTCACTGCATCTCATCACATAGACATTTTACCTTCTCACTTCATTGCAAGATGAGTGAGTGCAGTACAAGAGGGTCAGTAGATCAACAGCCACAATGGGAATCTTGAATATGGTATGCTGGAGGATATAGACGATAAGCAACACTTAATAAACATTGAAGACATGAAATATGTTCATGTTTTAATCATTTCCTAAGTGCTTGTAGAAAAGACAAAACTGTTTGACTTGTAAATTTCTGCCTTTTTAGATGTCTAAACAGATTTTGCTGTCACACTTGAATATAGATTGGTTGATTTAAAACTAGATTTTAAAGGAATTTCTTCTCAGGATTTTTTTTTACTTCCCACTTTACCACCACCATATTAGTCTGGGTCCTCCAGAGAAACAGAACCAATAGGATATAGGTAATATAGATATAGATATATCCTACCACACTTGTATGGTGTGTGTGGGGGGGGGGGCGGGGGGGTCAGCAAGCTGGGGAACCAGAAGAGCCAATTGTATGATTTTTGTCTGCATCTAATGGCTGAGAAGAGAGCTGGTGGTATAGATTGCATTCTGAATCTGAGTCTAAAGGCAAAATAGCAATGTTCCAATTCAAAGACAGGCAGAAATTGTCTCTTACTCAGCTTTTTTTCTTCTATTCATGTTCTATGTGGATTGGATGAGGTCAATGCACATTAGGGAGAGCAATCTGCTTTACTTAGTCTAATGATTGAATTGTTGATCTCACTGAGAAATTCCCCCGGAGACATACCCAGAATAGCCCTTTTGGAGACAAAAGCTTAATATGAGTTTGATATCCACTCTTTTTTTTTTTTTTTGAGATATTGTAATTGACATAAAAATAACACAGTATTCTATTATTTTCAGATGTACAATATAATGAGTTAACCATTCTATACATTAGAATTATATAAAATACTAATTGTATATTCTATACATTAGTGCTCATCACCATAAATATACTTTTAATCCCTTTATCTATTTAACCATCCCCTTACCTACTTCCTCTCTGGCAATTGCCAGTTTGTTCTCTGTATCTGAGTCTATTTGGGGGAATATAACTCGACATAATAGAGGACATCTATGAAAAACCCACAGCTAACCTCATCCTTATTGGGGGAAAAACTGATACGGCTGCTTCCATATCTTGACTATTATAAATAATACTACAATAAACATAAGAGTATATATATCTTTTATATATTTTTAAATCTTCTATATATCTTTTATATATTTTTATATCTTTTAAATTGGTGTTTATTTTTTCTTTGGGTAAATGCCCAGTAGGGGAATTACTGGATTGTATATAACTGTTTTTAATTTCTTGAGGAGCCTCCATACTCTTTTCTACAGTAGCTACACCAGTTTGCATTCCCACCAACAGTGCATAAGTTTCTCATTTCTCCACATCCTCGCCAACACCTGTTTTTTCTTGTGTTGTTGATTTTAGCCATTCTGACTGGTGTGAGCGAGGTGACATCTCATTGTAGTTTTGACTTGTCTTTCCCTGATGATGAATCATGTTGAGTGTCTTGTCATGTGTCTGTTAGACATCTGTATGTGTTTTTTGGGAAAATGTCTCTTCAGGCTTTCTACCCATATTTTTATTTCCATTCTCATGAGCTACCTTCTTTTTTATCACTTTTCTCATATTACCAAGCCATGGTCAAGTACAGGCTTATTTAAGTTTTCCTGTAGGGCAACTGGTGGATAATTTTTTGGCTATTGATTCAAATCTTGCTTCAACTCTGGAAAATGTTCTTCCTGGAAGTTTTTCCCTCCTCTCTTTCTCAGTCTCTCTTTTGGAGCTCCAATTAGGCTGTTAGGGTTATTCAGAATATATCTCCACAAACTTTAACTCTGTGCCCATTAACATTGTCTTCTTTTAGTCTAATTCCTAAGAAATTCTTCCAGCTCATTATTTAGTCTATTTTCATACACCTTCTGTTAATCAGTTTTTCTACTACATTCTCCTATTTTAAAATTTTCATTTCTTCATATTACATTGTTTGGTTTTTTTCGAGCAATGAGGTGTTTTTAGTTTGTGGGATCTTTTTATTCCTCTGAGGATTCTGTTTATATTAAAGTTTGCTGCTTTTTCAGTTCTTGGTATTTTTGATTGTCTTTCATGATACTGGATATATTTAAATAAGCAGTGATTTTTGCTTACTGCATAATTTTCATGAAACAAAACAAATTGCAAAATAGCAGAAGTGTTTCCTAAGCACTGTTTTCTGACAATAAATAGAAATTTTCCATATGAGGTAGAGGCTTTACTGACCAAACTGAATTGGGAAGCCAGTGCTTAGGGGTTGGCATTTGGACATGTGAAAAGATTAGCTTGTCTTTAAATGGAAATGTGAATGCATATGTCCTGTCCTTTGAAATAGGAAGCTAGGACTCACTTTGCTTCTTTGCCCAACAATAATACCCATTCTGTAAATCCCTATGGCAGATATTTAGGGTATTTTATAAATTATCATTGCGCCTTTATCTTGAGGCCAAATGGGAGATCAACCAGCTATGATACCAAGATAATGGCACCACTTTCCCAAAGTCTGAAATTAATAGATTTGAAGACTGTCCCCTATTATACACTGCTGTCTCTGTGTGGTTGTTCAAGGTTTTGGTAGGAAGCCTTGCTTTCCAGGAGTGCTATGCTTTGCCTTTCTTGTATTACTGTTCTATAACCATAGTACTTTTCTCCATCAGTATGACTTCATGTGATTTCTTTCTTCATCAGTTTGATCCTAGATGCTTTGGATGCTACCAAGCATCCTCTAATGCCCATCACCTGATGAATTTGTTACACCATTTCAAGCTTTCTTGACTTCAGTGAGTGATTCTTGTTTTTATATTGCTGTATCCCATCAGTTAGATTTCAGAAAAAAAAAAAAAAAAAAAAACCTTTTTGCTAAATCAAACACCTTAATCCATAGAAATTTTGTAAAGTTTATATTTACCTGAGATACAGATATTTGAAGTGCTCATATTCCTCATCTTATGCCACACTATTCTAATAGTCATTGAAAGCACCCTTCTTACTGGTCTCTCCTGAGTTTAATACATATTCCTCCCAAACACATTTGCTTCAGTAGTCTGATGTGCAATGCTAGGGTTTTCAGATCTACTAACTGCTGTAGGATATTTTATATATGCATGAACACTATGATAGGATATTTACTTTTACTTTCTTACTATAAGTGATGCTGACATGAGCATCTTCATAATACCCCGTGCCCTACAAATATAGTTTCTCTGGAAAATGTACCCAAGAGTGAGGATGTTGGGTGATATTATGCATTGTGAATTTTACCAACTATGGCAGAATTGTTCTTTAAAACATCTGCAATACGTTTTACTCAAACGAATCACGTGTAAAAATAGTTTTCCCATTCAGCCATTGGTAATATCTTCCTTAGTTTTTCCAGATAGTAGATATAAAGTAGTATCGCACCATTGTTTATATTTGATATTTTCTAATTCTTAGTCATATTGAGCATCTTTTTCTACATCTGTGACGCATTTTGTTGTCACCTTGTATAAACTGCCTAGTAATATCATTTATTTACTATTTTTAACCTGGATTTTTTTCAAGTCCCTTCTAATGCTAATTTGAATTAATTCATTGCATGATTATTCTTACAATAGCTAAAAATTTTTTCATGAAAGCATATATGGAAAATAGTCCATTGAGATAACATCTTTATTTTATACCTAATTCCCTTATATATTAAGTGTTCTGTCTGGAGTTTCTAATTGAATGTATTAGTCTATTTGACCATGTGTCTTCTCGTGCTGCTTTGTTTTCATTAATGAGGTTTTGTGGACTATCTGAATTTAATAGAGCTATCATATATCTTGTTCTTATTTTTCAGAATTTTCCAGGCTATTTTGCTTCTTCAAATTTATAACTGATTTTAAGAATCAATTGGTGTAGGATTAGGAGGAAAAATTGGTGGATATATTCATATTGGATCGTATTTATTTTATAGTTTACCAGAGAATAACACTAACATTTTTCTTTTGGATCTTCCCTTCCAAGAATATTATAGACTGTCCATTTGTCCAGGTGCATTTTAAGGATTATTTCAAAGTGTTCCTCATATGATAAAGGTTTTGCAATTTTTTTGTATTAAATTGTTTGGAGACTGTTTTTAAATTACTATAAATGGAAGCTTTACTTCCATTCTTCTAATGTGGAATGGTTTATACATACGAATGATACTTATTTTTGTATGTTAATTTTATATCCCATAACTTATTTTCTTATGGTCATTTTTTAGTTCATTTCTTAGGTTTTTCTAAGTATACTTGCTAATCTACAAGTAGAAAAATTTTATATGATCTTTTTCAACTTCTACACTAATTTCTTTTGCTAAGTGCAAAAGTTAGTATGTGTTTAGAACTGTGTTGCTTAATTTCTAAATATTTGAGGCTTTTCCAGTTATATTTCTGTTATTGACTTCTTACTTCATTATGGCCAGAGAACACTCTTTGCATGATTTCATTTTTAAAAATGTGTGTGAATTGTCATATGGCCTGTTATATGGTCTGCCTTGGTGAATTTTCCAAATATACTTAAACATAACATGCATTCTCCATTTGTTAGAAGAATTCTGCATGTTTTTATAATAAAAATGTATTGAGTTCTATCATTTTTTTCTTTCTGTATCTTGAAATATTCGTGGGTTTTTTTTTTTCATTCTATTAATATGTCAAACTATGCTGTTTCCTGACATTGTTAAATTCATCCAATATTTCTAGGATGAACCCTAATTTCCTTTTTAGCTAGCTAACCAACTATTTCTCATGCTTAAACTAACACTAAAAAAAGTTTCCTTTGTTCTTAATTGAAAATAAGCAAAGTATTTACCTACATTACAATTTCTAATGGAAAACTGTATTTAATAGCATAAATATTAGAAAAATTCTCATTTATACTTAAAAGCATACCTTAATTATAAATTTAAATCCTTGGCAATTGGCAAATAGATTTATGTGCAAATTATTGTACACTTCAGATTCAGAAAAACTGATTTCAGTTCATGTTCTAGTTTTTTTTTAAATCCTATTACATGTTTTCTAACTCTCAAAACCTATTTGAAATTCATTTTGGATTGTGTTTTAGATGTATGACCCTTTCTAATTTGTTTTGTTTTTGTGGTTTGGTGTACGTGTTTCTGCATTAAGCTTGTGGCCATCTAGAGAAACAACTTCTGTTAAGTTCTGGGTGTATAGCCACAAGGAGTGTGAAGGGGGGGGGGTACTCCTGCATCTGGTTAAAACTTCATTTGTATAGTCCTGTGGGACCCATAAAATCAAGCCCGTTGATGATCAGAACTAGGTGATTTGGGGTCATTCCTCAGGTGACATCTGTAAACTTTGGAGTGTTAGATGTGTTGATAAGCTTCTTCTGGGAAGATACTGGTGATTTGGTTTTATTGTTGGAAAGAGCTGGAGGGAGGGGAGAGGGTGGGAGAAGTGCACACTGGCTCCTTCCAGCTCAGGGAGGGATTGCAGTCAGGACCAAGTTGTATTCTAATTAGATGTCCCATCCTCCAGCATCATCTTGTAAAGTCACAAACCCCTTCCAGGGAAGGACTTGAAGATGAGGCATTTTTACCTGTTGCCTCTGCACTAGGCTCTGGAGAGACCCATTAGGAACCTCTTCTTTCTTTGCTCTAGTCCCCTGGCACTTTTGCACTCAATTACCATTGGCTTTCAGAGCTAGGTATTTGGGGGCTCATCTTTTACATGGGAGTCTTAAAAGTTGTGGTGCTGCATGTGTGAGCTAAACCCTCAGTTCCCAAGGGAGAGGCTTGGAGTTGGGGGCTATCTCCTGTTTGTATGGAACTTTGCTGGGTTTGGGGTTTATAGTGAGAGTGTGTCTCAGCCTTTCCTACTCATTTTGATGTGGGCGATTTTCATTCATCCAGTGTCCAGGAGTCAGTAGCTAGTTTCTGAAATTCTCTCCAGCAAATTACTCCATGTGTAGTTGTGCATTTGCTACAGGCTTGGGAGGAGGGAAGTCCAAGAGTTTCCTATGTCACCATCTTGGTCCCTCTCTCCAAATGTCAAGACAGACTTTGATTCTAACAACATGCCCTCGAGTAAAGACACTAATGCTTCCCATAGACACAGCCCATAAAAGGGCATGGTTAATATTAGATGGAACAAAAGTTGAATATAACACTGACTTGAGAATTCCTTTTTAGACACTTTAACAAAAAGTACAGTATTAATTAGGTCTTCAGGGAACCTCAGGACTTGTGTATGAATTCTTGGTCCTTTGTATTCGTGTTGCCCTGTTGTCTTTTTAAAGTCATCATCCCATTGCAGAACGCTGAGATCAAATCCCAAACCCCTATTTCTCAAAAGTGCTTCCTTAGCTTAACAATGGCACTTCTGTTACTTCTTGGCCTTTTGACACATTACTAGATTTTTTTTTTTTTTTTTGGTAATGGTTCAACATGTTTTTATCTAAAATATTTACATGTCAAAAGGGAATTCTGACTCTTTTAACAGTCAAGTGTGACTGATGAGACCTATCAATGATACTACACATTGAGGTAAATGGATGGTATGGATATTATGCAGGCAGAATATCCATTCATTCCTTCTAAAGTCAGATTCTGTGAGTACTGGATGGGATCTTAATTCTTTTTTATGTTTTATTACTTTTTTATTATTTTTTGTTTAATTTTTTAAATATGCAATTTATTGTCACATTGGTTTCCATACAACACCCAGTGCTCATCCCAACAGGTGCCCTCCTCAATGCCCATCACCCACTTTGCCCTCCCTCCTACCCTCCCCCCGCCCCCATCAACCCTCAGTTTATTCTCAGTTGTTAAGAATCTCTTATGGTTTGGCTCCCTCCCTCTCTCTTTTTTTTTTTTTTTTTCCCTTCCCCTCCCCCATGGTCTTCTGTTAAGTTTTTCAGGATCCACATAAGAGTGAAAACATATGGTATCTGTCTTTCTCTGTATGATTTATTTCACTTAGGTATCTTAATTCTATCTGAATCCATGTCCTTTATAGACATGAAATAAATATCAAAATAGTACCTGATTATTTCACATCAAATTAGTTATCTTAAATCATTAAAGTTATAATTTGATTCACTATATCTGTGAATCCTAATATGTGTTGTCCTAAAAGATCATGATTATGTGACTTTTTATTCTTTCATAGTCACATAGTTAAAAAGTGGCTCATATTAATAGTCATTTACAGTTTCAGGCTCAAATGTGACCCCATTTTTAATCCTTGACCCTATTTACAGGAGTATTTGGGTGTGTTAGCAATAGGATTCCTTTATTAAACGTGTTTATGGACTATTTTAATTTCAGAGAATCTTTCAGAATTCTCTGCCAAGTTAATTTAGTATTTATGTTTTTTTTTAACTTCAAGTATCTAGTAATTAAGCTTCTTCCACCTCTGCATTACAGATAATATTGCTTTTGGGGTGCCTGGGTGGCTCAGTCACGTAGACGTCCGATTTTGGCTCAGGTCATGATCTCAGGGTTCATGTGTTCGAGCCCCACATTAGACTCGGCTGACAGCTCAGAGCCTGGAGCCTGCTTCAGATTCTGTATGTCTCTCTCTTTCCATCCCTCACCCGCTCACGTTCTGTCTCTCAAAATAAATGTTTAAAGAAAAAGATAGTATTGCTTTTTAATCCAGACCCTTGAGATGGTCTGATAGTAGAGAATTTGAATTAATAAATCTCAAGATGTTAAATATTTACACAAACATCTTTTGATTTTTCTGACCTAATTCATTTTGAAAGGTTGTTTTTTGTTTTTAATATTTATTTTTGAGAAAGAAAGCACAGGCCTGGGAGGGGCAGAGAGAGAATCCCAAGCAGTCTCCACACTGTCAGCATGGAGACCAAAGTGGGACTCAATCTCAAGAAATGTGAGATCATGACCTGAGCTTCTGAAATCAAGAGTCCGAGGCTTAACCAACTGAGTCACCCAGGCATCCCTGACTTAATGCATTTTAAATGCAGTCTCTGTTTCCATTTCCTTTCCATCTTCTGTATCCCATTTTTATTTATTGATCTAGCATTTAACCCCTGTGTTCTCACTTAAATATTAGCATCATTACAATTCAAACTTGCTGTTTGACAACTTCTATGGACTTGGTATCACAATTGTCCATAATCGTTACTTTTGAACTTCACTATCCTTGTTACTATTATGATATATGGCATATTTTTGGAATCATGTATTTCTTTGATCAGCATGTTTTGTAATGATCCATCCATCTTAAATATATGCAAATACAGAAAATAGATTATAAATTATTATATAGTGATAATTTATTTAAAAATTTTTAATGTTTATTTTTGAGAGAAAGAGACAGGGCACAAGTGGGGGGGAGGGCAGAAAGAGAGAGAGACAGACACAGAATCTGAAAACAGATCCAGGCTCTGAGCTGTCAGCACAGAGCCCGAGGTGGGGCTTAAACCCATGAGCCATGAGATCATGACCTGAGCCAAAGTCGGACACTTAACCAACTGACCACCCAAGCTCCCATATGCTGATAGTTTATAATAATTTTGATCAGAATAGATTGTTTACTAAAATAAAAGCAACTGTTTATCTCTCAATAGTTTACTATCTGACAAGCACAGACTCTAAGGATAGATCATCAAACGATTTTAGAAATCTAAGCAATGTCCTAAATAATTCAGGAGACAGAAGCTAGCATTTTTACTCAGGATCTTAGATGTCCTTACAACAGTTTTTCTATGTTTTAGTTGGTATTGTGTGTTTATAGATGTGTATTTGAAATGATGAAATCAGCTGTGAAAATAAGCAATGTGTATCATTGAGAATCTCTCCTGCTTGTTTTTATTTTCCCCCAAAAGAGTTAAACTTCACTTTACATCAAACTCTTGCAATCCAGGTATCTTAATCATTCATCTTTGGACAAATAAAATTGACTCATAAAATGACAGAACAGTTTGTTTCACAGTGAGCAGATGTGGGCATACATTACATGGTATCCCATCTGTGACCATCGTCTATCTCCGTGTCCCATAAGACATAATTCTCCTAAAGAATTATTCATCATTTAAACATTCTGAATCAGGAATCCAGGTCTGAGCTATCAGATCACTCTCTGGGAACACAATGCCTAGGGCTCCCTTGAAGGCCCTGTGGTGTAGCATGGAAAGAGCAGTGAGGGCTTCTTGCTGGATGTACTGGGCTCAATGGGCCACCATGGACCTCTCACAAGTATGCAGAAATACATTTATATATAATTAAGGTAAATGCTGTCAGATGGAAATTTGAGAAGAACGTCCTAAAATAAAATACAGAGTAAAACTAGAAGTAAGAATAAAAGGTTAACAAGAGAGAAATGTAATGTCGCACCAAGAGCAAAGGGGAAAAAATACACGAGTTTACGAGCACCTGCAAAACATTATGTCATGAGTGGGCTAGTCACCTGCTCAGAAAAATGATCTGTGGTGTTCAAAAAGAATAGTGCTGAAGGATAATCAAATGAGTAGTATGAAAAGTATTAAAATATTCTAAAAATCCAATACTTGTGTCATTGATTGTTTTAAGTTTGTTTATTTTGGGAGAGGAAGGGAGAGCAAGAATCTGGAGCAGGCTCCCTGCTCAGTGCAGAGCCCGATGCGGGGCTTGATTTCCCAAACCTGAGATTATGACCTGAGTGGATATCAAGAGTCAGACGTTTAACCAACCGAGCCACTCAGGTGCCCCTGATACTTGTTTCATTTAAATGAGTCTTCATGGTTACTGAAAACAAACAAACAAAAAACTAGTATTTAAAAATGTCACTTTTGCTATTGTACAGACAGCTCTACGATGGCCTCACATGATCCCAACCTCCAGGTATCTGCTGAGTATGTAATTCCTTCCCATTGACTAACTTGTTTCTCACCAGCAGAAGAGTGTTGAAAAAAGAATGCAAAGCAGAGTTAGAATTCAACTTATCCCTGGCAGATTAGCTATAAAATGATCTGACCTCTTTAGAAGAGATAAATTCCTATTTGTATAATATGTGTATTACTTATCTATTGTTGCATTAAAAATTACCTTAAAATTTAGTGTCTTAAAGCATAACACATTTGTTATGTTTCTGTGGATCAAAATTCCATGCACAACTTAGGTGGATTTCTCACTATATAGTGAATATTCTCTCATGAGGCTATGACTGAGGCTAAAGGCTCATCTGAGGCCCAGCTGAGGAAGGATGTGTCTCCAACCACACAAGATTGGAAATGCAATTTAATTTTTCCAGGTTTATTTCACTGTGCATAACCTCACTTATGCACTGTCTGTATTTGGAGACTGTTTTCAGTTTCTTGACGCCTAGTCTCTTCCAACATGCCAGCTTACTTCACCAAAGCCAAAGAAAAAGAAAGCGAGAAGGAGAACAAGACAGAAACAGTCTACCAGAAAGGAGCGTAATCTTTTGTGACCTAATCGTAGAAACGACATCTCTTCAACGTTATCATATTCTACTGACCAGAAGCAAGTTACTCAATGGAAAGGAATTACATAAGGCAGGGAATACAAAGAGTTGGGGTCAAGTGAAGCCATCCTGGAGGCTTCCTGCAATAATACCAAAAGTCCTATTTAAGGACTGTTTGTTCAGTATTGTGTTTCTATATTTCTTGCCTCCTTTGTTTTCCTCCTGACTTTCTTTTGCCCAAGCCTCTGTTCATTGCTAGTTTACCTTAATTTGGGGGGCACTGAAAGATAAAATTCAAATAAGTCCATGGTTAGCCCTGGTAGAATGCCTCAGGATAAAGTTGAGTTTTACTTACAGAAGAGAAAACTTGCTAAGGGCAAGGGAATTATGACTTCCATATATCTTTCTGTCCTATTCGGTAATTTATAGTAGTGTCTGTAGTTAGCATTATGCAGCTCATCAAATGGCCCGAGATTTGGATATTACAAGTTGATTTGATTTTTCTTTTTAATCCTTTTTCCCCCACAAATGCATTAGAAATAATTAGAATCAAACGTAATGTTACATTATGGTGATATGTTTTTATTTTAATTCTTAGAGTGGTAAGAGTAGCAAAGAAGTTGTCATTTTGAATCGGGGAATTTAATTATAGATTCAGTCTCATTTTATCCTCAAATTTAGAGAACATTGGTACTGAACCATGCAAGGACTTACTGATGCCTGATCTGCCTT
Organism: Puma concolor; assembly: GCF_028749965.1. Taxonomy (NCBI): domain Eukaryota; kingdom Metazoa; phylum Chordata; class Mammalia; order Carnivora; family Felidae; genus Puma; species Puma concolor. Next base: position 24,846,276 of record NC_141670.1, read on the forward strand.
CCTCTGCAAGATAACTGTGTTGTTGAATTTTTTGACAATATCATTTCCTCCTAAAGCTACAGAATTATGCCATGGTAACTTTTTAAATACAGTGATCTAAATTCTTAATATGCAAACTAAAACACCTTATTATGCTGTAGAGAGGACTCAGGGTTCTGCAGACTTGTATCACAGCTGGCATAAGACAAGTAAGTATCTCAAGAGTAAAATGAATATAAATTATTTCTTTATCCAACACCAGTCCATGAGCTCCCAAGAAAGCTGTTGTATCTGATGTTTTCAGGGTTACCAAATGTCTCATTGTGCCTCCATTTGTGTCCTCTTTCTGTTCAAGTTCTTTTATGCCTTATCTTTTTTAATCTTAAAATATTAAAGTTCTGTAAAAGTGTTGACCTATTGACTTAAATATACTAATGTTACACATTTGTATCAAAAGATTCCTGGAGAACAGATACAGGTAGATATATAGATAGGTAGGTAGATATAGAGATATGTAGCTCTATAAGATATATATCTATAGATAAATAGTAAGATATATCTTACATCTTCCATATCTATCTATATAAGTATATATAGATAGATGTGGAAGAAAGAGAAGATTGACCTTATGAATCCTAAGTGATTGAAAAAGATGGGGTGAGGGGAGGGAAGGAAGGAAAGGAGCAGAAAATTCTCCCCAAGTCCAAGTGCAGCTTGTGTGCATCTGATTGGCCAAGTTTGAGCATCTTTGCCAGATGTTTTCCTAAATGTTTGATACAACAGTGAGCAAGATAAACCTAGTTCCTATTAGCTCAGACCTCACATACTAGTTAATAGAGCATTGGCTACAAATACTATAATTTCTATAAATGCTAATTGATGTAAAGAATCTAAAACAGGGTGCTGTGATAGAGCATGAGGGTCTAGGGCAGAGGGCATGTAAAGACATTGGTGAGGAGATTTTTACATGAGCAAACAGCAAAACAAAATATCTGAAGGACGAGTAAACTTTGGTGTGTCCACAGGGCACGATTATCAAAATATCAGGAACTAATGTGAGGAAATGAAGTCTTGAACTATAGGCAGTGGGCACATTAAATTGGGCTATTGTAAGGGTTTTGGATTTTATATTACTGCACTGAAAAAACATAGAAGATTTTTAACCAAAAGAGTTGCCTAATCAAATTTACAACTTGAAAGGACAAGGATCTGGAATTTGGGGACAGGAAAGAGAACGATTTTGGGGATTGCAGGAGGAAACTTTGCAATTAGTCATGATAGGAAGTCTATAGCAAAAGCTGATAATGCCAAACTTGGGTTATTGATAAGGGAATTGTTGAAATTGGGGAATATTTTGAAAGTAGAATGACATAACCTGCTGATTGATTAGATATATATGTGAAAGGGAAAGAAATCTCAGATGGCCCTAATGTTTTTAGCCTCAAGCTAGGGCAACCATATTGATTGAGGCACCGTTTTATCTACTAAGAAGTAAAAATGAGGGAGGATCAGTTTTGGTAAATGCGAATTGAATCTATAATTCTGTTCTACGCAGTTAAGTTGGAGAATCTTATGTGGCAACAATTGTAAACTATCACAGAGAAATTGCATCCTACTGAGGAATTAGAAATGAAGTCAGCAAGCTAAAGATCAGATATTATTTTTGAGAATCTCATAGTAATGCAAACCTTGGCACATAAAAGATTTTTCTTCATCAAGTTCAACACCGTTCTTTTCATAATACTGTAAGAATTTATTTTGGTGGGGGGGCTCCGAATAAAATATTTGCCCTTCATTTTTATACTTTTCACATAAAAATGTGTAACTTTTAACCCTGGGATCGTAATAGGGTACAACGCTCACATTTGGAACAGCACGCAGGAACTAACAACTGGGGATAGTTCTTTGATGTCCTCTATGTCATACTCATTCTGGGTTATGTATTCACTGAGTAAAAAGATTGGCACAGGTACACCCTGTGCTATTGAAAATCTGTGTGTGTGTCTCCTCTGTTTCTCTTTCCGTATCTCTCCTCTCTTTTTCAAACACATAATTGGATTCATGAGAGTTGAAGGCATTCATGACACATTTGCATTCACTGCATTTAAAAAATATATACCAGCAGCCCCTTTCTCATTGGATCCTCCTATGTGCTGGCCACTCAGGGATTTTACTGAGGGATAACAAGAAATCTAAGAAAGAGATCCTATCAAACATCTTTATGGAGATTAATGATATAAAAGTAGCTACCAATAACAAAAACAAAAAAACCACAAACTAGAACATTCACAAATATATTTCTGAACAACAGATGGATTGAAGGAGAAATTTAAAACAAATCTTGAAAAAAATGAAAATGGAAACACAGCATACCAAAACTTAGAGAACACAGGAAAAAGCAGGCCTAAGAGAGATGTTTATAGTGCTAGATGCTTGCATTAAGGAAAAGATCTTAAATAACCTAACTTTACAGCTAAAGGATCTAAAACCTAAAAAAGTAAGCCCTAAGTTAGTAGAAGAAAATAACAAAGAGCAGAAATAAACGGAGGCTAAAAGTTAATCAAATAGATAAATACAATTAACACCGAGTTTTGCAAAGATAGACAAAAGGGATAAACATTTAAATGAGCTAAAAAAAGACTGAGTAGCCCCAAATAATAAAACCAGAAATGAAAGAAGAGACACTATAAGTCATAACAAGAAACACTAAAATCAGAAGAAACTACTCTGAACAATTATATACCAACAAACTAGTGTAGAAGAAATGGATACATTCCTAGAAACGCAATCTACAAAGACTTAACCATGCAGAAATAGAAAACCTGAATAATTACTTAGTAAGGATGTTGAATCATTAATTAAAAATCTTCCAACAGAGAAGACCCAGGACCAGTTGGCTTCACTGGTGAATTCTAACAAACATTTAAAAAGAAATACAGTCCTTCTCAAACTCTCCCGAAAAAACAGAAGAGGAAGGAATACTCCTAGTCATTTGACAAGGCCACTGTTATTTTAATACTAAAACCAACCAAAGACCCTACAAGAAAATTACCAATATACCTGTTGAAAGTGCAAAAATCTTCAACAAAATACTAGCAAATGAAACTTCATACTACATTAAAAGAATCATGTACAGGGGCGCCTGGGTGGCGCAGTCGGTTAAGCATCCGACTTCAGCCAGGTCACGATCTCGCGGTCCGTGAGTTCGAGCCCCGCGTCAGGCTCTGGGCTGATGGCTCGGAGCCTGGAGCCTGTTTCCGATTCTGTGTCTCCCTTTCTCTCTGCCCCTCCCCCGTTCATGCTCTGTCTCTCTCTCTCTCTCTCCCAAAAATAAATAAAAAACGTTGAAAAAAAAAGTATTTAAAACAAAGAATCATGTACAAGGATCATGTAAGGTTTGGTATATGCAAGTCTATCAGTGGGATGCATCTCATTAACAAAATGAAGGATAAAAATCATATGATCATCTCAATAGATGCCGAAAAAGCATTTGACAAAATTCATTCTTTCCTGATAAAAACTCTCAACTGAGCATAGAAGGAGGGTACTTCAACATAATAAAGGCCACACGTGACCAGTCCATAGCTAACATCATGGTCAACAGTGAAAAAGCTTTTCCTTAAGATCAGCTGTTTTATTCAACATCGTTCTGAAGTCCTAGGCAGAATAACTAGGCAAGAAAAAAGAATAAAAAATTAAAAGAAAAACCCTCTAAATCAGAAAACTGTTTATATTTGCAGATAAAATTATATGTAGAAAACCCTAAAGACTCCACTGGAAAATTGTTCTCCCCTGGAGAACTAATAAACAAGTTCAGTAAAGTTCCAGATTATAAAATCAATATACAAAAGTCAGTCATGTTTCTGTACACTAATAACAAATCATCAGAATGAGAAATTAAGAAAGCAGTCCTCTTTATAATAGCATCCAAAAAAATTTACTTTGTTTAAATTTAGTCAAGGAAGTGAAAGGTCTGTACACCGAAAACAAAATCATTAAAGAAGTTAGAGATGCAACTAAATAAAAAGATATTCCATATTCACGGATTAGAGGAATTAATATTGTTTAAATATCCATTCTGCCCAATGTCATCTACAGATTGAATGCAATCCCTGTGAAAATTTCCATGGCAATTTTTTAAAAAAAAAATTTTTAACGTTTATTTTTGAGACAGAGACAGAGCATGAACAGGGGAGGGGCAGAGAGAGAGGGAGACACAGAATCTGAAACAGGCTCCAGGCTCTGAGCTGTCAGCATAGAGCCCTACGCGGGGCTCGAACTCACAGACTGTGAGATCATGACCTGAGCTGAAGTCGGCCGCTTAACCGACCGAGCCACCCAGGCGCCCCATCCATGGCAATTTTAAACAGAAACAAAAAGCAATCTCAAAATTTGCATGGAATCACAGAAGACCCCAACCAACAAAAACTATTTTGGGAGGGAAAAACAAAGCTGGAGAAAATTGTACTTTCTGATTTCCAACTATGTTGCAAAGCTCTTGGGATCAAATAATATGATATTGGCCTTAAAAAAAGGAGACATACATCAATGGAATAAAACAGAGAACCCAGAAATAAATCCATGCATCAACGGTCAACTAATTCTTTAATTATTTGTTATTAAATTTTTTTCTTTAAGTTCATTTCTGAGAGAGAACGCAAGCGACAGGGAGCACACAAGCCGGGGAGGGGTAGAGAGAAGGACAGACAGAATCCCCAGCAGGGTCCATGCCATCAGCGCAGAGTCCCATGTGGGGCTCAAACTCACAAACTGTGACATCATGAGGTTGTATATCGTGGTATATGTCCATAGGAAATAAAACCTTTATCTCGAAGAATTTTTCTACTCGTTCATTATAGCATTATTCACAACAGCCTTGTTCGGAAAACAAACTAAATGTCTATTGAGGGATGGATGGATAAAGAAAGTGTCGCATATATACACAATGGAATATTATTCAGCCTTAAAATCTTGCCATCTGCAACGATATACCTGAACCTGGACATTAAGCCAGCTAGGGAAAGATAAATGCTGCATGGTTAGCACTTCTATTAAAGGGTACAATTTGTATGAATAAGATCTGAGGATCTAATTACAACTTGGTGAGTACAGTTGATAAATACTGCGTTGATCTGGGTATTCCTGTCGCAGTATGCGCATCAAATCACGACATGATACACTCTAAATATTTTACAGTTTGTCAATTATACCTCGATAAGGCTGAAAAGTTATAGAATAAAAAATATTGTTGAATTAAATAACCTATAAGAGCTGGTACAATAAAAGTCCTAGGTTAATTTTAAAGAGAGCAAATGCTATAAAAAATTTCAAGAGTAAAAAATATGCTAGAGTCAGTCTTAGGAAGGATAACTTGGGTAAAAAAATCTTCATGAAGCAAAATTTCTTCAACTAAAATCTAGAGCAGAGAATAAACTGGAAATCTGCCAGGACTTTTATTCAGCGGGAGTCAGGATGCATGAAGCAGCATATCGTAGGGAACATTCTGACTTGCTTAACAATGAGACCAGACAGTCCAAGGAGGTTGTATGTAGGAGAACCAGAGAAAGGAAGAAGGCAGCGAGACCCTAGGGAAAACATAGGCCCTGCAGAATCTTGAAAGTAAGTAGTTAAAAATATCACAAAAGGTGCCGCTGAAGTTGACACGTTTAATCACGGAATAGTTACAGGCATAACAAAGGGTAAGGCTAGGCAGCATGTTTGAATGAACTAGAAAAGTCACGAGGAAGGAAGGCTATTTTTCACTGTATTTTTGCTGCTGTACCTGCATATCACTCCTTGAGCGGTGAAGGAAGCATTTAAAAAAGGTTTTTCAAAGTATAAAATTGGGAAAAGATTGTCCTTTTGGCATCATCTTTACACGATGATCAACCTTTTCTAGTCTTCTATAAAATTCTACCTGCAAATTTGAGAGGAACTCAGAATGTCTTGAAAAGGCAAATGTCTTGAGCAAAACTACGGAACAGATATAGTTTCGTAACCTATATCCAGCAGATGACTAGGCTGTCATTTCTGCAGAAGCACGTGTCAGAAGAGATTAGCTTCACATAACCAGAGAAGAAAGGCAGAGCTGTGGCATTAGAAACACTCCAAGTTTCCCAGAGTTTCTGATCTTTAATTCTAATTCTTCAATTCCATTGGAATTGTGGATAATTCCCTCTATATCTCTATGTCTCACTTTCTTTTTCTTGAAAAAAAAAGGCAATTTTTAAACTGTATGACTACCAATCTTTGTAAACCCATAGTTTACATCATCCAAGAAAAATAAGGTTTTCTTTTCTTCCTAAATTTTAAGGTTTTCATCTAAATTCAGGTAACATAAAATGAGGTGAGTGTTGGATACAACCCATGATATCTGGTGATCTGTTCCTCAAGTTTGAATATGTGTAAACCTTAGGGATATACAGAGATGGGCTGGGCGGTCCTGTGAGCCACAGAATAAAGATGGTGCCTATGAAGTATCAATTCACATAAGTATTGTGGAGAAAATATATTAATATTGGAACCAGCAAGGATTTAGTTTTAAATAGAGTCTGAATCCGATAAAACACAACAAAACAAAAACATTAAAAGGCATTCCTCATTTCAAATATCTTGGGATCTGCTACCAGATTTCCAAGGACGTCAGTTCCATGTCCTTCATGGACATTAGTCTGAAATTATGAGAAATAGTAATATAATGCACGTTATTTTAGGAAAGCAGATATATTGCCCAAAACCCATGTATCAAAATATATAAGAAAAAAAATAGAATAAAAGGATTACAATCTTAGAAGTTAGACAATGCTGGCTTAATTACTTTAAATTGATGATTTTGTTAAAGCAGAAGTCTTCAAGATTTAGAAATAATCTGTAGTAGGAACAGATAAAAAAATTTAAATTAGAAATTGAGGGCGCCTGGGTGGCGCAGTCGGTTAAGCGTCCGACTTCAGCCAGGTCACAATCTCGCGGTCCGTGAGTTCGAGCCCCGCGTCAGGCTCTGGGCTGATGGCTCAGAGCCTGGAGCCTGTTTCCCATTCTGTGTCTCCCTCTCTCTCTGCCCCTCCCCCGTTCATGCTCTGTCTCTCTCTGTCCCAAAATAAATAAAACATTGAAAAAAAAAAAAAAAAAAAGAAATTGAGCTATTGAACTGCAGCACTTTGTGATTAAAGAGTTCTAACCAAACGCTCATATATCCTTAATTTCCTTAGACTGTTTGTAGTTAGTAACCACCAAATGCAAATAACCTTAGGAGCTCACTTGGTCTCTGAAACCCACCTACTCATTTTAAAGTATTCTTAATATTGGTGTAAGAAAAACACAATTACACAAATTGCACAAATCCATATCTATAGTGAAACTATTTTAACTGAAAGGCGAGGCTTCATTCCTAGGACCAGTTTTTGGGGGGAGGAAAACATGATATTCCTTAAAATGAATTTAAATTTCATTTTTGCTGGCAGTAAAATATAATTACTTGCACTGTTACACATGTATGTATGGCTGCACACACAAAGAATAAACTATGAAACTTAATATCAAATGGAAGGGTATTTTTTAGCTTCAGACATTTGTGTGGACAGGTTTCCATGTAATCATAGCAAACTCATTGCCATTCTTGAAGAAAACAATCAATACAATTAGAAATAAATATAATATTTAAAATTTTCATTTTAAAGAGTTAGTAACCCTAAATTTACTTAGGAGTTAAGGAATTTAGTAGTAATTGTTTTCACCATTTATTTTTCCAAATCAGTGTGTCGAAACTCTCAGTAATTTTTATTTTGGGGGGTTAAACTGTACTTTGTTTTAGATAATGATCCAGGATTTTCTTCTCTTTTGCAGTTCAACTAATTTTCAAGTTTGTATAGCATGAGATAAATAGCACCACATAAAAAAGAAAGACAATAGATATTCAATAGATAAATATTAAACAAGAAAAGTTCCCTAAAGTGGAAAACAGGAAAACTTTTAATACTGTGAGGTTTTGAAAGAGCTAATATAGCTTCTCAATATGTTTCGTTTTTTTCTGAGGAAGAGGTAATATGGGTAGTATAAAAATTCTCCTCAGTCTATCATTATCATTAATAGAGTCTGCTTAACAAATTCATTTGTGTGAGTTAGACAATTTTGTTTCATCCTAGAAGTATTTAAGAAATCTACTCTATCAGTCATAGCAACAGTCAAGACTTCCCTTACATATGGAAATTTTTATGGTACTGGTGTTTCTCATAGGATATTTTTGACATAATTCCTCAATTGAGCATAAATGATTATCATTTATAGGGATAAATCTATTGCCAAGTGATAAAGTAACATATAAGATTGAATAAGCCTGAGTTTCGAAAACATACTTCTATCAGATACTTTTCTTTTTGTGGTTAACTAGTGGGGAGCATGGTGACTGAAAAAGAGTGCCTGCCATAGGCTAACCATCATTGTCTAATGGGAGAGAGGATTTTTATTCTTCCTGTTTTGGGAAACCAATCCTAAACCAATGACAGAAATTGTACCATGGTTAGCTGGGTGAACAGGGATTCACTGAACTGTGATTCATCTACATATTGCACAAGCTACCAGATGTCTGATTTTGTAGTGATAGTAACTCTTGGGCCGAAAGCTTCCTGGGATTCTTGGGTATACAGGTTATCATATGTGAAATTTAAGAAACAAAAGACAATCAAAGGGAAAGAGAGAGAGAAAGCCAAGAAACAGACTCTTAACTATGGAGAACAAACCAATGGTTACAAGAAGGGAGGTGGGTAGGGTGGATCAGTGTAATTGGTGATGGGATTAAGGAGTGCATTTGTTGTGATGAGCACAGGGTATTGTATAGAGGTGTTAAATCACTAAGTTGTACTCCTGAACCTAATATTACACTGTGTGTTAACTAACTAGAATTTAAATAAAAACTGATAAAAAAAAATGATAGAGACATTCTGTATATACAAGGCATATGATGCTTAAAGTAATGTACTAAGTAGGTTTTTCTGTATTTAATTGTTGTAATACGTTTGTGCTTATAAATTCACTGATGAATTGTTTCTGCTATCACTTTGCAGAGCTTTAAACCCTAAAACATAAATACAAATTTAATGAATCACTTTATGCCAATAAATATGAACATTTGGATAAAGTGAGAAACTTCATAGAAAAATATTACTAATGAAAACTGACTTAGAAACAAACAAAATAAAAACTTAAGAGGTTCAAAAATCATGACAGAAATTGAACCAGTAATCAAAAATACATGCCATTAAAAATTTTTAAAGATGATCGCTTTCCTGGTGAATCTATAAACATTTAGGAAACAAGTCACTTCAGCGTTATTAAAACTCTTCTACAGGAAAGAAAATAATAAAATATTCATCAACTCATTTTATGACCTCACCACCATCTTTTGTTAAGTTTTTATCTTAATTCCAGTTTAATCGACAGGCAGTGTTATATTAGTTTCAGATGTACAGTACAGTGATTCAACACTTCCATACATCACCCGGTGTTTACCACAACAAGTACCCTCCTGAATCCCCACCATCTATTTCACCCATCCCCCACCCGCTTGTGGTAGCCATCTGTTTGCTCTCTCTTGTTCAGTGTCTCCTTGTCGGTTTGTCTCTCTTTTTTACCCTTTGCCCATTTGTTTTGTTTCTTTTTAAATGTTTATTTTTGAGAAAGTGCAAGCAGGGGAGGGGCAGAGAGAGAGGGTCAGAGGATCCAAAGTGGGCTCTGTGCTGACAGCAGCGAGCCCGATGTAGGGCTCGAGCTCACAAACCGCGAGGTCATGACCTGAACTGAAGTCAGTCGCTCAACTGACTGAGACACCCAGGTGCCCATTTTGCTTTTTAAAGTTCCACTTGGGTGAAATCGTACAGTATTTGCCTTTGTCTGACTGACTTATTTTGCTTACCATTATATTGATTAGCTCATTGCAAATAGATTTCATTTTTTCTGGCTGAATAATCTGTGTGTGTGTGTGTGTGTACACAGATGTACATATGTAAATACAACATTTTCTTCATCTATAGATGGACACTTGGGCTGCTTCCATAATTTGCCTATTGCAAATAATGCTATAAATGGGTGTATTTATCACTTTGGATTAGTATTTTGGGGGTAAATACCCAGTAGTGTGATGACTGGGTTGTAGGGTAGTTCTGTTTTTAACTTTCTGAGGAACCTCCATGCTGTTTTCCACAGTGGCTGCATTAGTACCACCTTAATACAAAAAACTAAGGACACTGCAAGAGAGGAAAATTCCAGGCTAACCTCCCTCATGAAAATTGGCAGAAATACTTGGCCCTCAGTTCTCAGTAAGGGTACTGAAGACTGAAACACTATCAACTATTACTTAATTGGCATACACATTCCAAGTGCAAATGAAATATTTCCTCAGAAGTATAGCTCATGGCCAGAAGCCTACGTGTGATTTTTCAGGACGGCTACAGGCAAGTACCTGGATTTACCTGGCAGGCATCACGGGAAATGCCATTCTCCTCAAAACCAGGCCCCGTGCGTGGGTAGTGCATTGCAGCCTGGGAGGTAAGCCCTGGCAGGCCGTCCTCTTGAAGCATGTCTGCCTTCCTAGTTCAGGAGCCTTCATTCCGAAGTCTCTCTATCTGGGGCCTTCTGTGGGAGTCTTCTTCAGGTCTTCTTACTGGGGCAGAAGAGAATAGCTTTGAGGAGGACACTTTTTCCCCACTCTCAGGGCTCAGCGTTTTCCCACCCCTAACTCCCTTTCCACCTCCCCTATAACCCCTTAGAGCTGTAAAACTACAGGAGTCTTTCATTTGAGCTCCCTTGACAGAGGAACAATTTCCATGTCTGTGCTGGTCAAATTTATCCTGAGAATACAGAATTGACTTAACACTCAAAAATCAATCGATGTAACTCACCGTATTAACACTGTAAGAAAGAAAGAAAAAAAAAAAACATATCTCAATAGATACAGCAAGAGTGTTTGACAAACTGTCACCATTATTCCTAAAGAGGGAACAATAAACTTAGCAAACTAGGAATAGAAGGAACATTTCTCACCTGGCAAAGGGCATCTATGCCAACATCATATTCAATTGATGAAAGACTCAGTGTCTTTTCCCTAAGCAAGTGGAACAAGACGAAGACATCAACTCTCAACATTTCTACTCCGTATTGTACTGGAAGTATGAGCCAGGGAAATAAACTAACAGTAAGAGATAAAAGGCATCCAGGCTGAAATAAAGTCAGTCTCTCCTTATTCACAGATGAGGTTTGTCAATATGGAAAAACCTTCAGAAAATGTAAGAAGCTACTCGAACAAATAATGAAGAATAATTACAGAACACACAGGATGAATATAGGAAAGTCAATTCTGTTTCCACACAGTAGCAAAGAAAGATCAGTAACTGACATTGATTGTAAGAAAACATCAACTGATAGGAAATGCAGATAGGTTTCTGAGAAATGACTTGCAAATCATTTGCATGGAAACTATGACACATTGCTGAGAGAAGCTGAAGATCTATGTAAATGGAGAGACATATGGTGTTGATTTATCACAAAATCAGTTTCATTAAGATGCCAATTCTCCCCAAATTTATCTATAGCTTTCCTGCAATCCTAATCAAAATTTCTTCAGAATTTTTGCAAAATTTGATGACATGATTAGAAATATTGTACATTATGAAGGACACGTAAAAGCTAAAACAATTTTAGAAAATACTAATATTTTTGGAAATTTAAATTACCTAACTTCAAGACTGGTTAAAAAAGGGGAGGATACATCAGTTAAGCATCTGACTCTTTTTTTTCTTAATTTTTTTTTCAATGTTTATTTTTGAGAGAGGACGTGCGGGTGAGGGGCAGAGACAGAGACACAGAATTTGAAGCAGGCTTCAGTCTCTGAGCTGTCAGCATAAAGCCTGATGCGGGGCTCAAATGCATGAACCGTGAGATCATGACCTGAGCTGAAGTTGGGTGCTTAACAGACTGAGTCACCCAGGTGCCCCAAGCATCGGACTCTTGATTTCAGTTCAGGTCATGACCTCACAATTAGTGGGTTCAAGCCCCTCATCAGGCTCTGCACTGACAGAGCCCCTCTCTTCCTCTTTCTCTGCGCCCCCCATCTCTCTCTCTCTCAAAATAAATAAACTTAAAAAAAAAAAAGACTTGTTATAATGCAGTAATCAAGGAAATGTGGTATTTTCCTAAATATGGACAAATAACTTCTATAAAAGAGATGAAGGATCCCAGAATTAGACTCTCATATATAAGGGTAAGTGATTTTGACAGGGATGGAGAGGAATTTGGTGTAAATAGATACTTTTTCAACAAACTGTGCTAAAATATTTGAATATCCATATGCAAAGAAATGAACCATATAAAATTTATCTCACCATATGAAAATTTATTAGAATGTATTATAGACCTAAATGTTAACCCTAAAGCTAAATAACTCTTCTAGAAGTAAATATAGAGAAATGTTTTTTTGGCCATAGATTGTACAAAGATTTAACAGATATTACATTAAAGGCATATTCCATGAAAAATAAAAATTATTTAATTTTATCAAAATTAAGACTATTTGCTCTCTGAAACACATAAGAGAATAAAAAGATAATTCACATACTGGGAAAATATTTTATATATATATGCATATGTATATGTATGCATATGTATATATCCAGAATATTAAGATAACTCTTAATGCATATGTATATATCCATATATATGGATATTAGTTATGTATATATGAATTATATAGTTATATATGCATAAGAGTTAAGATAACTCTTAATGCATGTATCCATATATATATCCATATATATGTATATATACGCATATGTATATATCCAGAATATTAAGATAACTCTTAAAAGCCAATTTAAAGAAACACTTTACCAAAGAAGATAGATAGATGGAAAATAAGCACATAAAATGATGCTCAATACCATTAGTCATTTGAGGAGTGCAAAGTAAAACCACACTCTAAGAGTATTACAAACCTACTGCCATGTGTAAATAAAAGGTATGACATAACAAGTTTTGGCAACCATTTGTAGCAACTAGGCTCTTAGCTTGCTGCTAATGGGAATATAAACTATTGCAACCACTCTGGAAAAGATGTTTGCGTTTTTTTAATGAATTAAACATACAGGTATCGTTTGTTATAGACACTCAATTCTTAGATATTTAACCAAGAGAAATAGAAACATTATGTCGTACGAAGAATTGTACATAGAAGCTTTCTGTGTCATCGCCAAATACCATAAACAAACCAAACCTTCATCAGGAGGTAAATGGGTAAACAAATTGTGGTATATCTGTATAACGGAACACTACTCAACAGTCAAAAGCAATGAATCTTGATATGTATGACATGGATAGATCCTAAAATAAATATACTAAGTAAAGGAAACCAGAAAAAAAAATGGAACGTATATTGAGATTCCACTACTATAGCATTATAGAAATGCCAACCAATCTACAGTGACAGAAAGCAGATCAGAGGTTTCCTGCTGATAGGACATGTGTGTGTGTGTGTGTGTGTGTGTGTGTGTCTGTGTGTGTGTGTGTATATATATATACATATATATGTATATATATATACACATATATATACATATATATGTATATATATATATACACATATATATATACACACACACACGTATATATATATATATACGTATATATATATATATATATATTATGCATAATGTGTATGTCAAATCTCATTGAATTGTATACTATAAATATGTTCAGTTGTTGTGTCAGTAACACAATTGATGATAAAATTTATCAAAGATAGAATGACCAAAACAAATTTTCTTCATAATTGAAGATTTAAAATTCAGGTTTAAAAATGCTGCATGCAGTGTAACTTTTGTGATGCCTTGAAATAAGCAAAAGTCAACAATATAGGGCTCATATATACTTATAAACTTGATTAATTTATATTTATATATATTTTAAACAAGGGTGTGATAAAAAAAAATCTGGATTGGTTGTTCCTGGCAAGAGCACAGTGAAGCAGAGAGATGATTCCTATACTATATACAGGAATATGACTATTCGTAATATTTAATTATAGCATTGAACATTAGGTTATGTATAAAAGTGTAAATAATGGCCACCAAAAAAGTGTCATGGTCCAAGAATTGTAATTAATTCAGTTCTGTACACCTGAGGTATCATCAACATACATTTAAAGTTGTCACATCAACTTGCAACAGAAAATCAGGATGTCACAAAAGAATCATAGTATGCTTCCACTTATACAGGTTCAATAATAGGCAGTACTAAGCTATATTATTTAGGAGGACATACAACAGTAAAAATACACGGATAAAACAAGTATGCAGTTCTTGCTTGTAACGTTAGTATAATATTTGCTCTACGAGGTGGGGAATGGGTTTGTGGAGGGATAAATGGGAAATGTTGGTGGTATATTTTATTTCTTAGCCTGTGGCCTTTGGGTGATCACTTTGTAATCATTTAAGCTGTACATATGTGATTATATAATATATATATGTAACGTGTGTATGTATGTGTATAATATGTGTGTGTGTGTATATATACACACACATATACATACATACACATACACACACGTATATATCACAACACAATTTAAAATGAAAAATGCTATTTGTATTTTTTTCCTTAGATGTCTGATAAATAAAATGTCTAAAGTGAGTTCAAAATTTCTGTATGTTTATCAACCTTTGTTTGCTTGACCTGTTAATAGGAACTTCCATAGAAATATGCCCACCATAATGAAGGACTGGTCAGTTTTCCCCTGTAGTTCTTTCCATTCTTGCTTTTTATAGTCCAAGGTTATAGAACTAGATGCATAACTTTATGCATCTAATGACCTTCCTGGTGAATCAGACCGTTTGTCACTAGATATACAGTTTATCCCTAATAAAGTCAATTTTTTTTTATGGTATATTGGCTCACCAGCTGCCTTTAGGTTAGTATTTGCCTACTAGGTATTTTAACATCCTTTTCCTTTCAAACTTTCTGTGAAGAGAAGGTTTGAGGTGCCTGTATTAGTGTTTTCAAGCTGCCCTAACAAAATACCACTGGGTGGGTAACTTAAACAATGGAAATTTATTTTCTTACCATGCTGGAAGCTGGAAGTCCAAGATCAAAGTGCCAGCATGGTTGATCTCTGGAAACCTGGCCTCTAGATGGCACCTTCTTGAAACCCTCACTGGTCTTTTCTCTGTGCCTCTTCCCACAGAGAGATCTCTGGTGTCTCTACCTCTTCTCACAAGGACCCCAGACCTGTCAGATCAGGTCACCACCCTCATCACCTTACTTAATTTTAATTAACTCCTTAAATCCTTTATCTTCAAATATAGTCACATTGAGGGGCAAGGTTTCATATAACGCCCTAAATAAGCATTTTAGAGAGACATAATGATTCCTTCTTATAAATCCCATTAGGAGTGATTTTATTTTGCATAAAATCATATGATCTCAATTTTTAACTGACAAGTATAGTGAATTTACATTTATTGTGATTATATATTTTACCTTGTTTCTGTTAACATTTTTCTACTCATCTGCTTTTAAAATATTTGCATTATGGATTCACTGATTTATTTTTTATTTGTGCATTCTTTTCTTTACTGGATTGCTAGTTATTCACTCTGTTTTTATTCTTTTGGTATTTAGCTTTGAATGTTTACAACGCTTACTTAGCATACAAACATCTAAAATTAAAAATAGATCTTTGGTACCCTATAAATAGGATAATATCAAACATATGTTTAAATCGAAACATTTTATTTAAAATGACAATCACAAAAATCTCTACTATGGGGGATTAACAAAAGAGGTCATAACTGAAGTTAATTTTATTTATTTTTTTTTAATTTTTTTTTTCAACGTTTATTTATTTTTGGGACAGAGAGAGACAGACCATGAACGGGGGAGGAGCAGAGAGAGAGGGAGACACAGAATCAGAAACAGGCTCCAGGCTCTGAGCCATCAGCCCAGAGCCCGACGCGGGGCTCGAACTCACGGACCGTGAGATCGTGACCTGGCTGAAGTCGGATGCTTAACCGACTGCGCCACCCAGGCGCCCCCTGAAGTTAATTTTAAATGCAGTACCAAAACCAGACCACCTTTTGCTGCATTCAAATCCTGGCTTTGCTGCCAATGACTATGTGAGCATGGGCAAAGTACATAACTGGTCTGTGCCTCAGTTTCTCAATTTGTAAAATGGAGACAATTCACTGCCTATCTCATGGGCTTACATGGGGGAGTAAATAAATAATCATGTAAATTGTTTAAGATGGTGCTCAGAACAGAGTCGATTTTTACTTATTATAAATCTGGATTTGCTACTCCATGAGAGCTTTGCTCTCTTTGGAGGATCAGCAAAGAATGGTGACTTTCAATCTGTTTTTTTTTTTTTTTTTTTTTCAACATTTATTTATTTTTGGGACAGAGAGAGACAGAGCATGAACGGGGGGGGGGGGGGGGCAGAGAGAGAGGGAGACACAGAATGGGAAACAGGCTCCAGGCTCTGAGCCATCAGCCCAGAGCCTGATGCGGGGCTCGAACTCACGGACTGCGAGATCGTGACCTGGCTGAAGTCGGACGCTTAACTGACTGCGCCACCCAGGCGCCCCTCAATCTGTTTTTAAAGAATGACTTCCTCCCTGGAATCTGAACTCAAAGTAGGTGCCCTGTTGAGCATACAGAAGGCATAATGACATATCGTGAGCTAGGGCAGGCGCAGCCCAGGATAGCATTTCCTGCTGGAACTAGAAAATGAACATGGTTATTACTTATGAAGAGGTTACCATAGTCAATAAGTTTTCACAATTACACACTTCTTTAATAAAGGAATTCTCAGAGACATTTGATTGTACATAGAACTTGAATATCTAAAATATAATCGTTATATTCTGTGGTTTCCAAACTTCTTTAATCAGAGGATGCCCTTTTCATGAAATATTTATTAACAACTGAAGGAATACTCCAATGTTTCTCTGACATGCTTTGAGAAATGCTTATCCAGGACATCAATCAAGCAGATATTTACTGTGCACTTAATTTGAGCCAGGGCATAAGGTCTACATACTTGGGATGCAATAGTGAACAAAACAGACCAAAAAAATTACAGCTCTAAAGTTTTCAGGGGCGCCTGGGTGGCTCATTCAGTTAAGTGTCTGACTTCGGCATAGGTCATGATCTCACGGTTCATGAGTTTGAGCCCCACGTGGGGTTCTGTGCAGACAGCTCAGAGCCTGGAGCCTGCTTTGGATTGCGTGTGTCCCTCTCTCTCTCTGCCCCTCCCCCACTCACACTCTGTCTTTCTCAAATATAAACAAACATTAAAATAAAGTTTTCATGCTTGTAGGGACAATATTGTTTAAATATCGAAGACTTTTAACTACTTGATCCCTAATACTATGTATTGTATCCACTTCTGAAGTTTGGTAATTGAAGTGCAGAATAATGAATTTTACTTTGAGATTTTTTTTTTAGTGCCATCATACATTTCTTAAGAAAAATAGAACAACACTGCTACCATCATAATTCCAGGTCTGACATTTAAAGGTCTTTTATTTTTTAAACTGTCAGTTTTAGAAGAAAAGAAAGTTATCTTTTCATGCTTCAATGTATTCAATGTATCCTATATCAAATTATGACTCCAATTAGCCCACACTCAGATCTTCCCCTCATGTTAATATCTAACATAATTTTAAAGTAAAAGTAATGCTAAGTAACATTAACAAAATAAATGGACGTCATTCCTGTGCCCTCCTGTGTTTCTTCCCTCATCTCCTCGTTTTAATTTTTTTTTCTTTTCATTTATAAATTGAAACATTTTCTATTAATATGAGTCCTACTATCTTTCATGATATTTGATACTGTTGAGGATCCTTCTCAGTATTTTAAGCATTTCTTTTAAATACATTTTCTAATGTTCAACGTTAAACCGAGTAGCTGTTGCCTTTTTAGAGAAAGATACTTGATGTAGGTGAGGGAATTGACGAAATAGATCCACAGCTTTAAAAATCTCAGGTAGCTCTCAAAATGTACAATTTGCTAACAAGCATAAAAATGAAGGATATGCTAAAAGGTCAGTTCCACTCTCCACTTTTATCTGTTCAAAGAACAGCCCTGTGGGAACGTGGGGTATCTTAAAAGACCATAATATTTTGATGATTCCCTGAGTTAGACTGGAAAGGCAAAAAACCCTAGGGAACCCTGCAATGACATTGAATTCACATGGAACTTGCATTAGAGACAGCTATCTGCCTCAGAACCAATGCAGTGTCCTTAAAATAAGAAGATACAAGTTTATTATGACACTAGAGGCTGGTATTTTCCAGTGTGCGGAAAGAAAGTCAATTTAGAGTCAAGTTAAAGTGATAAACCAGTTCCCAACTTACTGTATTTCAAATCTATTTGATCAAAAAATGATTTTGCCCTAGACTCACTGAAGAGGGTTGTGTGAGTGCATGCATTCACATGTGCATGCATGTTTAAGCCAGTTAATTTATTTTTATGTTGGAATGTCTTCAGTTGACATTATTTAAGCCAGGGCATGGAGGAGACATAAAAAGCGGTGGAACTATCCAAAAGCAGTGATACTTTTTCTTTGTATTTTCCTTATAATCTCATTCTCCCAGTAAATAGAAATGAGAATGTAGCAGTGTGGATAGAGAAAACTTAGATGGAAACATACCAAGTTACCTTCCCTTAAGTTGTATGTTGAAGTTATTTGTGTTCGGTTACTGCCCTCTATTCAGAATCAGCCTTTTATCAGATTTCTATTCAGTGATTTAGTCAGATCATTGAATTGTCATGCTAAAGCTTTCTTTTTGTATCAGAAATAGCATGGGGGAGGGAGAAGTACTCTCTCCCAGTGCAAAACACCCACTGTGCAGAAGGAAATTCCACCATGGATTATTCATGATTTTCCATTTAACATTTCCCTGCACTCTTCTTTTAAAAACCTACATATCCCCTAGATAGAGTTACTCATGCAGACTATAAAATCCTAGAGTGGATGAATTTATGGAATCTAAGTGGGGCAGCATGAGAACACAGAACCAAAGCACGTGGGAACAAGTGACAAAAACAGAAAAAAATGTCAGAAAGAGAAGTAGAAAAGTCGACTAGGATTTTGTGATTCTTAATTCTCCGTCTCATTTCTATCATTAACCATTGTGCAAATCCATGGAGGTTCACATTTTCTTCACCTCCAAAACGAAAAAGTAGCACTCTTTAAGCCCAAAGATCATTTTCAGCCAATAATGTTATGAAATCACTTTACTTTCTTATGTCACCTGGTTTTAATTCTGCTCGGCTCTAATTCCCCCTAGATGAATTCAGGGTGGATGGTCAGGTATATACTCAGGTGCTGCCCTGAAGACAGAGCCTGGAACAGACAGCCCATCTGAGAAGAAAGGTATAGAAACTGCTCATATGAGCAGTTATCTCTAAAACTGGATAACTTAAATTCTGTTATTTTGTCAAGAAAAAAGTGTACCATTTAGAGTCTACTAGTAGCAAGATATACTTTATCCCTCATGTCCTGAAAAAGCTACTGCACAGTCTAAAGGCAGTTTTGATACAAGGATATAATTTACACACAAGATCTTGACTCAGTTTTTTGTAAAAGGCTGATTAATGTATTTACACAGAGTGTACAAGTGCAGACCAGTAAATGATAGCTTTTGTCAGTTTTATTGAAACAATTTCTTCAGATTTTTTCCTTATCATCGCCAATTAGCAAAAAAGTTTCTCTTGGGAGGAAACAGAATTTAAAAAAAAAAACAAAAAAAACTTGTTCATCTCTCTGAAAAATATACTTTCATATTATTAGGGCAAGTTACGTTTGAGCAGGGGAGCGAAAGCTTTTGTGTCAAAGCAAAACTTGAACTAGACAAATTTCAACCGGTAAGGAAGATATTATTCAAGGCTATTATAACAGGGGAGACCAGCCAAAACTCAGTCTGAGCTTAAAGGACTGCAGAGTTTTTAAGACATGAGGTGGGGAAAATTGTAGGCCATCTATGTTTGCTAATTGATCTTACCCAAATGAAAAGCAATCTGCTCATATTTTCATGACAAGAAATAGTTTTGCCACTTAGAGCGAGGTGCTCTGTGGGTTAGAATTCTACCCAGACACAGAAGCGGGGAGAAAGGGTTAGGACCTTCCTTGATAATCACATCTCAGAGAGGTGGTTCCTTGAGAAAGACCATCCTGTTTTAAAACTAGCAAGAGACTTTTATGTTTATTTAGTTTTTAATTTGTATTTTAGAGAGTGGGGGAGAGGGACAGAGGGAGAGAGAATAACTTTTTAAATTTTTTTTCATGTTTATTTCTTTTGAGAGAGAAAAAGCGTGAGCAGGTGTAGGGGCAGAGAGGGCAAGAGACAGAATCCTAAGCAGTGTCCACAGTCAGTGCAGAGCCTGATGAAGGGCTCGGTCTCACTGAACTTAGTGAACTTTGAGAAATGACCCCAGCTGAAATCGAGAGCCTGATACTCAACCAACTGAGACACCCAGGTGCCCTGGGGCAAGAAGCTTTTAAATAAATTTCCATCTCAAAGGGGTAGAGAAAAAATTTGCAATTACTACTTTTCTAAAATAAATGGTCTGAGGAAACAGAGATCAGGGTTTAGCCTCAGGAAAAAACACCCTAAAGATGAGTGGAGCTGAGAATGGGAACATACCTCAAACTCTGATTTTTTTTTTCCAAAAATGTCTTTTTTTTCCCAAAATCTGAGCGTTCTAATCATCACTACCAATAGAGACAAACCCAGAGAGTTTAGTAAATCCTAGATGCTTCTCTACGTGTTGGATTTGAACACGTATAAAATACAGTGGCTGTTCTCCTAGAGGCTATTAGTCTAGAGCAGCAGGGCAAAATTAAGAGATAATGATCAATAAAACGTAAGTTGGTATATTTTAAATACCTAACAAGAACATTGTCAACTATACTGAAATTAAAGTTTGTTAAAGGAGAAAAGAAGTACTAACAGGAAAGGCTCTGGGAACTCAGCGAGGAAGAGAGGACTCAGACATGGAAGGAAGCTTGCATATGTGTGGGGTTCTGCTGAATTAACCTTTTAAAAATGATCATTTATGATGTCACAGGCTCTTTGACTACAGGTGTATTCAACAACAACAACAAAAATGGGTCAGAAAATTCGGGATGTGAGTCTGACTGACTTGATCATGGTTTTCAAACTGAGTTCCTGGAACCCTAGGTTTCCATGGAGTAACCAGGGCATCACAGAGGAATTCAGATGGAAAACACATCATGGAGTTTCAGTGCTCCTCCCTCACAACATAGAGGCTCTATGTTCATGTCTCAGTGAGGTGTAGAGTTATAGGTAAAGGTTTAAAAAAATGGAGTTGGGTTGTTTATCAATTGACATTTATCTTACACTGATATTTTACCAAGATGCCCAGGGCAAGCAAATTTTGAACATAGGAAGAATTTAGGGAAGAAAAAAAAAAAAAGAACAATTTTGATGCACTGAGCATCTCTGATGAGAAACTTTACACTTACTCCGAAACCAGAGGTTTCTCTCAGGGTTCAGGAGAAAAGGGATCAGCCAGTGGCTAGGAAAGAAGTTAACCTACTGGAAACATTTCCTTAGGCAGACATGTGACTAGTGTGGGTTTGAATAATAACCCAAACGAACAAAAAAAATCCATCAGGATAAAATGAATTCAGACTAGTTTTGTTTTCTAAGTTCCTTTTTTTCTGTTTTCTTATTTTCTGACTAATACATAGTTTCTCAAAAAAGAGGCAAAAGTGAAGCCCTGCCTATTGGGAACAAAGAGTTCTGGTTAACCTCCTTTCTCTCCATCTTCTCTCCCTTCTCCCCAAACTCCTCCACATTACCTCCTTTTTGGAGGTGGGGGAGGTCAAATACTCCTCAAACAAGCTCTGGGCTAGAGTTTGGCTGTCTTCATTTAAATACTAAGGCTTCTGAAGGAGCAGGCACCCCAGGAAGTTTTGCATTTCGCATCTTTTGCTACCAAATAGAATTCAAAGTAGTGACTGATTTCTAAGGCCTCAGAAGGGCTGAATCTTTTCAAACTTATATGTGTGGCATCTTTACTGATGCATCCTCACAAACTTTGAACTGATTGCTAAAAGAGTTAGCATCTCTTGATTAGAAAACTTGAAACTACTGGGCAAACTACTCTTTATCAACTCAACTGCCCAGAGCCCAGGATCCCCTTCATTCAGAGGAAGCTTTCAGACAAGTCTTTTGTAAACAATCTATTTTATAAGTGATTTCAGTACTGTTTGGTGTTGCTGGTTTTGTCTCATGTATCCTTTTTAACCAGTAGCCTTTGGTATTTGGTGCCCTGCATGAATTTCCTAATGAAGGTTGCCACTCAAGAAAAATCCAATGAATAATTAACTGGCTGAAATGCAGTTGAGACCTCATTATCTATATGTATTTCAATGGTGCCAGAATTTAGCTGCTGTACTGTGTTCACTCTCAGCAATGCCTTTAAAGGACCCAAGATGCTTTTCATTTTGGAGTAATCATAAATGAAGGGCAGAGTTTCTCCCCCTCTGGTTTTCTGAAGCCTGGAGTAGATAGTACTTGATGCGAGGAAGTAAAATTCTATCTGTCCAGAAAGCAGGATCTTCTCCAACACAAAAGACATCACTGAAGGAAAAATCACCCTCTACAGCCTTTATTTTGGGGAATGGATCATGTGGTTTGAGCTCTCAATTACTGCCACTATGACTGAAACAATTTAAGGAGCTCCTGTTTGTACTGAAAAAAGTGCTAAGGGTTGTTTGGGGTAGTCCCAAGAGGTGCCTCTCCTTCTCTGCCCTGTCCTCACCTCATCAGACGTCAGTCTGTGGCACAGGTAATGTCCTGCTTAGACTGAATTTGTGGTAGGAGAACTAGAACAAGGAGATGGAGTTCTAATTCTTCCATTTCTAAAAAGAAAGTCTTGGCTAATGCCTGCTGCTATTTTTGGTCCCTCACCATTTCTTCAGCTTTCCCTTCTTACGTAAGTTTATGTTACCTGAGTTTAAGGTTGTGAGAGTATCCTGCAGCACAACAAGGGACATAGAAGAAATAGATATTAGTAGTGTTTTTATGTTTTATTTTATTTATGTTCTATGTTAAATTATCTGCTGTATACTTCTAACACCCCCAGACCACATTAACATTACTTGAAAGGATACTTACAAATGCAAACTAAGAGGCTTACTTCTCCCCTTTTGAAAACAAGGGAAGAGATTTCCTTCCCCTCCTTATTCTTGGAACTTTTACTTTAGGAAAATACATAAATCTTTTTGAAAACTACATAGGGCTTTTGTCAGCTTCATGACCTCAGAAGGTCTTTCTCAAGGGCCTGTGAGTCATCTCTTTGAAATATAAATACCAAAGAGATAGCGGTGCAATCTCCCACTTTGAGTGGGAGGGAAGGAGGCTAAACTTCAGTAAACACCTTGCTCCAAGTTATAAAACTACCCACTGTCAAAAGGTATTGAAAGGGCCGGCCTACGCCAGCCGACTCCATCTTGTTCTGTGTCCTTCACCTTGACCACACCTCCTCCCCTTGAGTAACCCCCCCTCACCTGCCTAACAGGACTCGACCCTTCCCCAGGACCCTTCCCCAGCCAATCGGCTGAGGCCATAGCCATTACCTCACCAACTGCCCCCAGGCCCCAATAAAACCTTTGTCCTTTTGAAACTCGCTCTCTTTCCCTGGTATCTCACCGCTGCGTCGGTGCAGGTAGGGGATTGAGCTCGAGCTAGCTCGAATAAAGGCTCTTTGCTTTTGCATCGGACTCGGCTCCCTAGTGGTCTTTGGGGATCACGAATTCTGGGCATAACAGTATGAGAAGTCTGTTTTTCCTCTGGATGAAGCCAATCAGCCAATACAGACAGTCCCTTCAATGACCAGGTGAATTTAGAATAAACCCTGCTTGACAAATGGTGCTGTTAACTTGATTCACTAGAGGACTAGTTACTGTTTATCTTGACAATATGTACATAATAGGTTGTATCTGCTTGGTTGTAGTAAAAGACGAGATACCTTTCTGTCTTCACAATGTTTTAGTGGATGTCTTATGACATACGTCTCATTCTGATTTAATGTTTATTCTGTATTAAGACTTTCTTTTTCTACTCCCTTCTGGAGAAGTTTTCTGGGTTGGGTGAAGACTTTATTTTTAGTTATATTTCCCCAGCAATGTCAACCATAGCTTGTCAATGTGAAGAGAACTAAAGGAGAAATCATTTGTTTCCCATTGACTAGAGAGGGCAGATACTTGGAATCTACGAGCCTTCTTACCTCTCAGGATATTTTCTCATATTTAATTACTTCTTGACATACTTAGGTTAAAATGTGTCTTTTTATGCATACGTTGAAGTTCATCAAACTATGTGTAGACATTTTCTTGGTCAACTGAAGTTGGGTTGGTAATTTTCTTCTGTGACACATTGACATTTAGGTCCTAGCTGAAACATAAATATAACACTAGAGATAAACACCATTCTTTTAATCACTACTATTTAACTCTAGTCTGTCATTTTCTGCTAAAGATGAATTACTGAAAGTATATCTCACATTCCAATTAATTATGTGACTAATTGTCATTGTGACTCTGGATAAATTATGGTTCTACAGTAAATAGTTATGTGTTACCAAATTAAAAGACACCGTTGGAAATGGAGAGTTCAAAAACTAGGCAGAAGTTAGAAATTATGAAGTATTTCATGACTATCACAGTACACAGCTGTTTTATTTACCTAAATTGTTAGGGAGTTAATCATAATTAACATTACTTGTGTGTCCGTGGTATATAGGTTTGCCCTGCTTTCTCTTATGGTTTCAGCATATGTGTAATATTAGTGATACTTTAAAAAGTCAGTGTTATTTTTTTCAAAGTTGTCACTTGGAGTGTATATATATTTGTCCCAAAACATGCTGCCATCACTTGGAAGAGTTTTAGAATTCCATAGAATCGATCACAAATTCTCATCTGATATTATTTTTTTTAACTGCTGATGCTCTGAAATCAAATGTTCATTTGTTGAAGGTAAGTTAGTCTTTGGGAAACACAAACTCAATAAGGAGTTTGTCCCACATCTGACATATCAGGGAAAGCAAGATATGGAATATTACTTTTCATTTAAAACTCTTTCAAGTGTTTCTAAATAATAATTCCTTCTCCTCTGACTCTTTGACCCAGAAACTGGTAATTTCAATTGAAGACACATAATAGCTATAAGCTAGGCTCCCCAGAGTTGAGTTGCAGCTTCTTTTTGTCATTGGAGTAAAGAAATGAATAAAAGTAAAATTTTCAAGAGGTATAAAAACTGGCAGGGAATTTAGATCTTTATATTCAGACATTTGGAAAACATACACACATTTGTACAAAAATCATACTTGAGAATTCTAGTTCTAGGTCTAGCATGTAAAGACCTTGCAAGAAGGCTTTCCATTCTAACAATAAATAAAAATATAAATGGAAAAAAAAATCAACATCCAGTCTTAGAACTGTCAGAGAAGCGTCAACCACTGCTTGCGAAATTGGAGAGACAAACAGGCAGATTCAGGAAATTACAATTTGGTGGAGCAGAATCCCATAAGCAGAAACAACTATGGGAATGAGTACCAGGGTAGGAAAATCCAAACTGTACCAGAGGAATCACTGGAAGCTCAGTATGGACAAGTTGAGAGGTAAACAACTCCAGGGAGGGTCCAGTTATGTCAGGATGCCCAGGTTTGTGAGTACCCCTTCTAGAAAGCTCTAGCAAGTTATATTAAATATTGGGGGGAAAAAATCCCCCTGGGCTTCCAGAAAAAGGAAGGGGAAAAGTAACCATTTTGAAGTATGCTAGAACATTCTTAACAAGGCTTGCCTTCGAGAAAAACTATTGTACCAAATCCTAACTTTGGGGGGTTTTATCAGAGCCTAACCTTGGAGAAGGGAAATACCTAATTTTATTCCACTTTTACCATCCCATCCCACATGGAAGGTTTTGGGGAAGGCACTGGGGAGTATGTGTGAAGTTCACAGTCCTGAAGAAAATCTTACTGAGAGACTTAGACCTAATCATGGGATTATAAATGTGTCGCCTCCCCCCACACCTTACAATCACATTGCTAAAGACCAATTTACTGGAGTTTATTTCCCCAGTACATCATGCCTGGCTTTCAATACATATTACAGGCATACTTAAAGGCAGAGAATACAGTTGCTAGACACAGAGCAAGCATTAAAACCAGACTGATATGTGGCCGCAAAGTTGGAATTATCAGACTGAAAATTTAAAACAATTATGAGTGACATGCTAAGGGCTCTAAAACAAAAAGTAGACACTATACCAGAACCGACTGGTAATGTTAGCAAAGAGAAATTCTAAGAAAGAAAAAGAAATGCTGAAGATCAAAAACATTCTAACCGAAATAAGGAAGGATTTTGATGGGCTCATTAGTACAAAATACAACTGAGGAAGGAATCTCTGAACTTGGGGAAATGTCAAAAAACTTCCAAAGCTGAAAATCAAAGAGAAAAAAAATGAAAACAACTAACTAAAAAGGAACAGAACATCCAAGCACTGCAACAACTACAAAAGGGATAACATATGCATAATGGGGATGCTAGAAGGAGTTTGGGTGGCTCAGTCAGTTAAGTGTCTGATTCCACTCAGGTCATGATCTCGTGGTTTGTGAGTTCAAGCCCCACATTGGGCTCTGTGCTGACAGCTCAGAGCCTGGAGCCTGCTTTGGATTCTGTGTCTCCCTCTCTCTCTGTCCCTCCCCTATTCACGCTCTGTCTCTTTCTCCCAAAAATAAATAAACTTTAAAAAAAATAGAAAAGAAAAAGGAAGAGAAATGTTTGAAATAATAGTAACTGAGAATTTCCCAAATTAATGTCAGACACCAACCACAGATCCAAAAATCTTAGAAAAACACCAAGTGTGTGTGTGTGTGTGTGTGTGTGTGTGTGTATTCAAATTTGTATAAAAATTCAAATTTGTAGAAAATTACAAAGATAAATCTCAAGGAAAAAATACCTCCTATTGAGGAGCAAAGATGATAATCACATCTAACTTTTCTTTGCAAACTATGCAAGTAAGAAGGGAGTGGGGTGAAGTTTTTAAAGTATTGAGAAAAAGAAAAAAAGAAACCCACCAAACTAGAATTCTGTATCCTATGAAATTATCCTTCAAAAAGTAGTGGAGAATAGAGGCTTTCTCAGAAAAACAAAACTTGAGAGAATTTGTTCTTCAAAAAAATATTAGTCCCTTGCAAGAAACATTATGAACTTTAACATTTTAATGAAACCTCCCTTGAAAAAATATAATGATTTTTGAGAGGGGGAAAATGATATAGGTCAGAAACTCAGATATACTTAAAGAAAAACCATTAGAGAAGATGTAAATGAAACTAAAAACTTTTTCCTATTCTTAATATAACAGATAACAGTTTATTTAAAATGAGATCAACAATCTGATGGTTTTTACTTATATATAAATTAAATGAGCTACAGCAATGATACGAAGGGTGGCAGAGAGGATTTCAGAATACTTTGTTTTATGAGCTACGTGTACTACCTGTGAAGTAACATAGTATTATTTGAATTTGGACTGGAATTAGTTATAAATGTATATTGCAATCTCTAGGGCAGCTACTAAAACTTGTTTAAGTATAATTTATATGCTAAGAAAGAAAAAATAAGTCTTATAAAATACTCCGTTAAAACCACAAAAGGCAGACAAAGAGTGTGGAAAATGAAAATAGGAATAGAAAAGATCAGTGAACAGAAAACAGTAAAAAATGTGATAAAGATTAATCCAATTATGTCAGTAATTACCTTAAACATCAATAACCAAAGACACCCATTAAAAGACAGAGACTGTCAGTAAATCAAAAAATAAATCCCAACTCTGTTGTCTACAAGAAATCTACTTTAAATATAAAAGCACATGCAGGTGAAAAGTAAAGGGTTATAGAAATACATATCATGCTGACATTAAACCAAAGAAAGGAAGGGCAGATACATTAATTGCAGACACAGCAGATGTTAGAGCAAGAAAAACTATCAGGAATAAGGAGTGACATTAAATAATAATAAAGAGGTCAAATCAGAAGATAACAATCTTTAATGTGTATGAGCCCAATAATCGGACATCAAAATAGCTGAGACAGCTAACAGAACTGCCAAAGGAAATGAATGAGTCCGCTATTATAGCTGAAGACCAGCATTGCTCTGTAAGAAACAGATTCAACAGGCAGAAAATTAGTAAGGGCATAGATGAACTCAACACCACCATCAGTCAGTCAACTGATCAAATTGACATCTATAGACTACTTCATCTAAGGAGAGCAGAATACATTCTTCTCAAAGTCACATAGAATATTTACTAAAAACACATAAAACACACCTTAACATATTTAAAAGAATAAAAATATGTATGTTTCAGACTAAAATGGAATTAAACTAGAAATAAATTAACAAAGATCACTAGGAAATCCCCCCAATATTTGGAGATTAGATAACACATAGCTCAAAGAAAAAATTATCAAGGAAATTAAAAAACCATTTTCAAGTAAAAAATGAAAATATAAAGTTTGGGGGGTGCAGTGAAAGGGCTTGGAGGGAGATTTATAGCATTGAATGTGTATCAGAAAAGAAAGATTTTAAGTCAATAGGGGTCCACCTTAAGAAACTAGAAAAAAATAAGAAATTTTATCCAAAATAAGAAATCCAAAATAAGAAATTAAATCCAAAGAAGAAAAGAAATAAAATTAGTACAGAAATCAATGAAATTGAAAAAAAATCAGCGAAATTCAGCAAGATCAAAAGCTAGTTCTTTGAAAGGACCAGTAAAATTGATAAGCATGTATCCAGGCTAATTAGAAAAAGAGACAATATCAGAAATTAAAGAGGAGACATCACAGATTCCAGGGACGTTACAAGGGTGATAAAAAAATAAACAACTCTATGCCCACAAATGGGATAACCTAGGTGAAATGAATCAATTCCTTGAAAGACACTGTCTCTAAAAATTCACATAAAAAGAAATAGATAATTTGGGCGCAACTGGGTGGCTCAGTAGGCTAAACATTAGATTTCGGCTCAGGTCACGATCTCGTGGTTTGTGGGTTTGAGCCCAGCATCAGGTTCTCTGCGGTGAGTACGAGTCGAGTCATCTTTGAATCCTCTGTCCCTTTCTCTCTCTGCCCCTCCCCTACTCGTGTTTTCTCCCTCCCTCTCTCTCTTTCAAAAAAAATTTTTTTTGAAGAAATAATCTGAATAGCCCTTATATGTATTAAATAAATTGAATTGCTAAATAATAAGTTTCTAAAACAGAAAGTACCAAGCCCAGCTGGGTTCACTGATGAATTCTACCAAATTTCAGAAGAAAAATGCTGAGGGTATATTTTCTGACTATTTCTATGAGGCCAGCATTACTCTCATACCGAAACCAGGCAAAAAACATTCCAAAAAAAAAAAACCTATGGGCCAATACAGCTCATGAAGACCAATGCAAAAATCATCAATGAAATATAAGCAAATTGAGTCCAACAATATAAAGAATCATACACCACAACCAAGTGAAATTTAGCCCAGGCATGCAAAGTTTGTTCAATTTGAAAGTTGGTTAAAACAATTCATCACATAACAGGCTAAAGAAGAAAAAATGATCATATCAGGAAATTAGGAGTATTTGACAAATTTTAACACTTATTCATGATAAAAATTCTTAGTAAAGTAAGAATGGAGGAGAACTTATTAAACCTGATGAACATCTTACAAAAAACCTATAGCTAATGTCATAGTTAATGGTGAGAAACAAGGTTTTCTCATTAAGATCAGGTACAAGGTAAGAATATTCCCTCTCACTTGTTTTTCTCAACATAATACTAGCAGTCATAGTTAACGCAGTAAGACAGGAACTGGAAATAAAAGATAAACGGATTGGGAAGGAATAAAAAAAAGTTAGCAGATAACATGATCATCTGTATAGAAAGTCTGAAATAAAATATGAAAGAATCAGTAAGTCTCCTGGAGCTAATAAATAATTATAGGAAAGCTGCAGAATACAAAGTATGCACAATATCATTTGTATTAGCACCCCCCCAAAATGAAATGCTTAGGTAAAAATGTAAAAAAATATGTACAAGGCTTATGAGAAAAACCTCAAACTCCAATAAATGAAATCAAGGAAGAATTAAATGGAGAGTTATTCCACATGCATAAAGAAGAAGACACAATATTGTCAAAATATGGGTTCTTCCCAACTTGATTTATAGATTCAACGCAATCTCAAAATTCTAGACAGTGTGGTATTGATACAAAGAGCAAATGTGTCAAAGGAAGAGAATAGAAAGCTCAGAAATACACCCACACAAATATAGTCAACTGATTTTTGACAAAGGAACAAAGATAATACAGTGAAGCAAAGGTAGTTTTTTCAACAAATGGTGCTGGAACCACCAGATATCCAAATGCAAATAAACAAAAAACAATCTAGAACTGGTCTTTCGCCCTTCATAAAAATTAGTGGAAAGGGAATCACAGGCCTAAATATAAAATGCAAAACTCTAAAACTCTCAGAAGGTAACATAGGAGAAAACCTAGATGACCTTGAGTATGTATGACTTTTTTTTTAATTTTTTTTTTTTAATGTTTCTTTTTGAGACAGAGAGCATGAATGGGGGAGGGTCAGAGAGAGAGGGAGACACAGAATCTGAAGCAGGCTCCCGGCTCTGCGCTGTCAGCACAGAGCCCGACGTGGGGCTCCAACTCACAGACCGTGAGATCATGACCTGAGCCGAAGTCGGACACTTAACCGACTGAACCACCCAGGCGCCCCAACTATGACTTTTTAGATACAACACTGAAGCAGATCTGTATAAGAAGTAATTGTATAATTATTGCATAATCAACTCAGCTTCATGAAAATTAAACACTTCTGCTTTGAGAAAATGGAGGCAACCAGGATGTCCTTCAGTGGGGAATGAATGCATAGACTGTGGTGTGTATAGACAATGGAGGGTTGTTTAACAAAAGGGAGAGGTGGGCTATCAAGTCGTGGCGGAACCTTCGGTGCACGTTGCTAGGTGGAAAAGACCAGGCTGAGAGAGCGGCACACTATGTGATTCCAACTGTGTGACATCCCGAAGAGGACAAGGCTATGAGGATGGTGAGCATTGGTTGTCAGGGCTCACAGGGAAGGGATGCATAGGCTAAGCACAGAAGATTTGGGAACGGTGAAGCTCTTCCGTACGATTCTCTTAGGGTAGATGCACATCGTTATGTATTTGTACATATATATATTTATCCCAATGTATAGCATTGAGATTGAACTACAGTGTGAACTAAGGACTCCAGGTGATGATGATGTGTCGTTTCAGTTTAGCAATTGTAATAAATGCACCTCTCTACTGTGGGAATTTGAAGGTAGGCGGCTGCATATGTGTGGAGGTAGAGGATATAAGGAAAATCTCTGTGCCTTCTGTTCCATTTTGATATGAAGCCAGAACTGCTCTAAAAATAGTATATTTAATATTAAAAATCATATTTAGATATACGTGGCTTTCTGAAAGTTCAACTTTCTCCAGAATAAAAGAAACCATGCTTTACCCAAAGAGTAGGTATTGCCATATGCATATATGTGTATATATGTATTTATTTATATATAAAATTTATGTATATATAATTTATCTCTGTGTATAATTTATATATATGTATGTATATATAAAACATTGCTTAAAGTCACTAAGACAATGTTTGAAAATAATAAATTAACTGGAAAAGTAAATATGTGCACCATTGTGTGTGCCTTATTAATTACTATCATTTCAGATCAAAAAAATCACAAGTATTAGTTTTTAATATTATGACTTTTTATTGAACCATTAAAATTAGAACCTAAATTTATTGCCAGTATGCAGAGATTATTCTAAATAAGTGTACACTTTCTGAAATGTTTCAACAGAAGTTGCTTAAAGGATTTGATTTTCAGTCATGCTGCCGGATAAAATCTCTGACTTTTAAAATGGAATATTAGCAGTCTTTGATCCTCAGAGAATAGACTTTAATCAGATTGAAGCAAGATAACTATGATGGACAGTAATGTATTTAAGAGCAATATGACTTTTCAGTTTTGATAAGCAGAGTTCTCTCTTTTAATATTAAGGCTGACAGCTGAAGTGAACCTACTTTTAAGTTCAGAAGGCAAGATAAGGCATTTTTAGAGAACCCTCAAAAAGTGTTCATGTTTCATACTGGGGGAAAAAACAAAAAGTAGCTAGACCACTTGGATACCAAGAAGAGCCTATCACAGAGTTGTTTTCCGGGAGTTTGAAAACCACTCATTGAGCACCCTGAGGCCCACCCACCAAGTTGATCCCTCTTTGGGTTTCTCAGTGCCTCACACAATACCTGGTTCACAGGATACAGTCAACAAATAATTGTTAACAGAAAACAAATGGAACAAACAAACAAGCAAAGTTACAGAGGAACTGTAGGACATGCCATTCCATAGGGATGCACTTTTGTCACTAGAGATGATAATGAAGCCACACTTAGGATTCAAAAAAAGTCTGAAAGCTAATACAAATAATAGGTATATTACCTTTTGAATAAAGCTAGGAAGTAAAAAACTATGGAGAAACAATAAATTATATACTTTTTCTTTTAGGCTTTCTTACGACTGTCACTAAAGACTGCTTCTTGTCAGGTTTCTGTCTCTCAACTAATAAAGATAGTTGTGCTGATAGATTCCCCACAAAAGGACCAATTGATAGTTTTTATTTTTCTAGCCTAGCCGTGGTAACACAGGTAGTTGATGGTGATAGTTTGCCACAGTTTCCTGCCACTTCCCCCAAAAGGGGTGTGTGGAAAAGTATGTATAAGCTTGAGATGGAGAGAATATTGTGACCCTAGCCGGAAGTGAAAGGTAAGCATCTCTCTTGTCTTCTGGGGCTTTAGTGCCACATGTGTGGTGGAGCTTTTAAAGATGACTCATGAAAGCCGCTTTTGTAAATTCTGTGGTGTGATCACCCCTGAATATTGACGAAGTGTCGGTAAATGAAGGATGAGACCCCAAGCTGAAGAGAGTATTGTGTCCAAATGTGCATACATAAGGCTGCGTGGTCAAGTGGGGTTGATTCCAGGCATGTGCTTTTCCATCCTGAAAAATTCTATATCCACTTTGGGAGAGCTGTCGCGATTGATCCTTCCAATTAGACTTTCCAGTGATACTCCTTCTCTGAAACTCATATCCCTGCAAAGTGTAGAAATTAGGCTGTTGAAAGTTAAGATTGATAGATTTATAGGCCTGAGTTCTTTTCCACCTCAGATGTATAAGAAGTGCACAGAATATGGCATCAGATACCTTCTGATTATGTTCTTTTATATGAGGTAAGTCATTTACTTCCTCCAGTCACACGCCTTCACCAGTGAAAGGCAGCCAGCGGTCTGTATTCGCTCTACGGTTTAGGTGTTCACGTTACATGCTTTTCTCTTAGCTTCTTATTATAACCCCTTTTCAACCACCATCCGCACCTTTCTCCAAAGTGAGTACGTGTCAGAGGCAATAGCAACCAGGATCTCTAAGGAAAAAATACACTAGAGTTTCGTGTGCTTAGGCTTAACTCCTGCCTCAGTGTTCACATTTACGAAGCTCTTCTGTCTGTAAGAGTCAGAAATGTAATAAATGTAAAGCATAGTTAATTTTGCATAGGATGATAAGGTTCTTTAGCAATTTTAAAGAGAGTATCTAGAGACTTGAAGATTAAATCATCTGAACTATATTAGCAGCATTTGAATATATTTGTATTCATAAATATATCGAAATGTATTGATTTGGTTTTTCCCCTTTACGATTTCCCTTCAACAAAAATTCAACAGCCCTTAGTCTTATTTCAAATGCTTTGTACTTCTTAGAAAATACATATTTATGATTGCTCCCAGATAGTTTTACAGTATTTCATATTGTGGCTAATGTATATGCAATTAGAACATACTACACTATCTTGCTGTCATCTTGCTGAGCAGAGTTTGGATTCAGACAGTTGTCTTATGTCAGCTCTAAAATTTTCACTAACATATTATTGCTAAATATCATAGTTTACTAGAGAGTTAATAGTGACTTCAGAAAGAAGAACATAAGTCTGTTTCATGAGCACTTTCTTTCAAAATTGAAAAAAAATTACACGACCTCTTGCAGCCTCACCTTGGCATCTCTAAACAAAGCCAATGACACCGGGCTGCTTTATTTGCTAGTGACATTCCCAGAAGAATAAGTACTGGCAAGGCAATTGAGTTCTTCAAGTAAATACAGATTCTAGAGATCAATGCATATATTCCCTGCAAAGTAAATTGCTTTTTAAAATGAAGATGGTTTTAAATTTATGCATATTTAAATATTGTTTATGAATGACATTTGGAGTCAAATAAACTTTGCGTGCATTGTTGTAAGACTGCTCAAGTCTCGGGGTGCCTGGGTGGCTCAGTCGGTTAAGCATCTGACTTTGGCTCAGGTCATGATCTCGCGGTCTGTGGGTTCGAGCCCCACATCGGGCTGTGTGCTGACAGCTCAGAGCCTGGAGCCTGCTTCCGATTCTGTGTCTCCCTCTTTCTCTGCCCCTCCCGTGTTCATGCTCTGTCTCTCTCTCTCCATCAAAAATAAACATTAAAAAAAAAAGACTGCTCATGTCTCCTTTGACCCCCCACATACACGTAGTCTCTCCTAATATCAACACCCCCTACCAGAATGATACTCTGTTACATTGATTATTCGTACCTATGCTAATTCATCATAATCACCCAAAGCCCATAGTTTCTGTTACAGTTTATCTTGATGTTGTTCACTCTGTGGATCTGGACAAATATACAATGATATGTATTTATCATAGTGTCATCATACAGTGTATTTATACTTCCCTAAAAATCCTGTGCTCAACCATTCATCCCTCCTCTGCTTCTCCAACCCCCTCACGACCACTGATCTTTTTACTGTCTTCAAAGTTTTGCCTTTTCCAGAATGTAATATAGTGGGAAACATAGTATGTAACCTTTTCTGATTGGTTTCTTTCACTTTATGCATTTAAGATTCTTCTATGTCTCTTCATGGCTTGATCATTTCATTTTAGTGTGCAATAATACCCCATTGTCTGGGTGCACCTCTCTTTACCTACTTGATTGCTTCCAATTTTTGGCAATCATGAATAAAGCTACTATACCATTTAGGTGCATGTTTGTGTGTGGGCACAAGCTATCGCCTCCTTTGGGTAATTCTCAAGGAGCATGGTTGCTAGATCACATGGTAAAAATACATTTACTTTTGTAAGAGATTGCCAAACTATTTTCCAAAGGGGCTGTACCATTTTGCATTCCCACCAGCAAAGAATGAAAGGTTCCTGTTTCTCCATATCCTCACCGTTATTCGGTATTATCAGTGCTCTTGATTTTGGTAATTCCTATAGATGTGTAGGGGTATATCACTGTGGTTTTCCTTTGCATTATGCTGATGACTTATGGTGGAGAGCATTTTGTTATTTGCTTATTAGCCTCTGTATACCTACTTAAGTGAGGCGTGGATAAGGTCTCTGATCTGTTTTGTAATCTGGCTGTTTGTTTCCGTATTGTTGAGTTTTAAGACTTCTTTGGATATCTTAGCAGTGCTTTATCAAATGTGTCTCTTGAAAATATTTTTTTTTTCCCAGTCTGTCACTTGTCTCTTAATTCTCTTGACATTATCTTTTGCAGAGCAGAAAATTTTAATTTCAATGAGGTCTAGCTAATCAATTATTTCTTATATGGATTGTGCTTTGGTGTTGTATGTAAAAATTCATCACCATACCCAAGATCATCTATTTCTGAACTCACTATTCCATTGATCCATTGTTTATTTTTTCACCAATACTGCTTTATAGCGTATTATTATAGCTTTATTGCAAATCTTGAATTTGGTTTGCGTCTGTTCTCTGACTTTGTTCTTCTTTAATATTGTTTTGGCTATTCTGGGTCTTTTGGATGTCTATATAAACTTTAGAATGAGTTTTATTGATATCCACAAAATAACTTACTGGGATTTTGATTGTGACTGTATTGAATATATAGATCAAGTTGGGAAGAATAGACATCTTGACAATTTGAGTCCTTTCATCCATTAGCATAGAATATCTCTCTCCATTTGTTTACTTCTTTGATTTCTTTCATTAGACTTTTGTGATTTTCCTTATACATATTTTGTTAGACTTCTACCTAACCATTTTATTTTGGGAGTCATTAATATAAATGGTATTGCGTTTTTAACTTCAATTCCACTGATTCACTGCCAGTATATAGGAAAATCACTGACTATTTTATATTAGCCTTTTGTCTGGCAACCTTGTCATATTGCTTCTTGGTTCCAGGTGGTTTTTGGTCAGTTCTTTCAGGTTTTCAGTATAGACAATCATGTCATCTATGAACAATGACAGATTTATTTTTCCTTCCCAGTCTGTATGCATGTACCTTAATATCTTTTTGTGATTTTATAGTAAAGAGAACATTTTAATTCATGGGTAAGTTATTTTACATGGCAATGGGCTTTTAAATGGTTGCCTGAAAATCTCAGTGCTTTATTCTTAGTTCTGTAAAAGGCTAGAATATATAGAATCCCTGAAGTGTTTTGGCTAAATTAAACATTTAATTGGAGGTTACAAATTGTAAAAGGATTCTTATTGAGATACACCAGGTGAATGAAATTTACATAGATAGATAGATAGATAGATAGATAGATAGATAGATATAGATAGATATATTTTTTTTTTTACAAATTCTAGTTCAAGTTTTACTTTGT
Organism: Puma concolor; assembly: GCF_028749965.1. Lineage (NCBI taxonomy): Eukaryota > Metazoa > Chordata > Mammalia > Carnivora > Felidae > Puma > Puma concolor. The sequence goes on from NC_141670.1 coordinate 24,883,073, forward strand.
TAATAAAAATAGCCTTATTAGTATATTTTCTCTAGGGTAGCTACAAAATATTGAGGTAATTGTCTACTGGGTGGAATACTAGATTGATTTTCCCAGGTTTCTCAATGAAGGTTTGAAACTTTTGAAAAAGTATGAGACTTAAAATAAAACCTAATACTTTAAACTTGAAGGAATAAACAGATAACAAAAGTATAAATTACATCTTTATTTGGACTAAATCCTAAAGAATGAAAAAATACAAAATAAAAATTTTCTGAATGTTTAAAACTTTCAAGTTTGAGAAATTTGAGAATAACTGAATTGTCTGTGACAGAATTGTTAAAAGATATTTATAAGTTCTAGTGAAGGTGTTTTACAGCTCAAATTTTTACATTTTATAACAAAAATGCTCTAAAGAATCTCTTTGTATAATTTTTAAAGGTATTCTTTTTTTTTTTTCTATTGGAGAATTTATTTGTTCTCTTGTGGGCTCTGTGATTCAAATTGTGAAGCAAAAATCAACATGTACACCAATATTGATTGTATTGCATCCTGTGATTCAGAGACTACTGTAACTTCTAGAACTTTCTGAGAGGAAGGGAAAAAATGAATTTTCTTAGCAAAGAACAATCCATTATAGTCATTTCACATACTTAGTGTCTTCTTACATTTCTCTGCAAAAATCTATTTTTATTCCTTTTTAAATTATTGCTTAATCTGGATAACAAATTTGTATGGTGTAAAAGCCCAGAGGATATGCGGAAGACAGTAGCATGAAGTCCCATTCCTTCCAATTCTGATTCTTGTCCTCCAATACTCATTTACTTGCATGACCTAGATAACAGGCTTACTCTGATTTTTTTTTTTTTTTAATTTTCGGTTTTAGGTATCATTTATTCGTTTTCTGATAAAATGAGGATTTAGCTATCTTAAATAACCATATTTCTCCTCTTACAAATTATCTGGATATAATTTTGGTTAAGTCAATAATATGATTTTTACATTGACTATTCAGCCAAAATTGATGTGGTATGTGCTATAATTACATTTTATTTCTTTTACTCCCACTCCCACTTATTGTAGACAGTAATGACATTGTGTTCACTTGATTTTTTGTGTACCTATTTCTAGTTCCCCAAATTCTTCATCAGAAATTTAAGTTTACTCCCTATACAAGTATACTATATCTCTATCAATTCCTTTCTTGTTCTTTAAGTCTGTAGGTCAGCTGTTGTCTTGGGAACTGTCTTCATCTAGAAAAAAATTCCCTTTTCTTCTCTTCATACTAGAGTCTATTTCTTAGATCCATGTATTAGTCTTCTTTAGTTTATTCTTTGGTGTGGTGGAAGACATAGTCCAGTCTGCGCCTGTGTGGCTCAGTTGGTTAAGCATTCAACTTCAGCTCAGGTCATGACTTCAAGGTTCCTGGGTTTGAACTCCATGTTGGGCTCTGTGCTGAGAGCTTGGAGCCTTCTTCAGGTTTTGTGTCTTCTCTTTCTGTCCCTTCCCGATTAACACTCTGTCTCTCTTTGCCTCTCAAAAATGAGTAAATGTTAAAAAAAAATGTAAAAATATTTTTTTTAAAAAAAGCAAATATTATTTGGTTGATAAAGAAATGATACTTAACCAAGAGTTACTTACAAGAGATAATCCTTGCTAAGACTGTGTCTTAGCAGCTAAGCTGCCATAATAGAATACCATTGACTGGGTGGTCTAAACAACAGAATATTATTTTCTCATAGTTCTAGAGAGTTGGGCGCCACATGGTTGGATCCCAGTGAGGATTCTCTTCCGGGCTTGTAAACAACTAGATCCTCCCATGGCAGAGAGTGTAAGCTGTCTGGTTCCTCTTCTTATTAGGGCATCAACCTTCATGACCTCATCTAAACCTAATTATCTCCCAAAGACCCCAGCTCCTAATACCATCACATTGTCAAGTAGGGCTTCAATATATAAATTGGGGGTAGTGGCGTATTATTCAGTCCGTAGCAAGTTGGAAGTAAAATGATAAAAAATATACAATATATACCCAGAATAGAGCTTGTATACCTACCATAATAATAAATAAACACTTTAAAAATATATTTTATAATGATAGGATGTTCATTCTATTGGGAAGATACAATTATTGTAATTTGAACATGGTTAAATACATAAAAGCTTCAATATGTAAAAAGTACAAAATGGTGGACCTACAAGTAGACAAATTCACAATTGGAGATAAAGTGGGTATATTGAACAAGTACTTTTTTACGAGGCTAGAATAATCTAAGTGATAAATAATATTATAAAAAGGAAAATTACAAGGTTATTTCTTTCATAAGCACCAAACTTCTAAATATATTAACTGGATCTACCATATATAAAAAATACATATTTATGACCAAGGATATTGTTTCCTGGTATGTAAGGATAGTTTTTCACTTAGAAAATCAATCAATGTAGGGGCACCTGGGTGGCTCAGTTGGTTGAGTGACCAACTTCGTCGTGATCTCACAGTTCGTGGGTTTGGGCCCTGCATCAAACTCTGTGAGGAACACTTGCTCCTAGTCTGGAGCCTGCTTCAGATTCTGTGTCTCCTTATCTCTCTGCCTCTCCCCTGCTTGTGCTGTGTCTCACTCTGTCTCTAAAAAATAAATGTAAAAAAAATTATTTTAGAAAATCAATCAATGTAATTCCTCATAATAACAGGATAAAGGAAGAAATCTTATTATCATATCAAATAGATGTAGAGAAAGGTAAGAGATAAAATTTACCCATCACTCATAAAAAAAATCTCAAAAAACTAGAAATTGAATAAAACTTCTTCATCCTGATTTAAAAAAAAAAAAAACTTCTATGCTAAATCTATAGAAAATATTATACCTAACAGAAATTTTTTTCCCTGCGATATAGAACAAAAAATAATGTCTGCTATAACCACTATTATAAACACTGCACTACCATAGGTAAGGATAAAGTGTTAAAGATTGAAATGGAGAAGTAAAGCTGTCCTTAGTTGAAGACAATGTTATGCATGTAGAAAATCTAAAAGCTAAAGATTATATTAGAATGAATAAGAACATTTAGCAATGATCTATAATGTGTGTATGCAGATACATATATATGTATATAGATATATATACATATATATGTAAGCAAAATTTAAAAATAAGCATTTTAAATTCCATTTATAACAGCAAAACAACCATAAAATACTTTGGAATTAATTTAATGATGTGCAAGACTGCTACACGGAAAACTATAAAACATTATGGAGATAAATTATTAAATATCTAAATCTTTTTTTTTTTCTAAGAGGAAGAGGAGGAAGTGTTACAATTCATGGATTGAAGAAAATATTGAAACGCTGAGAGTGCTCCCAAAATTTATTTTAAATTTATTGCAATCCTAATCAAATTCTAATTTATTTTGTGGTGATCAAGCCAATTTCAAAATTGTAATACAATAAAAGTGCCTAAACAATCTTGAATAAAGAGAACAGAAATGGAGTCAGGATGATACAGGAGGAACAGAACACTGGCTTAAAAAAATTATAGTCCATTACCTTGTTAAATAATAATTTAAGGGGCGCCTGGATGGCGCAGTCGGTTAAGCGTCTGACTTCAGCCAGGTCACGATCTCGCGGTCTGTGAGTTCGAGCCCCGCGTCGGGCTCTGGGCTGATGGCTCGGAGCCTGGAGCCTGTTTCTGATTCTGTGTCTCCCTCTCTCTCTGCCCCTCCCCCCGTTCATGCTCTGTCTCTGTCCCCCCAAAAATAAATAAACGTTGAATAATAATTTAAAATATCAACCATTGCAGAAAATCACAGATGTTCCTGTAATAAGATGATGTGACAGAAATGAACAAAGTGAAAGCATGCTAAGGTGTTTACCTGGTGAAGAAAAGTAGGTTTATGTTTATTTCATATAGACCAGACAGGTTCTACTGGTTATTTATGCCTGGTATCTGTCATTTCTGACTTTTCTATGCCCAGGTATACCAATGTGAAATATTTTGAGTATAAGCATTCAAAGAAGATAGATAGATAAAATACAATTTTAAGTTTAGGTGTTAAAAATACGAAGGTCACCACTAAAACAACTGAAACAGGTTGAATTTCAAGAGGAACAAGAGAAAAAAATGAAACTCAATCCAACCAAAGGCAAGAAGAGTGCAGAAATCAACGCGAAAGCATGGTTTAATTCTAATATGATGGTGTAAGTAAATCTATGCATATCAGTTATTATAATAACTGAATGTGTTACATTAATCCTGAGAGTTGGAGAGAGAAAGAGAGAGATTCAAAATAGAGGCCTGCACAGGCAGAGGAACAAAGGCTTTTCTTAACCAGGCTTAGCCCCAAAAGGCAATCTCTACACTGACAGACCAATAAGACAGCATTATTTTTTGGGGTTACCAAAAAGTCATAGTTGACAAAACATTCTTTACAAAAGAATTTCAGTTTGTGAATGTAGAGTTAATGGCAGGATTATAAAGCCATGATTTTTAATCTATGAAATGATTAAGGATGTGTTGAACAAGTGACTCTCTAAAAAGAAAAGCTCTGATTTGTAGGATTTGCTGATTTTTGTGTAAATACTCACATCACGGTCAATTTCAAGCCATCAACATAAGTCTTTGAACATGGAGTTGCAAAGAAATGTGCATAATTGGCGCTTATGAGATAATGGATGTTGGCTCCAGCACACCACTAGAAATAATTGATTTAGGCAAATTTTTATCAGTGGAAGAAACCATCAGAAGACATTAATGGGAATTTTATGATGAAGGGCTAGGATTTCACCACCTGCAACTACTGATCTGTGTCAATATCACTAAGAATGCTACCACCAGATATTGAGTACCTTAATATGTACGTATGTCTGTTACATGTATGAAGTACACAGGACCTCCTTCCTATTGAGTATTCTTGCAAAAAATTTTGAATGGAATCTAATCAAACCTTTAGAAATAATTTGAAGATTTTAAGACAGAGAAAAGAGGAATACAAAAAATAGCACTAGGAGGTGAATATATCCAAACTGTGGACCATCCTATAGGACAGTTGGCCTGGTTTCTTCAACAAATAAAAAAAATATGAATTAGAAAAATTAAGTTGTGAGCACTATTCAGAGTAAAGGAAGATAAAGTGACATAATTCTCTCATCCAAAGGATTGATCTTGTTTGGATCTTGATTCACACAACAGATAATAACATTTTTTAAATTACTGAGGAAATCTGAATATTTAGGGAATAAATGATATCGGTTATTTTAGTTGTTGCTAATTTTTTTGATATGATAATAGCATTTTGGTTATATAAAAATGCATATTTTTAGAGATGGCACAATATCTTGAATTTTCTTTAAAACAATTCAGAGAAAGGAAAACAGCCATATGATTTTGACAAATGAGTGGCAGACAGATAGAGGTTAGTTACGTTTTTCAGTCTTCTTTTGTGCTTGTTTGAAATGTTTCATAATTAAACTTTATTGCAACTGAGCAAAAATAATAATATAAGCCTCAAATGTAAATAGGAATAAATCTGAGAAATTTGTAACACTTCTACAATGACGATAGCATTTGTAAATTTTTAAAAATTGTATTTAATTCCATTATAGTAAGGATATGGTGTTAGTTTCAGAGATACACTATAATGATTCACAATTTATTTTTTATTTTTTAATTTTTTTTTACATTTATTTATTTTTGAGACAGAGAGAGACAGAGATGGGGGGGGAGGGCAGAGAGAGAGGGGGACACAGAATCCGAAGCAGGCTCCAGGCTCTGAGCCATCAGCCCAGAGCCTGACGCGGGCCTCGAACTCCCGGACCATGAGATCATGACCTGAGCTGAAGTCGGATGCTTAACCGACTGAGCCACCCAGGCGCCCCATGATTCAACAATTTAATATATTACTTAGTGCTCATCACCAGTGTACTCTTAATCCCCTTCACTTACTTCACCCATCTCCCACCCCCCTCTCCTTTGGTAAGCATCTGTCCTCTTATATAGTTAAGAATCTGTTTTTTGGTTTGTCTCTTTTCTTTGTTCCTTTGTTTTGTTTCTTAAATTCCACTCAAGAGTGAAATAATATAGTATTTGTCTTTCTCTGACTGGCTTATTTTGCTTAGAATTATACTCTGTAGATCCATTCATATTGTTGCAAATCAGAAAATTTCAGTCTTTTTCATGGCCAAATGTATATGGATCCAAAATATATATATCACATCTTCTTTAGCCATTATCTATCAATGGACACTTGGTCTGTTTCTATTGTTTCTCTATTGTACGTAATGCTGCAATAAACATAGGGATGCATATATCCCTTCAAATTAATGTTTTTATATTCTTAGGATAAATATCCAGTAGTATGATTACTGGATCATAAAGTAGTTCTATTTTTTAATTTTTTGAGGAACCTCCATACTGTCTTCCACAATGGCTACACCAATTTATGTTTTCATCAACAATACATGAGAGTTCTTTTTTCTCCACATCGTCAACAGCACTTGTCGTCTTGAGTTTTGATTTTAGCCATTCTGACAGAGGTGAGGTGATAACATTAGAAAAAAAAAAACAAACACTTAAGGTAAAACAAATAGCAAGAAATACTATGTCTTCTTATGGGCATAGTCAATTGTAGTTTATTCCAGGAAACAGGAGAGGGAGTTTAGGGAATATAACACAGAGAAAATAAAATCAAATATATGTGTGCATTACTGAGGTTGCTACTTTGGGAAATAGAGACATTACTGGGGATTAATGAACAGCATCCTGACAATACCTTGCAACAGGATCCTCACTATTAACTTCCTTAGCCTTCTAAAAAAGTATTTCTATGACATACTCTGGCGATGAGTAGTAAGCATGGGGGTCCCATAATTGATTGCTCACTATATATGTCTTAAATAGGTGATCTGGCAGCTATTTTAATACTCTCTGCTCAAACTCCAATAAAGTAAGAAAAGGCACTTATTCTGTTGTATGTCTAGTAATTCATATCAAAATACCAATAGATTGTTAAGTTGACCTCTACGAAATCTATTTTTTATGGAAAGTTTCAATTGCAACACATTTTCTCTACTGAGTTTTAACTTGATGGCCCACTGACTTTTCCCATTACTAATTAAAAATTCAGGAAACTGGAAAATATTATGTATGTTAGGCTCAAGTAATCCCAAATCATTATAAAATACAGTAGGACATCCAAACAGTGCTATAATATCTCAGTCAACTTTGCAATCCTAAAAGAATTTGACACCTATAGTTTTACATAGTAAATTGAAGTTACTTTAAGTGTCTGCAGCAACGTGTAGAATATGCAAAATATGCAAATAAGCCAATTATTTATAAGTCTCTTCATTGTGTTTATTCCACTATTGAGTTAACCTTCAGTTAAGGAGTCTCTAACTGCACTCCCCAACAATGCTAGGCAAATAGGGTGTTTTGTTTTAACTTAGTAATAACTTCTATGCAAGTTCTTTTGTTCCATACTCTTCTGTCCTAAGTGATGGAAATGAAATCTAGAATAAATCTCCCTTTGATATGGCCTGCTTTATATCAGTATAGGCTAGACTTTATCAGGCTGTAGAGAAAAGAACATCACAATGCCTATATTTTAGATTATTTTATCTACCTTTCTGCAGGCCCATTTAGATGTGCCTTTTCTACCTTAAATGATTGAGGCAACACTGACTTTTCAATTGCTCCCTAACATGAAATACATAATCGGCTCAAACTGTTTTGGAGTGCTTTTGTCAACTGCCAAACTGCTGAGGAGGCTTGAGTGCAGGTTTTAATTAACGTGCTTTATTGAAGTCATTCAGAGCAATCAACTTTCCTGCGGTTATTTGACATAGGTCCCTTGTTGTTTCAAATATCTTTCTCATTTCAGAGCTCTGTAGTGTGTGAATAGGTCCTGTAATTCAAATTCAGTGATACGTAATGCCAAATTATAATTCATTTTTCATTTTGAGGTAATGGATTTCCCTCCTAAGTTTTCACTTTTAAAGAGACAAAAAGACATAGCATGAATGTGGGTTAAATAAGATGTTTGAAATAGTTTTTCTTTTACAGAAATATTTGGTACTGTTAGGTACTGAAATTTCAATTAAATATGTTGCTGTAAGGTTTAATTTGAATGATGATGCGATCTCAGGAGGTAAACGAGAAGGAAAATTAAGCTTAATCATACGAGGGATTCTAATGAGAAAACATTGGAGGAAATTAAAAGGAAATGTAGCATAATCATGAACTAAGCTTTGTGAAAGTTAGATGGTTATGTTGCCATTCATGCTCTCCAATGGCATAAGACCCATAATTAGGGACTTTTAAAATGCTAGTTAATGGAAGAACACAATATAAGAGAGTACCTGAAAAGTCATGTTGGGGAACTCATTACTGCTATTACCTCTTAAATTCATGTACAGCCTTTTCCTAGATTTTTGAGGATAAGGCTGAGTGGGGAATAAAGTCAATAAAACTGTACTCTTGTCTATGGAGTGCAGGTGAACGAGTGGAGTAACAGTAGCTCCTATTTAATGATCACTTATTAAGAGCAAAACACTGTCTTGAATGTTTTGCGTGCCTCATGATATTTAATCCTTACAACAAGTTGGTACCTTAGGATCTATCAATTTCCCCCGTGGAATGATGAGGGCAATGAAGCAGGGGAAATGGGGATGGTAACCCAGGTAACCTCCGTAGTAGCACAGGACTTAAGTTAACCAGTCTCACGTAGATCAAAGCAGTAGTTAGTAAAAACAGTCCAGTATCGCTGTAAAATCTATCCATGTACAACCTCAAACCAACATATAATTCAGAAAATTTCACTTATTCCTCTTGGATGTGATTCAAGAGCTTGCCAAGGAGATTGCAAGTTGGCAGGCAAATGAATGCTTTCCCAGAAGCACACATCAAGACCACCACCCTCACCCTTCTAGCCATTACTTCTTGATCTCTTTTACAAAGTGAGTCTCTAAAAACAATTTTAATACACGTATCTGAGGAAACATGTTTGACGATTGTTAAAGTCACTCTATAGACAGGGATTATCTCAGCAGAAAATAAAAGGCACACTCAGGATCACTAAGAGAATTTAATAAAAGGAGTGGGAAAGTTTAAAGTAACCAAGCAGAGATGTTATGGAACCCAGGAACTGGCAACAGCGTGAAGCTATCACCACCACTAGGCTTCTGAGAGTCAGCTGGATAGTAGAAGAGGGGATGCTCAACAGAGCCTATAGTTATAAAGGCAGTCCCTACCAGGACTGTGACTTCTGTGGCACCCACTAACAGAACTGAGGAAGGATGTGGAGAAGTACACTTCCATTTTCTACAATCTTTTGCTGCTGACCTCAATTGGTTGAATCCAACATGAAGCCAGCAGGCAAGAAAACCCAGGTAATGCAGTCCACACGACTCTATGCCTTAAAACACAGAATTAGACAAAAGAACAGCAGAAAATAGGTCTGTGGAGAAGGGGGAAGTGACAGATGGAGATTAGCCAATACTTCACACATTTTGCAACTTAGCATCCATTTTTGAACAATAGAAAATCACATAACCCCATCTATCACCATAACACCAGAGGCTGATGTCCACTTGATCAAATCCTCCATGGATCCTAAATTATAACATTAGCCCTATAAAGTTTTCAAAAGTGAGAAAAAATGAATCATTTGACATAAGAGATAACTGCTGCAGTCCCTATCTTTTTAGCTAGTTATAAGATCAAGGTCAGTAGTCAATTCCCTTCCTCCTCTCTTGAATTCCTGATTCCCTTTACCCACTATCTGGGTTGGTTTGGGTTCTGTACTTGGTTGGCCAATGCCAAAATTTACTTCTACAGAACACATGTCCATATTGGTCCTGACCTTATTTAGTTGCCCTGGTTTCTCATGGATGTTATCATTAGACATGGCAATGCAAAGAAGTTTCTTAGGAAGCCCCCAGGTCCAAACATAGTCCTCCTTCTCTGCTTTTTTAAAGATAATCCAGTTTTCCCTTGATGTGACAAATTACTACAGCTTAAATATCAATCCTCTCATTTGCTTATCAGTTCTGTAGAAGAAGAGTTCAAAATGGCCAAGTGGCAGTCTCATCTTCCAGTTTAATGGAATCATGGTTCTGATCCTTGGCTTAGACATCTCTCTATGGATACTAAGATTGCCAATTCAACTGAATGCAGATTTGTGTGGATAGGAAGAAAAATATTGTGAATGGATTGTTAGGTATTATAGTGAGAGGGCCCTTTTCTCTCCACTGTAGCATGATCTCTGGCACCCTTTGTAAGTGTTAAAATGAATTTCTTAATTAGAATCAATGTTGTATCGACTAAGTGGCAAGGAATAGGCATTCTATAAGTGTATGAACTGTAGCACTGGAAGAAGTACTGTAGGAAGCAATGGTCAGTCTGTATCTAGAATAATTATCTATTTATGCGAGAACAACCTATTCCTTTCACAAAAGACAACATTTTGTGTAATCTGTCTTCAATTGAGTGGCTAGTTAGTCCACTGGAAAATGGTGCCACATTGGCTCAGCATTATCCTTTTTTTATTGGTCCTATGGGCACAAAATTGATTAGCTCTGATGAGGAAAAGTCCATGTTATTCAGTTTGTGCCTAGTCCCCATCCTTGCCAACATAGCCACTTGGTATATGGGTTGACTGAGCAAAAGGCAGGCATCTGAAAATAGTACACAAGTACACAAGTACACAAAGGACAAGACCACGGATAGGTCTTCTGGTCTACCTGATCATTGTGATCCTTGTCTGTAACAGATGCTCTTTAGGGAATTTGCATATGATGCAACTATCTGCACTTTGTTCCTATTTTGATAGGTCAATCCACATAATTCCCACCACCCCCAATTTCCCTGCCAGCAGTCTACCAACTTGTTCTTTCTAAGTTCTTGACAAGCCAGCCAGTCTACTAAACATTGCTCAGAAATTAGTGTGGAATTGGATCTTTCCAAAAAGGGGAACAAATTTATGGCTCAAATCACTGCCAACTGGAAAGATTTCTGTCTGACAGGATTATCCCTGCATGAAGCTAAAATGCAGCCTTCTACTTCCTATGTGTGATTGCTGCACACCATACAGACCCATTGGCTAACCAGGCCTCCATGAATTCCTCATCTGTTAATTGGTTGATTGTGTCCTCTTTTGTATTTGAAAACAGATCATGATTCCATAGGTAGGAGGTTGGAGAAGTGACAGTAAAGCAGTGGAAGGAAATAGAGTAAATGGACCACATGCTATGCTATTTACCTGTGTCTTTTGCACCTGCTGAGTCCTGATCTTGTACACAGAATTCCCATTAACAATGGAATGCTGCTGCATACAATAGCATTATGATTCAATGGATTGAAAAATTACTGGATTATTTGGCAAGCTGTGGTTGCCAAGTGACTTCGTGTACCATGGTGAGGAGCCCAGTAGCAAGCCAGGAGTGTCTTTTTGAATAGAGAATAGTTGTAGGCAGAAGAGATTATCATAGCTTGTTTCAAACTCTCAAGGGTCTGCATTGCAATTTCCCTATAGAGGTTCCATACTGACCCCCATCTGCCACAGATACTTCAAAAGGCACTTGATGTTCAACCATAAGACCCAGACCTTAAGGCAGTTTACACCACACATGCTTATGTTAAGTCCTCTCTTCTCCTGTATCCCACAAAAAACTGAGGCCCTCCTAAGTTCTCCAGTATACGGGTTAGATCAGCACACCCAGATTGGGTATATGTTGTCTTCAAAATCGAAATAGTTACGCAAAACATATTGTCTCTTTCTTCATGGTAGTTGTTGAAAACTACAGCTAATGTTTCTAACTTTAGAGAATATATACCCACATATATGAGATCACTGATGATAGCAACTTCTTTATAGGACAGCTTTATCTCATAGGGTTTTTCTTCTACCCTCTAGCACACTTATATCTTATTGAATCATCCAGGGTTCCTATTCCATCAGCAGATCAAATGAACAAAATATCATTAATGTAATGGACCTGTGACAACGTTCTGTGGGACATATGTTTAAAGACCCTCAGCATTAGAATGTAGGAGAGCACCTTATAGCCATAAAATAAGACATTGAAGGTCTCTTTTGCCGCATGAAGGTGAAATACTTCTGAATATATAGATTAAGAATACACACACACATACACATATACATATATATATATATATATTTAGAGATATGGATACATAGACATATATTATATATATATTTATTACATATTAATTATACTAATATATTCTTATATAATATATATTACATAATAATTATATATATATTTATTTAGTACCAGGGAATATAGCTTATTTACTCCAGCATTTCCAAGAACCACCTGGTTTTTGCACAAGCCAAATAGGTGAGTTAATCAAGAATATGATATAAACCACTCATCTTTATCTCTCAAGCCTCTGATGGTGGCTCTAATTTCTGCATGGGATTAAATTCTCCTCTTGGATTATTATTTGAGGATGACCGTTATACAGATTCCCATGTGCTGCTTCCTATCAATAGTCTTGGATTCTATATGTCAGGAAACCACTCTGTGGATTCAACCAATTGATAAGTTCATTTATTACAAGTATGCATTCAGGAACTGGGGAACAACCACAATTTTTAATTCGAGCTGTGAAACAGACTGGACCATATTTCCACTTATCACCAGATTTCCATAGCCTCCTATCCTTCAAATCTAACCTCAAGACAGTGGTGGAGTTGTGGGCCTCCAGGATTTAGTGTCAATCTTTAGCCAGTATCTAATAAGCTCTCAAATGCCTACATATTCTCCTTTCTTCAGGATACCTTCAACTCATTAAATGAAAGCAGATTTCCTGGGAAAGGTTTAAAGGAAACTGTATAGTATACAATATGGTCAATTTTCAAGTTTCTTCTTCATGAGGATCTTACCCCTCCTCAATAAAGGGGTAACAGGTCTGTGAATGGACTAAGCTGAGAACTAGATAAATAGTCATGAATAACTACTATGTTAACAAGAATCACTTTTCCGACCTCTGGAAAAATAAGTTCTCTATATTGATGAAGCAGTTATTGCATACACTATCTATTCATTAGGGGTGGAAGCCTATTAATCAACTAGCTGTGACAATAGATCCCTGTAGATCAAAACATATCATTTTATACTACTCCGCCCCATGCCATTATAGTAATTGCACCTACTCTGTCTCTGAAGATTAAGCACCACTATTCCAGGATCCAATTATTCTATTGAAATCATTAGCTTAATTCCATGGTAATATCTCTTCGAGCTTTTCTATGATGTTAGTGCTCCCTTCACTAACGTGTGTCTTCATTCCTTAGTAAAAAGAACGCCCTCAAAGAGGGCCCTCTTGAAGCCTATGATTAGCATATGGCTAATAGGTTGCACATAGTAGCTGAACTTGAACATTTTCATATTTCTGAGACTTTGGACTCCTTCTGCTGTAGTGTGGCATGCAAGTCCCAACATCTCAACTTCATTGAATGAAAAAGAACTGTGAATCCGAGCTTTAATCATCAGCTTTGCAGAATATTAATATTTTTCCAAGGATCTAAACCAATATATTACAACAAATTATGATTAAGTTCATCCAAACTGATGAAATCAGCCAGACCAGCTTTATCTTTAGCTCTTTGGTCTAAAACATTAGAATACATTCGACAATTGTGGTTTTTTGATTTTTGGTTTTTTGGTTTTTTTGGGGTTTTTTTTTTTGCCACTTGGTGATCAACTTTGGCAGGATTTTTCAAGCTCAGTGGTTATGCCCTTTCTTTTCTAAGAAGGAACTTTACAGTTCTCTTTCTGATCCATGGAGAATAACTAAAAAAAATTAGGTAAAAAAATAACTGGTAAAACGACTGGATTCCTTGTAATGATCACATTGAGTTAGGTAACCTCAAGAGATTCAGCAGAGAAATTGACAACCGGTTAATCTAACAGATGACTCATGACTCACATATTTGGCTCTGAGAGGATATCCTCAACTGATCCAATTGATTATAACACTCTATTCCTTCTTTTTTCTGGGAATCATATGACATAGGCTCATGCCCTAATCACTGTTTGATATATGCCATCCATCAAGCATAACTCATAATTTTTGCCATTGCTATGTACAACCTGCAGTAATATTTAAGAAATGTTTTTCTTTAAATCCACTCTTACTTTTAACAGACACACATGTTCCAGCCTCATCCTAAACATTCACATCTTTGAATCACGGCTTTGTTCGCTAACTATATTTTTTCTAACAAATGAAAGGAAAAACAAAGTTAATTCATTTTCAAATTAACCATTTTGTGCTGAAATTTGTATCAGGCATAATTCAGTGAGAATACAGTACGCTTAGATGCCTCATATGGAAAAATGTCATAAGTGCTAAAGAGATAAATTATACACAAAAGAACATTACTATAGATTGAATGTTTATTTTCCTCCAAAATTCATATGTTGAAAACCTAATGCCCAGTGTGATAATATTAGCAGGTGAAACCTTTGGGAGGTGATTAGCTCATGAGAGCCCTCATGAAAGGAAAGAGTGCCCTCATAAAAGAGCTCTGAGGGAACTTCCTTGCCCCTTGACCTAAGTTGAGGTCATAGAGAAAAGACAGCGAGCTAGGAAGCAAGCTTCCTCACCAGACACCAATCTTCCAATACTGTAAGGTTGAACTTTCCAGCCTCCAGAAGCATGAGCAATAAATATCTGTTGTCTCTAAACTACCCAATTTATGGTATTTTGTTTATAGCAGCCCAAACAGAGTAAAACACGCATGCGCTGCAAGACTGCATCCTATGGATTAGCATGTATATAGAAAACAAAAACACACAAAACCAATCTAAGTTTTTAGAAGTTGGGTTATTGGCTATCTTTGGTGGGGAGAGTCTTGTATCAACAAGGGCAATAAAGATTACTTTTTCTTAATCTGGGTGATGGTTTCCCCAAGTGTATTCAGTTTATGAAAAATCGTCAAGTTGTATACTTACATCCATGTACTCAATGTTCCCATTGCCTTTTCCTTTGTTTCTAAAGTTGCTGATTTTCTCCCTGATTTTTCTGCATTTCAAATGTAGAACGGTCTTATTCCCCCGTGCATTGTCCCTTTATGTTATCTGGTAATATGCTAAGTACTCATCGCCTTCAGTTTTTATAGCATGTTACAAAGGCAACAAAGCAAGGGTGCCTTGTACTTTCAACATAGGGCCTTTAAAGTTTTACAAAGATTTTAGAGAAAAAAAAAGTCTTTATTTGGACCTTCTAACTTCCACCTATCTCTAAAATTCTCACATACGATCTTGGTTAAGACACAAACACAACTCCGTTCTTTTCTCTTTCTTCTTCTGGTCCAGGTTACTTGGACCATAAATATGTGTCTTGACATTGTCTCTGCTTTCTCTCTGAACTCTTTCTCAGGACTCTTGTTCCTTTATCTCATTGATCTCCATACGCATCTAAATACTAAAGCAAAAGAGTTATATTCTCAAATAAGAAATTCCACTCCTTCCACTACACATGTAATTTGGATGAATTTAATGACTACCTAAGCTATATCCCAATTCTAAGAGTCTATGAAGTACCATTAATATAGTTAAGAGATTATTAACTAAGTATTACCTATTTGATCAAAGCTTTGCTGACTCTTAGCTCTTTTGTCAAAAGCATAGTAAGCTCTCTGCAAGTATTTTATAAATAATTACTCAAGTGACATCACTTGAGTAATTAATTTTAAAGGCTCCTTTGAAGAGTTGCAATGGTGGCAATTTTATACTCATTGCTGACTGTTTATTTTTAAGCACCATTTAAGTAAATTGTGCAAATCAAATTGGTCCTGCGTGTGTGTATTAACACAGTTCAGAAATTGAGGAATTAATCATAGTTAATTCAATGATGACAAGGCCACAATGATTATTAGAATAAAATCTACATGCTAATTTGGATCTTATGGACCCCAGTGACTTTTGCATTCTGTTTTATTATAAAGAAAATTGTGAAGAAATGAATAAGTTTTGCACATGGAGTTTACATCTACCTTAGAAAGTTTAGGAACCCTTAGGACACAATAGAGTGTCCTGAGTTGGCTCAACTATGTGATTAACCTGATAAATATGCAGAAGAGAACTTTGAAAACTGAATGAAAAAAAAAATTCAAAGACAGTTACTGATGAGCCTAGGCTTCCAATGGATATAAAATTAATGTTAACAACAGTATACATAATATTTTCACTAGAGATCTTCCAGATACTTTCTTAGTTAAGGTCAACTTAAAGGTGGTTTTGAGACTAGTGTTGATTCTCAAACAACAGACATAATTGGCTTTTTTTTTTTTTTTTTATTTTTTTAGCACAGCCATGGTTTTGTCCATTTGAGCCATCTGAGAGAATAGATACATTAATTTTGTGGCATTTTGAACATTATGTTTCAAGGGATATTTTTGGACACTGGTATGTCAACCACTTGATGACAGGATCTGTTTCTCATTCAATTCTGAAAAATAGACCTAGTCAATTATAAATGCACAGTAAGTGTTTAATAGCTGGCCTCTAGTATGTGGGAATTTACATAATGATTATTAAGGTCTGATGAGGTTCTGATGTAATGTGCCGACACGAGTTTTGTGACTTTTTCTAGGATAATTTGCTTGTTAACTTTTACCAAAGTTCTCAAGTTTTCTGCATGACAGGATTCCATGTTTAAGGTTTTTGGCAAAGTGACATAAATAAGAAAGTTAAATTGAAAAAGGCTCAGCCTCTCCCTTTTAAATGAAGGAGCTGACAATTTTGTGATTTATAAGTATTTAAACTGTCACTGGCCACCCAGCGTCTTGCTAATGATTTTTCCCCTTTAGATGACAAATCCAACTGATTAACTGTCCTAATTGCTACTGTGCATATCCTTCCTTAGCAGGAGTCTGAGTAATTTGGAAGGTATTTTTTGACTAGAAATTTGCTCAAAACTTTAAAATATAAACATCAAATTTCTTTATAAATACAGTCATAATACTTAAATATACTATATGGCTGAGTAGGACAAGTAAACTTAGATGTGTTCATTGATTGAATAGTAAGGCTGTGTTAAACTTTCAGAGGAAATGTCTATAATATGGTAGAATACATTTAAAACAAACATTTTTGAAGAATGATTATAGATATAACCAAAAGAAAAATTAACTTAGACTCATTTCAAAATTAGTCTTAGAGGATTTAAATTCTATGTAGGGTATCCCTAACATATGTTAGTTTATACAACACACTGCAGAAATTACATTGATTACTTAAAGGGGTGTACATAACGAAACAAAAAGACTACTGAAATGTCTATGCTTTGTACCATCTTTATAATAAAGTAAAGTAGGTAAACCTACTACTGGATTATTTACTTTATAATAAAGTAAAGTAGGTAAACCTACTACTGGATTATTTAAAAGCGGTATTTATGGGACACCTGGGTGGCTCAGTTGGCTAAGTATCCAACTCCAGCTCAGGTCATGATCTCATGGTTCATGGATTCAAGCCCCATATTGGGCTCTGTGCTGACAGCTCAGAGCCTGGAGCCTGTTTTGGATTCTGTGTCTCTCTCTCCCTCTGCCCCTCCCCCACTCGTTCTCTGTCTCTCTCTCTCTCAAAAAAAAAAAAAAAACATAAAAAACAAAAGTGGCACTTAGTGAGTCTACAGATAATAAAATAGATAAATTTGGTTCCAGTAAATAAAGTTTTCTAATCATAAATATATTTTTCGAAGTGTGTGATTCTAATATTATTTGAAGATGGTTGCTGTTTAGAAACAGAGGGCTCTAGGAGGTGAAGAACAAAAACATAAAGCCCAATTATATGACTATTATTATATGTTATAAGCATCTAGGTACAATGGTGGATGAAGTAGAAGAGTGGGGAGATGTTTTCGAAGTAATTTAGTGCTCCCTTTAATGCCTTACTAGTGAAATAGCTACAATTATATCTGTTCATAAGATTAAGATCACACAGTGTCTTTAAATTAGCACAGTGCTTGAATGAAAATGAAGATAAAAATTCATGGGGTATAAAGACATCCTGTGATTATGGGTTGGAAGAAGTAATGTTAACATGTTCACACTATCCAAAGCAATCTACAGGTTCCATGCAATGTCTTTAAAAATACTGGTGGTATTTTTACAAAAATAGAAAAAACAATAGCAAAATTCATATAGAACCAGAAAAGAATTAGAATAGTCAAAGCAATTTTGAGTAAGAATAGCAAAGCTGGAGGCATCATACCTCCTGATTTCAAAATATGTTACAAAGCTACAAGAATCAAAGCAGTATGGTATAGACCAATGGAACACAAATACAGAGCCCAAAAAATAAGCCCATGCATATACAGTCAACTGATCTTCAACAAGGGTGCCAAGAATATACAAGGGATAAATTATAGTCTTTTTAATAAATGGTTTCAGGAAAAGTGGATATCCACATACAAAAGAATTAAATTGGACCCTTATTTTACACCATATCCAGAAATCAACTCAAAATGAATTAAACTGAATTAAACAACTGAAATGTAAGACCTGAAACTATAAATCTCCTAGATGAAAGCGGGGGGAAAGCTGCTGTGCGCTAGCGTATATAAGGATTTCCGACATCCCACCAGCAAAAAAGTAATAACTTGATTAAAAAGTGAGCAAAGGAATTGAATAGACATTTTCTAAAGAAGACATATAAGTTTCCAAGTATATGAAAAGGTTCTCAACATCACTAATCTTCAGCAAAACCCAAATAAAAACCACAATGAGATACCACCTCCCTTCTGTTGGGATGGCTGTTATCCAAGCAAAACAAAACAAAAAAAGATAACAGTGTTAGCAAAAACGTGGAGAAAAGGGAAGACTTGTGCACTGTTTGTGGGAATGTAAAGTTATCAGCCACTATGGAAAACAGTATAGAGATTTCTCAAAAAATTAAAAAATAACTACCTTACAATCCAAATTTCACATATAGGTATCTTTCTGAAGGAAAAGAAATCTAGAGTTTAAAGAGATACCTGCACTCTCACATTCATTGCAACATTATTCACAATAGCCAAGATATGAAAGCAACCAAGCATCCACTGAGAGGTTAAGGGATAAATAAAATTAGGTATATATTAATTATATATTTGAATATTATTCAGCCTTTAAAAAAAAGGCGATCCTATCATTTGTGACAACATGGATGAGACTGAAGGACATTATGTTAAATGATATCAGCCAGACAGAGAAAGATGAATACTGTGTGATCTCATTTATATGAGAATCTGAAAAAGTCAAACTTAGAGGACCAGAGAGTAGACTGGTGGTTGCCAGGGGCTGGGTGGTGGGAAAATGACAAGGTGTTGGCCAAAGGGTGCAAAGGTTCAGTTCGCAGAATGAAGAAGTTCTAGAGATCTAACATACAGCATGGTAACTATAGTTGATAATACTGTATGTACTTGAATTTTGCTAAAAGAGTATATCTTAAGTGCGCGCTCGCTCTCTCTCTCTCTCTCTCTCTCTCTCTCTCTCTCTCTCACACACACACACACACACACACAATGGTAACTATGTGAGGTGATGGATTTATTAATTAGCTTGATTATCATAATTATTTCACAATGTATACATAAGTCAAAATGTCATGTTGTATACTTTAAATATATATAATTTTTGGTTATCAATTAGATTTCAGTAAAGCTGGAAAAAGAATAGAAGGCAAGAAAAGACAGGATGAGACCGGATGGGACAGGAAGGGCACGTAAGGGAAGGAGTTTCCTTCCATGTGTTGAATGGCAGTGGCCCATCAGTATGTCTTTACTCTGTACTCCTTATCTCTAGCAGTTACATTTTCAAGGTCATGTCCTGGAAGCCTTTTCCTGCCACTATAAATGACTAGGGCAAAAAAAAAAAGACTCTTATAGAGAAAACTAGTTACATGTTTTGTATGCCAGAATTCATGAGTCACTAGAAGGTTTATCTAAATTACTCTAATTTATTCCAATTTACTTATTATATCTAATTTATTACATCTAATTTACTCTAATAAATGTTGTCTCTGTTGATATCCTAAGACCTCACCCAAACTCTGACTTGCACTTCAAAACAGCTTAGTTTATATATTTGTAAGCTGGTGTTACTCCCAGCTTGACTCGCAGTGTTATTTTTATTTTAACATCTCCTCTGCTGAAGACCCAAACTGACTTATTCCATATAAATTCTCTTACAGTAGGTCTTCTCTATCTCTGGAAATAGGTCTAGAAATTTTACCCTTGTCTCAAGGAGCTGTTAAATAATTGTCCATTTTGTCATAGAGAACATACTTTGTTAAATTGAGAACACGATACAGAAATTATTGCAATAAACATTGGGATACAAGTGCCCCTATGCATCAGCACTCCTGTATCCCTTGGGTAAATTCCTAGCAGTGCTATTGATGGGTCATAGGGTAGGTCTATTTTTAATTTTTTGAGGAACCTCCACACTGTTTTCCAGAGTAGCTGCACCAATTTGCATTCCCACCAACAGTGCAAGAGGGTTCCCGTTTCTCCACATCCTCTCCAGCATCTATAGTCTCCTGATTTGTTCATTTTAGCCTCTGACTGGCGTGAGGTGGTATCTCAGTGTGGTTTTGATTTTATTTCCCTGATGAGGAGTGATGTTGAGCATCTTTGCATGTGTCTTTCAACAATAGCCAAACTATGGAAGGAGCCTAAATGTCCATCAACTGATGAATCGATAAAGAAATGGTGGTTTATGTACACAATGGAATACTACTTGGCAATGGGAAAGAATGAAATATGGCCTTTTGTAGCAACGTGGATGGAACTGGAGAGTGTTATGCTAAGTGAAATAAGTCATACAGAGAAAGACAGATACCATATGTTTTCACTCTTAGGTGGATCCCGAGAAACTTAACAGAAGACCATGGGGGAGGGGAAGGAAAAAAAAAAGAGAGGGAGGGAGCCAAACCATAAAAGACTCTTAAATACTAAGAATAAACTGAGGGTTGAAGGGGGTGGGGGGGAGGGAAAAGTGGGTGATGGGCATTGAGGAGGGCACCTGTTGGGATGAGCACTGGGTGTTGTATGGAAACCAATTTGACAATAAATTTCATATTAAAAAGTTAAAAAAAATGATTGCAGATTACATTGCCTTCAAATTGAAGAAAAATAAATGACTTCATTTTCTCAGATCCAGGAATTTCTTGTATTTATTTGTTTTCTTTTCTTTTCTTGGTAGGCCTTCAAATTCTCTCCTGAAAATAAACAAGAGCCTCTTAATGGCAGTGATCCTCATGTTACAGCCTTTTATAGTGGTTATAATACGGTATGTCTTCAATAAGTATGAATTTCATTAAATGAAATTCCTCATCTAGGGCTGGCCTATCCTTTTAAAATGATATGCCAAAACAATTTTGACAAAAGCAATATTAGACTAGTTAATTGATGAGAATGTAGTATTGTCACTGAGATGTTTAGTGCATGTAATGAACACAAACCCCAGTTTTGAATCAACATCATAATAAAATATTGTAACACTTATAAGCACCCCTCTGAGTTATAAGAAGATATTTTAGACAGATAATTTGATAATTTGGACAAATAAATTCTTCCTGAGTCCCAATGAACCAGTAGGACAATAGGAGATGTGTGCATATGTATTTCTATATGTATCTTTATCTCTCTCTATATATATATGTGTGTATATATATGATATATATGTATATATATAATATTATATACCATATATATTAATAATAAAAATAAAGATATTTAAGAAATTGGATCAAGTAATTATGGGGATTGGCAAGTCCAAAATCCATAGGGTAGGCTAGAAAAGGCTGGAACTTCAGGCAAGCGTTGATATTGCCATCTTGAATCTAAAATCTTTCAGGAAGGCCAGAAGGCTATCTTGGAGTTTTGAGGCAGAATTCCTTCTTTGCCAGATAATCTCAGTTTTCATTCTTAGAGCCTTCATCTGATTGGATGAGGCCTAATGTTATCATTGAAGGTTCTCTCCTTTCCCTATAACCAACTGATTGTAGGTGTTAATCTCATCTACAAAATACCTTCACAATAACATTTAGACTAGCATTTGACCAAAAAACTGGCACCACAGCCTAGCTGAGTTTGCCCATAACATTAACCGTCACAGACATGTATTCCATTTTGCAGACGTTTGACAAATATTAAAGGTGATATAAATGATAGTGTTGTTACACTGTCTTCTGGTCATGGACCACACTACAGTCAATGTCAAACCTTAGTCTTCCCTCTGAATGGTTCCAAAGTCAATTTTGGGAACCCCTGACAGTTACAACAAATGTACTCACAAACCTGTTTCTTGACTGCAGTCATCATGTAGCATTGACCCTACCGACATTTCTGGATTTCATGTATACTGCCCACAAAGTGAATTATAGAAATGGTAGCAATGCCACTGTCCATGATATGAATGTAAATATTTATGCAGATATCAAAGCTTAGCTATAAAACAGAAGAGCTTTCTTTGTCTACAGGGTACAAGGTCAAGCACTTTGTCATCTTAAGAGGATCATGCTCCACTGACTGAGCTAGGTGGGCACTTCCATCATCTTAAACTTACCCATCAGTCTCAAACTATTCAATCCAGTCAAAACAGTGAGTTAAAAGTTTTTTTTCATATTTCACTTAGTTGACTGTATCTAGATTAGCTCTTAAATCTGTTTTTATATATACAATAGTAAAAACAAGAGAAAAATCAAAATTGAAAAAAGGGACAGTCGAAAAATGTTTCATTTCAGGTTTTGATTAATTATTCAGAAAAAAGGGTGCTTGTGAGCTGTAACTTCTGGAAAAGAAGACTATTACCTAGACCACAAGTTTATTTTGACTGTCTATTCCTGAGAAAGTAGGGGAATTTACAATATACAACTTACTTGACTCGAATGGTAAATGTGTTTCTATGAAATAATACTAAACTTGTCATTAATGCAACACTATCATCTATATTTGACGATTGCTCTAATTGTCAAAGATTGAAATTGCATTCTACCAGTGGATGTGAGTATCCACTAAGAGAAAAGAAGAGGGAGGGGACAATCAGAACTCTGTCCTTTCAGCCTAATTAATTATGGAAAATCTTTCATCAAAAGCGGTGTGCGTCCCCATCTTATTGTTTAGTTAACAATTTGCTCCTTAATGGCTTTGAAAACACTTGTGGTTGGATAGAAATTGTCTATTTATAAAGTAATGAGAAAAATATATCCAGCATTTTGACAGGTTGTTTTTAGAGACTTTTTTCAGTGAAAAGAAAGTGAAAGCAGTGATTTCCGACGGGGAAAATTTTTCTGTAGTCTGATTTGCCTATTGACTCCTTTAAAGTACCATTATCTCAAACGTCAGTAACTACTGTATTTTAAAAAGGTTCCTGGCCGCTTTTTGAGTTTTATTGTTGTTTTGGTGTTTGCCCTCCAAAGAGTTTCAACTGGGAATTTGACAGTGCTTTTTAGTAAATATTTCTGAGCACGTACTCACTTTTCAGAGACATCTGTATCTTAGCAATGGGAAGAAAGCAGTTCTAAAATCACGGAGGATTTAGGCAGAGACAACATTGGTGCTCATGTCTACCTTCATTCAGGGTGCTCCTTGTGGATCAAGTCTCAAAGCACCAGATACTGAACTAAAACTTTGAAGTTCTTTCTTTTCATTCAGAGATTCAATTCGTTAAAAAACAAACAAACAAAAAAAAAAAAACCCACTTATATAATAGAACTAAATTGTGATAAATATGGCAACAAAAGCACTCAGATTGATGAGCTTTGTATTTGTCATTGAATTATCTCTACTCTCTGGGTAGCCTGGGTGGCTCAGCCAGTTGAGCGTCCGACTTCAGATCTCGCAGTTTGTGGGTTCATGCCCCGCGTCGGGCTCTGTGCTGACAGCTCAGAGCCTGGAGCCGGCTTTGGATTCTGTGTCTCCTTCTCTCTCTCTTCCTCCCCTGCTCACGCTCTGTCTCTCTCTCTCAAAAATAAATAAAGATTAAAAAAAAAAAAAAGAATTATCTCTACTGTCTAATGAATGATTGCTAGTAAACTAAGGCCAGCCAGTTATCTAGGGGGTATTTTTTAAAAGTATACACGTGTGTGTGTATGTATATTTGTATATGTATATATGTATATTTGTGTGTGTGTGTGTGTATACACACACACATATGTAACTACTGTTATTGTTATGATGGTGAGGGTAATTATTGAGTTAGATCTATTAATGAACAAAATGGAATTTACGTCTGAATACTGGGTTTTGAATCCCAAATTCAAACTTTGCAACTTGAGGCAAATTTAGTTGACGTCTCTGTTCTTCATTAATTCAGTCGTCGAATTGTACGTCCCGCATGGTGTGTTGTCAGTAAGAAAAGTACCCCTTGCCTCCTCACGTTTGTTTCCATGATTGGATCAGGTACAGACTTTACTGGCCAACGGAATGGATTAAAACTGCACATGGTTCTCCATTTATATCAGTGCAATAGCAACTATCATTGAACATGTTTGCTTTGCAAACACATTATTTGTAAAATTGCTGCTCTAGCTCTAACTCTCATTTTACCCAAATCCAGCAGTGTTTTTGGTTTTTTAGACACAAATATTAGATAGCTCCATAAAAACCTACTTGTTCCCTGTGAGTTGTTTTATTCACACATAATATTTATTGAGAAAAAAAATATGTTTCAGTATGAGAGTATTTAAGCAAAAGAGATTTTTTTTTTACCAATTTATATGGTAAATGGATTGAACTTTGCATCAAACATCTAGATAAGTTCTTCTTCCAAATGCTTAGTGCTTTGATTTAATCATGTTTAATTCTGCATATTTTCAGACTGAATAAAACGATAAATACTCTTTTGATGATATTAGTCCAATCTAGACGTTGACATCGTGGGAACAACAACTTTCCTGTTTAAAGGAAAATATTGATAAGTGGAATTATTTTTTTAACAAAAGAAACTAAATTTCTAATATGTATTTAAATTAATAGCAAGTTAGTTGGTGTGTCAAATGCCGCTATGCACATAATTTTAATTTTTATGAACAAGTTATAAATCAATGAACTGATTGTAACATGAGTAAGAAGTAAATTTTGTATTTGTGTGTTAAAGTGCCTTTTTACTGTTTAATGATAATATTGCCAAAATTTTAAATAATATGAGAAATCTGAATAACCTTTTTTATCCTACCCAAATGAAAAATATGTAAGTTAATTGAAATAATTTTCCAGTTCTGTATACATTTTTATAATATTTAATTATTTTTAACTAACATTATTTTTATTCACATTTTTGCTAAACTCTGTGCCAGTTCTGAGTAAATAGGGAAGCAAAAACACAGTTAAAGTTCTTCAGAAATGTAACTAAAATACATTCATATATCTAAATCAGATCAAGACAACATTCTATGAAAACTTTGAAAGTGGAAAAATTTTGAAGTCTCTATATATAGAAAGCTCTACAGGATGCTCTGAGCCTTCATAATGGCACATGACAACTGGATTGAAATGTAGTTTAAAAAAATAAATTTTTTTTTAAATGTACTAAAATGGATCAATGCTTACATTAGTTAGAAATTTCTCTATTGCAAGCAACGGGACCAAGTCATAAAATGGTATACATATGTGAGCATTGGAAGGCTGGCAATTTGGGGCACATATACCTAAAACTGGAAAATGTTCAGAAGTTGAGAAGGCTTCAGTCAGGCTTTAGTGTCTTCAAACACTACATTTTTTTTTTTTTCCATTTCTCTTTTCTCTCGTTCATTATGTCCACTTCATGCTAAGGCTAGAAACCCTCATAGTCACAGAATGGCTGCCATCATCTTCCAAAGCTATAGTCTTCCTCATTTAATTCCAGCTAATAAAATATTCTCTCCAAATAACTTTTGTCAAAAATTAGAATTGCTCATTCCCAAGAATGATGCATAGAGAACATATACTCATGTGTCAATTGACTTCAATGGGATCATGAATCCATCCTTGAACAAAACACCATGAACACCTTGAAGGGATGTACTGACTACCTTGGAAGAAAGATTTGTGAATAGGGTCACCTTCTACCAAGTTACATGGACTGCCCGGGGAAGGGTTGCATATCTGAAAAGCAATTCAGAAAATGTTACTGAAGAGAAAGAAGAAAGCATGGTGGTCAGTCCAAACCAATAAATGATTTTTCCTAAAATATTTTTAAAATATTAGTATACCCTATAATTCTTAAAGGAGAAGATGTGGATAGTATTATGAGTCTATATAAAAGTAATAAAAATGCTATAAATGTATTCATTTCAAATAGGAAAAATATATGTCAGGGCAGAAGGAATGGTTTTTGCCCACCAGTAGCCCTCCACCTTAACATTCTAAACACTGATGGAAAAAATTCCACTGGTAGAAAACAAATGCACTAGAAAATTCTTGGTATAAATTTGAAGGAATAAATCCACCATACAAGATTTTAATGTAACTAGAGATTTTCCTAAGCTAATCTGAATTGAACAAGGGATCCTCATGAAGCCTGAAATATACGGTGTTCAGCAGAACGGTTTACAACCAGACATTAAGCTCATTTTAGTATAAGGAGCTTTGCATATAAGCTGATTTGGGGGACTGCTGAAATTTAAAATGTAAATGCCCTTAATCTAATGGTGTCCCTGCTTTGTAATACCTGCAGTCCAGCCTGGAATCTTTATTTCCCATTAATCATTGATATTTTCAATTTACTTTGTTAAGTCCCAAACTAGCCAATGTATTGGACCACACAATTTTCTCAACTCTTTGGCTCACAGTTTAATTCCTTTATGGCAAGGAAACCTGTGTGGATTTGGTGATAACTCTAAGTTAAAAAAAAATGAAAAGAACTGTGTCTTAGTTCACAGACATGGCTGATGGTTAGACGTTTCCAATCAGATCTCAGGTACACAAGTACATCTGTCTTTTTTTAGGATTCTAAGAATTATTAAAGATGTTTTAAGAATTAGTTTCTAAATTTCTTCAAGGATCTTCATTCATCTTTTAGACACCTAAATCAATATTTTCTCTTTCACTTCTATCCTTCCCAATTACTTCATGCCTAATATGTTCCAGAAACCATGCCAGGAGCATTAGCTACTTTATCTCTAACAATAACCATTTTTTGTTCAAGTTGGTTATTATAGCCTGTTTTAATAATGGAGAAACTGAGTCTCAGGAAAATTTTTTTAATGTTTATTTATTTTTATTTACTTATTTTTGAGAGAGAGAGGGAGAGGGAGAGAAGGGGAGGGGCAGAGAGAGAATCCCTGAGTCCCAAGTAGGCTCTGCACTGTCAGCACAGAGCCCCATATGGGGCTCACAAACCACTGTGAGATTATGAGCTGAGCCAAAATCAAGAGTCAGATGCTTAACCAACTGAGACACGCAGATGCCCATGAAACTCAGGGAAAATTTTTGAAAAACTATCTAGGTAATAAAGCTAAAAAGAGGCAAAGCCTGGGCTTGGTCTTGGGAATTAGAAATTATTTTCTGGACAGAAAATGGCACTATACCCCTTCTATCTTATTACACTATTCCCTTTCCTTTGTCATATATTTAGATAAAAATTGATGGGGCACCTGATTGGTTCAGTCTGTTAAGTGGCCGACTTCAGCTCAGGTCATGATGTCATAGTTCTGAGTTCAAACGCCACGTGGGGCTCTGTGCTGACAGCTCAGAGCCTGGATTCTGTGTCTCCCTCTCTTTCTGCCCCTCACCTGCTCATGCTCTTTTCCTCTCTGTCTCAAAAATAAATAAACATTACAAAAAATGAATGTTAAGGGAGGAATGCCTTTTGCCTCTCAGTCTTGTTTTAGTAGCTAAGTATCTTATATGGAAAAATAAGAAAAAGGGGAAAATATTAACAAATTTCATAAAACATCAGCCCTCTGATATGGAAGACTAAAATATTTGGGAATGAAAGAAGAACTGACTTTCTTAGAAAAGAATAGAATCAACAAGTAATATTTAGTACCATTATATTTATAGAAAGGAACAAACCCATTAGGGACATAGAAGAAAAATATCAAGATGCTAAAGCTGGCTCTAAGCTTTCTCCTTTTGGGCTGGTACCTGTGCTGGGTACTCTCTGTCCTCTCAGGTCCGTTCCCTAGACTTTTCCCCCTGTGTCATGGGAAGCTGATCTGTACGGGCTGTATCTCCCTGCTCACATCCTTGGGCTTCTGTTTGGTTTCAGTCAATGGAAAGTCCTGGCAGAAAAGGAAACGTGATAGGAAGCAATTAAAGTTAGCTCTTTATTTTATAGACTCCCTTCCTTCCGGGTCACTGTGGAACACCTGCGTTCCTCTAATACAGCCATTCTTGTGAGAGAATCTTCTCAAAATATCTACCCACCCTGAGTTAGGTAACTGCTGTCCCTTCCTGCCATTTGAGATCGAAGTATGAAAAGGCTGCCTACATTTGCTAACTTCAGGGTACTGCAATATCCCCGATGGCATCTTTATACGCTGCCCACACTTGAGTACAACATCCATTTATTCAACTTTCACTGGTTACTCCCTGCGAATGTTCCATGTTTTTTCCAGCTGGGACATCAGCTAAACCAGTAATTGGCTTTTGGAATAGCTTTAGGAGACAGGGCTTTCCACCTTTCAGGATTATAGAATCATATCAAAATGAGATTCTGTTATTGAGCTGATCATCTATTTGAGAAAAAAAAAATAACCTCTTTGCTGGGAATAATGGGCAAATGGTAATTCTGTGGCATGTGGTGGTATCATGATAACTCAAATTATCCCCACTGGTAGCATGAGATGAAGGATGCTGTTCAGATGGAGGTCAAGTGGCTGGCATAGTTGGTAACTATAGTAATGATCATGATTATAAGACTGTGGAGTCAGCTGCTGGCTTTTTCTCACAAGCCTAGAAAGCCATAAATAGTGAAAAGGACAAATTGAAGTCCTTAAATGCGCAACTAAGAACAAACTGAAGAAAAAAATCAGAAAATCTTTAGGACCATTTTGAAGAGGCTCTCATCTCCTAGAATTGCAATAAATGTATATTAAAAACTGCTAAATTACAGCACCATACAAATATCAAATTTTGAAAGAATTTTATGCTAAATGAGTCACTAATAAGAAAATAAACCTTGAAACATGAGGTGGGGACCTTGTGAGCAGAGGTGGGCAATGCTAAAATCCAAACAGCCAAATACCCCTGAAGCTATTTTGCCTTCAAAAATATCCTCCCTCCACACCCACACTCACCCAATACACACGCACATACACACACATACACGCACACACATGGGCACACACACATTGAAGGGCTAACATCCTTCTGCATAAATGATTTTATGGTTGATCTTTGTATTAGCAACGTCCTTTACTTTCTATGTTCTGATGCTTTAATATCTGGAGTCTTGCTGCCCCTGGAGAGACCGGCCTCCCAGTCAGCCAGTTCCTAGAGATAGTAAACAATTCAAATGTGAGTGTACATTTCAAATATAAACCAACTAATCCAGAGCCCACACTGATTCACCTCCCTTTTCGGGCTCTCACACTCTGGGCCACTATCCACCTGCCCTAATCCCCCCAGGCTCTAAGTACCAGATGATGAGTAACAGTCCCTGTGTCCCAGACACTGTTGAAACTACTCAAACTAGCCAATCCTAAACATGCTTACTCTGTCTCACCGATTCCTTCCTATGGAAACCACAACAGAGGTTCTCACTCTCAATTCCCCTTTTCCCTCTGCCTGTGTCAACAACTCGTTGTTCCCCATGTGATCCCTCATGGCACAGCAAACCCCCTCCTCTTGGGAAGTATGGGTGATAAGCTGTCTTTTTAATGATAATCATTTCCTGATCTTTTGGCCTTACTATGACTCAAAAATTTTCTCTTAATATACTATAATTTAAAACAGTCCTCTGGCTGTTTCCTCAGAAGAGCTTGCTGACTCATTTCAGGGCATACCTTCACCTCACCTTTTTGCCTTCATGCCCATGAAAAGTTAAATATTCATAGGTTAGACTGGAAATATCATGGCATTCCTCAAGAGGAGATAGTCTATATTCCAAATATGGTATAGGATGTCACTAATTTCTATCATTAGGAGTTTGGAGAATATTTTACAAGTGGGATCTACAGATATTAAAGTAGAAAGGATAAAATATAAATATTGATTATGACAATATATTTATAGGCATACTTATCTGTGAAATAGGGTTTGCTGTATTGAATTGGGTATCCAGGAATGGAGCTAGTAGGAAATCTTTAAACTTCCAAACTCTCCTAAACCTCGCCAACCTCCCTTACTATCTTGGATAATTGAACTTGAGCTCAACAATAGCCCACAGTCATTGGGGATCAAATACCAAAACGTCACAGGCTGAGTTTGAGGGCTTGGGTTGCCATGAACGTTAGACCAACTCTGTGATGTTTAAAATGCTCATTTACTGGGGCACCTGGGTGGTCAGGTGGTTATGCATCCAACTCTTGATTTTGGCTCCAGTCATGATCTCACGGTTTGTGGGTTCGTGGGGCTCTGTGCTGACAGCATGGAGCCTGTTGGGATTCTCTCTCTCTCTCTCTCTCTCTCTCTCTCTTCTCCTCCTCCTCCTCCTCCCCCACTCATGTTCTCTCTCAAAAATAAGGAAACATTTAAAATTCTCATTTACCTATAAAAATTCCCCTCTCTGCAATGACCCAAAGGAGACAACATTCACCAAATTATTTAAAAAATGTATTGGTGAGAGGCACACCAGAATGCAAAGCTCTATAGTGGTCACTTTTAATAAGCCAAATCGAACAATGAGGGATTCTGCAATAAAATTGGGCCCCATCATCTTGGCAGAAATAATAGGAACCTAGAGACATATAGGTCAGGTGGAAACGTAGATCTGTGAGTGCATTTAGAGTAATAAGCCCCTGAGTTAGATGGTAATCTTATTTTTGAAGGACAGAGGTCTTTGGCAATGGTTACTTGACCAAGAAGTTACCAGGAATAAAATAGAATAACAGCCTAGGAATGTGCAATGTATCCAAGTATAAAATTCTAGAGCTAGTTGCAGTAGGGGATTTATGGCACACACATTTTCCCAATGTCTCATCATATAGTAGGAATAGGTACACTTAATTACTGTCAGAATCCCTTCATGGGTTCTTTGATCTGTATAGTGATGGCTGTTATGATAGAAAAGACCAGATAGAAGCCAAGAGAGTAAACGAAAAGCCAAGCCAATCTGCGACAGATGTGCAGAGATTAGTACCAACTACAAATATTTTAAAGACATAGGGATAGCGATTCCTGCCCAACCTCATTCAATCACCTATTAGCCAGTGCGAAAGATAAGCAGGTCGTGGAGAAAAACTATAGATTATTACAAAATTAATCAGGTGATGATGGTAATCACCATTAAGTCACTGAAGTTAGTGTCTTTATTAGAGTGAATTAACACATACAGTCTCTTGTGTGCAAGAACTTTTTTTTTCCCCCCTGCCTATCAATAAACTTGACCTAAAACATTTTAAACTTAATAAGCAGTGATGTCAGTATACACTAACTCTCCTGACTTAGGGCTATGTCAGAGTAAAGTCAAAAGATTTCCGCTCATTACTGTTATTTTATATTGATGACAGAATTCTAACTGGATCTGATTATGAGAAGTTAATAAACCTTCAAAATGCTATAGTTAAGATACATCCATTCAAGAGAACGGGTTATAAACATTGCAAAATTTCGGAGACTTCCCATCTCAGGGAAGTTTCCATGGCTCAGTAGTGTAGAGAAAATCTCACAACGTCCTCTTTAAAGTGAAAACAGGTTGCTGCACCTTTCACGGCCCACCATAAAGAAAGAGGGTCGGTGCTTGTTGGGACTCTTTGGTTTGTGAGACAACCTATTTCATACATACATGTACATCTCTGACCCATTACTGGATAACCCATAAACCTGCCAGTTTTGAATGGTACCTGGCATAAGAAAACACTGAAGGAGGGAAAAGATGCCCTGCGATTTGGATTCATTGAGGAGACCTGATACTATCAAACATTCTTATGGCAGATGGAGATGCTCTGCGGAGCTCTTGAAAAGCCTCAACAGGTGAATTAGCACAGACCCCTAAGGTTTGAAAATAAGTCCTGGCCCTTTCAATCACTAACTCCTCTCCACCCGAAAAGCACCTTGTGACTTGGTACGGGGCCACCCTGAGAACAAAATATCTGATGATGGGATAGCAGGCAATCATGCGTCCCTTCCTGCACACAATCAACTGGATCATAAAATTGGATGAGAGTGGTAGTATGCCATTCTGTAATGGAAAGGGAATTGATGAGACTGGACCTGAGCAAGTCTGGAATGCACAGATAAACAGCAGAAGAGTTAGGCTCAGATACACATGTTTTCACAAGACCTTGCCACTTCTCTCTCAACCTACATCTACGATTAATGTGACTATATAGTGAACATCCAAACCAACACTCTCTTGAGAGTGAAAAGTGACGCTGTTAATAATTAAGATGGGACAGTGGGTCTAAATCAGGAGTGTTCTGGGCAAACCAGGATCTATTATCACTCTACTTATGATCATTTTATAGAGAAAGAAAAGAAAGAAAATGTATAGGCTTAGTTTAATAGAATAATGTGCACCGTATGCAAGAAACAGTTCCTATGATACAGCGCCATTCAGGAATGTCATTGGAAGGCTGTAGGGAAATCCCCCAGGTCAGCAGACTTGTGGGAAGAAGGAATATGTTTTCATACACAAGGAGAGATAGCCTGGAATTTAGATCTGTGTGTATTCATGGACAATGGCTAATGGGTTGGCTGATGAATCAGGGTCTTGGAAAAAAAAAACAAAATTGGAAGATTAGTGACAAGAAATTTGGGGTGAGGTATGGACCTCTCAAAACAACCAAAGAGTGTAAAAATAGTTGTGACCCCTGTAAAGGCCTACCAGTGGGCTCTCATTATGAACAAAGCTTTCGAAAATGAGCTGGAGCATGTGAACGACCCTATGACTGTCGGTCATCCAGGTGCTTTCTCAATGGAACTATTTACAAAGTTGGTATTAACAGTGGGAATGGGGGTTTGGACAAGAAGTAATTTGCTCTCCCAGGCTCATTTGGCTCTGGCTACTGTGCTCACTCTGCCAAAAGTAAATGCCAATGTTTCACTCCCAATTTCATTTTATTCCCTGGGGGTACTAACTGGCCACCTCGTGACATGTTGATTAGCTCAGATCCCTTATAACATGGAGGTGTTTATTAGGTAGATTTTGTTACAGTAAAAATCAATCTCAAACCATCCACTGTTTTAAGTAGCTTAACCCAGTAAAAAACAACAGAAAAAACTATTTCTTGTTCATGTTACATTTGTTGACCTCAGGTCTGCTCCATTTGGCTCCTCTTCTACTATTCTGATTTGGAACCCATGGTGAAGGAGCACACCAATTTGGTGTATCCTAGTCTGTGACAGAGGGGAAAGTCAGAAGAGGTTGAAAGGGATCAACTCATAAAAAGCCTCTGCTTTCTGTGTGCAAATGGCATAAATAACATCCGCTCATTTTCTTTTGACCAAAACAGTCCCTGTGACTAAGCCCCACAATGGGGATAGGAAAAGGATTCTCCATAGGCTGTTTACCAGAAGGATAGGCAAATCGCATAAGTGAAAGGCATTGGCATATAATACTCTTATAAGGGAAAGACCTGATACCTGAGGCAATAATGCAGTCTTCCACAAAATGAGAGGAAACCACTCCATCCCATCCTGTACATGCACATAGGAACACATATATTCTAGAAACATATGACTATATCCACAACTCTTCTGTGAGGACTACCATATATGTAATTATAGAATGTCTTATCAATTGTCCTGGTATTCCATACAAAATATCCTTTGAACAAAAGATATATGTTCTAGCAATGCAAAGATGGCATATAATTCATAGGTATTACCATATCTTCCATCAGCACATGTTTGATAGCAATATTTAATGGTCTAAAAAATTAAGATGTCACTCAAAAGGTTTATTATATGCCTCAAATAAGTGGCCAATATGTAGTGCAATCTCTGCCATAGATGGGATGAATGTGTTTAAGAGCCAGAGTGGAGCTGAGAGAGTGATTTTTCTCAGTATTAAAAACATAACCTATTGGAAGGATTTTGGCTCCCCATCTCCGTTAATATGGGCTCTCTGGGTATTTAGATTTTTGTGCTCAAAAAAAATAATACTTCCACCATAATGATTTTATTAAATTGTAAGTTGAGATTGCACTCTGATCAGTTTATGTTTACTCCTGTTGATACCACAGATGGAGAAGGGATTATTGCATTACCTGAGCTGACTTGCCCTGATTTTCAAGGAGAAAATGCCCTGATGTAACACAGTGGGAAAAAGGACGGCAATTTCAGGAGCCCAAGTAATTCATGATTCAGTAGCTCTCCTTTGTAGTGCTTTGACCAATAGTTCAGGTCAGCAAGAAAATGTGGGAATATAACCAAAGGCTTAAATACTGTAGGAATAAGGATTTGAGCTATTTCACCAGATAATAATGTCATTCAGATGGGATGTGGATAAAGGTTAGGAAGACATAAACTATAGCAGAAGGCACCTGAAATTGCCAACTTGGGTCACACAACCAACCAATGAAGTGAGAACTACAGCAATTACTATGTTTATAGTAATTGTTTATTTTCTTTCCTTCTTCTGGTGGTAGCTAGAATTTCACATTCCATGTTGGTTCTAGAACTTTTTGTGTCTTTTGTATTAGGGAGACCGTTTTCACCTGGAGGAATGATAAGACTGGATGCCAAAGGAAAAAAAAAAGGAATGAATTGTGCTCTCTATTTTTCATTTACCATTTCTAATATGCTCTCCATTACTTTCAACCTTCTTCTGTGACCAGATAGAACTGTATAAACTGCATATGATTAGATTTATGAGAGTAAGCACAAGGGGAAGATCTTGTAATTGCATTTTAACACTCACCGGCAAGAATCCACCACAAAGGAGGCATTAAATAATTCAGTAGACAAAATGACTTGGTCAGTTGATATCAGCCAGCCTCTGTCTTCAGTCATGGCCAGCATTGGCCAGTTGCTCTTAAGTGGAGCAGCCATGGTGTAATGGTGTGGATGGAGGATAGGCTTGGGCTCAACAGCATGGGCTCACTCATCAAGGCTACACCCACTAATACTGCTGCCAGTTATCTAAACTTCTAGCAACTGGAACCAGTCCTGGGACCTCAAAAAGACACCGCCCCAAGACCAGTTGAAGCAGTGAGTGTTGTAGTGTTATAGTTTGTCTTACTTACTGTCCTCTTGTTAGTTTCCCTAAAGAAAGAGACTAAACTGTTCTTAGGTTGATTTCTGAGAATAGTGTGTTATGTTCAATTTGCTTTTATTAAGAATTTTGGCTTCCATGTATGAGTTGCCTGTAACATATTTTTCTTATTTTTTTCTCTCTTAAAGGTTTTACTATATTTTCCTTATCCTGATGTTGAGGAAACTTGAAAGTTATATGGCTTAATATGGGTTTTTCTTCACTTATGGTACAGGTTTAGCAAATCATTACAATCTAAAGGTTGATATTTTTTTCCATTCTGGGGAAGTTTCTCATATCACTTCTTTGGTGATTTATAATATCCCCTTTTTCTTTATGGAATTCGTAGTAGTTGGGTAATTCTTTTTATTTTCCGTATCTTTGTCTTTTTTCTCATTTTTCTCACAAAAGGTTGGTAGTTGTAAACTAATAGGTTTAGTTAGTAGAGCCAAATTTACGAAAATTTAATGTATTGTTAGACTTTAATGTATAGTTAATATTCCCAAATAATACGATTCTGCTTTTTAAGAATTGTTTAGATACCTTTCAATGCATTGGTTGATGTTTTCATAACATAAATAATGGTGTAGACAAATAAGGATGCCAAACTCTGTAATAAAATCACCAGTTCAGTATTCCATTTATTATTTCCAGGTGATATATTTAAGTTTTATGTCTGTATCTCATTATTTTTATTATAAAATATAGCATACATACAACAAAATATAAGAAATGTGTATGTGCTCTAAAGAATAATAATAAAGAGAACATATGTGTAAGTAAGACCCTGCGCTGAAATGAAACAGCACCATGCCTGAGAAACCCTTCTACCCAGCACAGCTTGACTGTTTTTTTTTTTTCCCCCTGCAAAAAGCAAGCCTATGATAGCTATGAGTTCAATCTACTAAATATTTTAGATTCTTCTCCCAGCAGATGGTGGGATTTCCTACTCCATCTCCTAGATGTTAGGTATGGCTATGGGATTAGCTTTAGCCAATGAAATGTGTACAGAAGTAATGCATATTCTTACAAGCAGAAACTTGATGTGAGCCAATGCACAATTCAGTACCTCCTCTTTCCTACTTCTACATCAACCACTGACGTTGAAGATCGTGGTAGGTTTATCATTTTTCCCAGATTGAGGGCAACGTAACATAGAACTTCCCTGTCAATTTGCAACAGATATAATATAAATGAGAATTAAACTTTGATTCTTTGATGTCCTTGAAACTTGACAGTGTTATATGAGTGCCATCCCAAGACGATCAGGAATAACTATCATTAAATGAAGTTGAGGTTTTGGGTACTTGTTGCAACAAGACAGACCACGCATGATGGAGAAACATGGGGACTGTCAGCACAGGGATTTGGGAGAGATTAATTTATAGGATTTGGATTTATGTCAGGTAATTTGGGGAAGGTTTCAAGTAAGCGAGGTCATCCTACTCTGGATTGGGTGTTCTCAGTAAGCAGGGTTAATTCCGTGATGTAGTATCTCAATATCTTTTATTTAGAATTCAATTAAAGGGGAGCTGTAACTGGTAAAGTAGCAAACATTACATAGCTAGCCAAGTTGAGGAGGGTGGGCAATGTTTGGGTATAATCATGGTTTGCACAGAGTTTTTTTTTTTTTTTTTTTTTCCTGTGCTCAGGCATGATCATTGAGTGGTTTTATTTTCTCGTTGCTTTATCCTGGTTAGAATAACCTTGTCTACTGTTGGTGTTGTGTGAAATCGTTTATGTCCAAGGAGAAAACACTAAATCCTAACTATTAGAGCCAGGCCAGCTTCCTGTTGAGAGCAGTCATGAGCTATTTTAAACCTTTTCCTTTTCTAGTCCCCTCTTTTGTCCAAGGCCAAAGTCAGGAGGTAGGACATTAATCCAAACTATGTACATCTTTACCATCGCCAAAATTTTGTTGATGAAGAGGTTGCCTAGATGATATGTCTGGTTTTGGCCTGGAGTTCCCCTCCTGGTCATATGTTAGAGGATAAGTTGTCTAATCATATGACTTGCCAAAGTCTGGGTAGTTGCATTTAAGCCTCTAAATAAGATTCACGAGCTAAATGCAACACAGGAAATTACCAGATATAAAATGGTTATATTAGTTCCTGTAAAAAGCCCCAAAGTGAGAACTGTATTATTAAGGAAAATTTAAAAAGACAATGAAAATATATCTGGAAATCCAGCTGAGTTTCCTCTAAAGGTAGATGTTTCCTGGAGCCTAGTCATGAACTACTCTATTATATATATATACACACACACATATATATATATATGTATATGTATATATATATATATATATATACACATATATATGTATATATGTATATATATATACACACATATATATGTATATATATATATATATATACACACACATATATATATATGGTGTTTGATATAGCCCAACCTTTTCCTCCTTGACTAAACTAAGAGGCAATCATGTGATTTTAAGGACTCTTATAATTACAGTGGGTCTACTCAAATAATCCCAAAAGACTTCCCATTTCAAAATCCTCAATCATATCTGCAAGTCCCTTTTACCACAGAAGGTAACATATTCACAGCTACCATGGATTAGGACTTAGACATTTTTGGGCTACTGGAAAGGCCATTGTTCACCCTGCCACCATCTGCCTTCTGGCTCTCTAGCATTCACATCCATTTCATATAAAGGATACATTTGCCCCATCCTGAAGTCCCGATTAATTGGGATACATTATAGTATCAGGTCAAGTCCAAAACCTAATGTAAGTATCATTAGCTCAAAAGCTCCAAACCTCATTATCTAAACCACTTAAATTAGGTAGGTGGTTTCTGGGTATATTGCATCCTAGGGAAAACTTTCTCTCCATCAATGAATCAGTGAAGGTGGAAAATAAGTTATTTACTTCCCAAATAAAAGTGTGAAATAGGCATAGAATAATAGTTATAGATACTCTATTTCAAAAACGGAGAAGATGCAAGAACAATGGAATCATCAGTCTCCAGCAGTTTCAGAATCTAACAGGGATAACTCTATTAGGTTTCAAGCCTTGGGAATAATCCTCTGTGGCCCATGGATCCACCCTCTGTGCCCATGATTCTGCCTCAGACTCATCCACCCTTTTCCAGAAAGGTAACATGTGTTTGCAGCTCATTAGCTTTATAAACTCAAAAAGTATTATATGAACATGTTTACACTATGAAAATGCAAACCATCAGAAGTGTGTGATTAAACATCAAATATACTTAGGGGTGCCTGGGTGGCTCAGTCAGTTAAGCATCTGATTTCAGCTCAGGTCATGAGCTCACGGGTTGTGAGTTCAAGCCCCATGTCAGGCTCTGTGCTGACAGCTCAGAGCCTGGAGCCTGCTTCGGAATTCTGGGCCTCCCTCTCTCTCTGCCCTCCCCCACTCCTTCCCCTCCCCTCAAAAAACATTAAAAAATATTTTTTAAAAGGTCAAATATACTTATTACGTGTACCACTCCAAAAACAGCTGCTTCCATTAAAGAAACATTGGAGTTATGAGTTTGATACTCTCTATATCACTTTATTTATATATATGCAAAATGTGTATAAAGAAAAGAGAGAAAGAAAAAGACAACTGGCTCTGATATTTTAGATATTCTAGAAAGATAGTATTTGACCAGTTTATCTGCTAATGTGTTCTCTATGATCCATAGGAATGTGAATTTCCATAGAATGTGTCAAGAAAAGTAGTCAAGAATTGTTACATTTTTAGGGTGTTTTATAGGAAAAGGTCAAGATATCCATATTCATAAAACGTTTCAAAATAATGCAAAGCATCGTGTTTCTCCAGCTCAGTCTTAATTTTGTAATAATTATACTTCAGCCCTATTTTGTCAACATCTCACTTGCTCATTCAGCTCTACTCCAAGGACAATTTCTAGTATCACTCAGGGGTGGTATATATCACAGATATATCAACTCCTGACAGCGTGGAAGACTGCAGTATTCATGCTACTTTCCATATATTTTTTTAACAGCAGAGACCCAATAATTTAAAATAGAATTGGCAGCTATGGAGTGTGAAATCAGTGTTGGCATAAACACAAGAATTTTTCATACTCCCTTTAGTCACACTCCCAGCTTCTCCTCTCACTGCTCTGGTATAAAATACCCTTCTCTCTTTTTCCCTTAACAGGTGTTATTAAGAGTCAATTTTCATGCTGTATTCTTTGTCGAATTTTTGAAAGACGTTTAACCTGAACAGAGATTTTGAAGAATGGCTTGTCTGTGGAAACAAAATGTGATTTTACATTAGTTACATCAGGGCTCTTATGCTTATTTTCTATTTGGGGCGATCTGTAGAGGTCTTTAGCATTAGAAAGTGGAAGGGCCCTGTAAAATAATGATGCTGGCCATTTAAATGTCCATTTCCACCACATTTATATTCTTCAACAGTGTTAAACATAACTTAGGACAAATAGTCATAAATAGAGTGTACTGTGTTGAAAGAAGTTTAATCAGAAGGAGTAAACATCTCTGCTATTCTTCATGCATTTATTCTGTGGTGTGAGAAATACTGACCTTGAGGGATGGGAGAATTTACTGGAAGCATCTATGTGTCAAATTTAGTGAGTAGAAATACAAGCAGATATATTAGTAAATTCAAAAGAAGTCACTAGTTCTGTCACAAACTTACAGAAAGAAGGGAAGAATCAAGAAAGAGGAAACAAACAGAACCCTGGATGGTTCTCTTGATCTCTAAAGTAAGAGGAGTCAACAACACTAAAAATTTAGCCAGATGGAATTAGACTCCCTAACGTCTGCACTAATACACGTAAGTGAATTAAATAATACTTAGACCGAGGAGACTCATACATAGTCCAGGAAGCTCCATACCCCAGAAAATGTCAAATTCAAGCATTACGTAAAATGCATACTTGAGAGAGCTTTGGTATTCTCCAGACCCATAGATTCTCTCACTTACTTGATTAACATCATCATAGGTTGTAAATCATATAGGTACATATTCACGTCTTACCTGTTCAAGTTCCCCACATTAAAAATCCACAGAAAGAATCATGGATGAAGTAACTTCACATACACACTGTCCTGATAAGGTGGTCTGGAAGTGGAACAGCATGGGAAGCTTGCTGGTTGGATTTCTATTAGTGCCCCAACTAACACCCAGGAAACTAGACACTGAAAAACAGACTCACCTATTTCAATCACTTATTCCTTCATTCAAGAAATATCTACTATGTGACCATGTTAGTAGCACTCCCTAATTATTCATTAAACTGGACATTTGCGTTTTATTGTTGTAAGCTACATCAGTTATGTCCGTAATCAAAATTAGAGAAAGGTACATAGTAGAAGCAGAAAACAACATAATGACAGGAACAGAAAACCAAACAGGTGAATTAAAAGAAAAAGTTGAAAAAATCCACAGAATAATCAAAAGGAGCAGAAATTAAAATATGAAGAAAATATCTTTTAAAAGGAGAATAGAGGGGCGCCTGGGTGGCGCAGTTGGTTAAGCGTCCGACTTCAGCCAGGTCACGATCTCGCGGTCCGTGAGTTCGAGCCCCGCGTCAGGCTCTGGGCTGATGGCTCGGAGCCTGGAGCCTGTTTCTGATTCTGTGTCTCCCTCTCTCTCTGCCCCTCCCCCGTTCATGCTCTGTCTCTCTCTGTCCCAAAAATAAATAAAAAAACGTTGAAAAAAAATTAAAAAAGGAGAATAGATACAAGAGTTCCAAAATACATCTGAAAACAACAGATGCAGGAAGATAAAATATGTTTGGGGTTGACAAAAGACAAGTTTTCAAACCAAATGATTCAATTTGCTGGGGAAACTATTGTTCTAGTTTAATCCTAAGAAAAATCAAACTTGAGGTAGACAAAAGCCTTTTAAGAATTGTGTCTGGGAAAAAAATCACACACACACACACACACACACACACACACACACACACACACACACACACAGTATATTCATGTAAGAAGTAATCAGCCAGGGTGGCTTTATTCTTCTATTGCAACATACGAACACTGGAAGATTCTTTAGCAGCATAAAATGAGTTTTGAGAGGAAAAAATGTTACTCAAAAAAAAAAAAAAAAAAAAGATATATACAGCAGAAAATCACTTAACTTTCTTGAAGAATTTCATTGCAAAATTCACGTCAAGATAAAATACATAATGTGGGGTTCCTGGGTGGCTCGGTTGGTTGATCAATCAACTCTTGATTTCAGCTCAAGTCATGAGCTCATAGTTCATCGTTCAAACCCTGCATTGGGCTCTGTGCTGACAGTGCGGAGCCTGCTGGGGATTCTCTCTCTCCCTCTCTCTCTGCCCCTCCCTGCTCTTGCTCCCTGTCTCTCAAAAAATAAAAAAGATGGAATTCATAACCTAACATAGGTCCAATCACTTGTTACTTGGCTGCAGTATCCACATACCAATTCATCATTATCCTTTACCTGGATTCGTGTAAACACCTCTTAACTGGTTTCTCTGCTTACAGTTTTTCATTTCTATGATCTATTCTCAAGTATTCAGTGATCTTGTTGAAATGTAAGTAAAAATGTGTCACTCAGCTGTTCAAAACCTTGTAATAGTGTTATATCTCATGCAGAGTAAAATCCAAGCTTCTTGTGTTTTCTATGGTCTCCCAGGGCTCGGCTCTGCTTTTGTTCCCTTACCTCACCTACTCCACCTCCTCCCCCTTCTCAGCCTAAGTCCACTAGCCTTCTTGAACATGCCAGATCTAAGACTCCCTCCATGCCCTTCTATTTTCTCTTCCCTCTATTTGAAATATTCTTTGATCAAATTTCCCTTAGTCGCCCTTTTTCACCTCATGTTTTACTATAATATCACCATGTCACTGATGATTTCGTGATTTCAGACCCCAATTTACCCTTTCAAACATTGTTTTCTTTCCTTGTTGAATTTTTAGCATATACATTTTCCTTTTAACCTGTATATTGTATTTAAGTCTTGGTTTTTAT
Source organism: Puma concolor (assembly GCF_028749965.1). Classification (NCBI taxonomy): domain Eukaryota; kingdom Metazoa; phylum Chordata; class Mammalia; order Carnivora; family Felidae; genus Puma; species Puma concolor. Next base: position 24,925,306 of record NC_141670.1, read on the forward strand.
TCTACCACCGTGTTAGTATCGTAGGAACAGGGACTTTTGTGCTTTTTGTTTATTACTGTACACAAATGCTTTGAATTTTAGCTGATACACACACACACACACACACACTGATTAAATATTCATTAAAATGTGACATTTTAAAAATTAACATCTAATTTGCGTACATAAATTGAGAAAAGAAGGATATACCCTTGATGTGATAAAGAATTTCTATCTCGGAGCACCTGGGTGGCTCAGTCAGTTAAGCGTCCAACTTCGGCTCAGGTCATGATCTCATGGTTCATGGGTTCAAGCCCCACTGTGAGCTCTGTGCTGACAGCTCAGAGCCTGGAGCCTGCTTCAGATTCTGTGTCTCCCTCTCTCTCTGCCCCTCCCCTGCTCATGCCCTGTCTCTCTCTCTCTCTCTCAAAATAAATATTAAAAGTATTTTTAAATACAAAAAAGAATTTCTATCTCAAACTAATAGAAATCGTATTTAGTGGAGTGGAAAAAGTGATAGTTAGACTCCAAACTTAGTGATTATATACTCCAAGCTGGAAGCATTATAGTCCAGATTAGTGGTCTTTTTATCATTAGTATTCAGCATTGTATACTAAGATTTATAGCAGATGCCACTAGATAAATAAAATTTCTATAAGGCAGAAGATAAAATACCTTCTTTTGTGCATATGGTGATCATCTACCATGAAAGTACTAGTGAGATCTGTAACAAGAGAAAATGGTGCCTATTATATGACAGCTAAAAAGACTAGTTCCAGAGCACAAATAAACTCCTTTCATTATAGCAAATACTTGGCATGCAGGAAGAGGTAAGTAACACTCACTCGGAGAATCAGAAAAGACTGTTTATTCTGCACTGGTGCTGGCCCAGCAGAGTCCTCTCCAAAGGTTGAGCATCCGGCTCAGGTTTTACTGATCTTTTGTATATATGTGCTTCTGGGTGGGCAGGACTAGTATAGTTAAGTTTCTGGCTCCTGGCTGCTGGCTGATGTAAGAGGCAAGCAAGATTACAGAAGCCAAAAGCATGCAAGGGGAGTAGCCAGCCTTGGACATCTTGCTGGCCCTCTTTATCTCCTCTTACTGGCTTTCCTTCTCACTTGGGGGCCCCTAGAGCAATTTGGGATGAATTTGAAGTAGCTAAAGGTCCTGTCGAAAAGGCAGAAATGTACATAGTGAAGTATTTTATTCTGGTTATTTTATATTGGATTATAATTGACATATTAATTTCAGGTATAAAAGATAGTGACTTGATATTTTTATACATTATGAAATGATCCCCACAATAGGTCTAGTTACCATCTGTCACCATACAAAGTTAGTACAATATTATTCCCTATGCTGTACATTATATCTGCATGACTTACCTATTTGATAACTAGAAATTTGTTTCTCTTAGTCTCCTTTATCTATTTTACCTGTCCTGTACTCCACTTCCCTCTGGCAACCACCAGTTTATTCTCTGTATCATGGGTCTGTTTTGTTTTGTTTGTTCACTTTTTTTGTTTTTTAGATTCCACATATATGTGAAATCACATGGTATATTTCTTTCTCTGACTTATGTCACTTAGCATAAACCCTCTAGGTATATCCATATCATTGCAAATGGCAGAATTTCATTATTTTTTATGGCTGAGTAATATTCCACTGTGTGTATATGTGTATATATATCCATTTATCTATCAATGGATACTTAGGTTTCTTCTGGTTATTATTGATATGCTTTCAAAACATATCTCTTGGTAGAAGAGGCCTGGGAAGTATGGGTTATTCTCTGTGATCTCTTATTGAATACTTTACCTTTCTGATTTCCCTCACACAAAGCCCTCCGCTTCCTTGGTTATTCTGGGTGTTAGTTCTCCTTTGAACAACTCTGTTTTCTTTTCTCCTCTACATCAGTCAGAATTTCTTACAATATCAGAACATTGGTTGCATGGAATATGTAGCAATGTGTATACTGAGTCAAAGAAGAATTTTCTTGTTAGAATGTCATAACAGTACACATGGCTCAATGTTGGAGGAATAAGAGCCCTTCTTCGTCAATAAATGAATTATTTTCAGAAATTGATGATTAACACATTTAGAGAGGAGTTAAACTGACTCAGTTAAACTGAACTCAGTTAAACTAAATCAAACTTAGCAACTCAAATCAGATTACTCTGCCATCTTTCTGGGTAGTTTGTTTTCAAAAACATGCTTTTATTTTATTTTTCTTTAATCTTGGATCTTATGGATCTTTTAAATTGTTTTCTGTGGAAACTCCCCTTTAGGGGAGTATCTTCTCTACAGGAAAGCTGACTTTAAATATGTTATGCTGGCATATTATATATTGATTTACAAACACATTTTGCATTAGTAAGTAGTCACTGCTCATGACCAAACTGGATGCATTTCCTTTTGTATGGATTCTAATTTGTTCTAAGAAGTTAATTCGCCAAAGAGTTCATCATGATTCTTTCTCTCAAACCTGTTACTAATTTTTCCTCCTTGATTTATTGTTGGTGCATTGAATGACCTGTATATGCCTCTACTTGCCCTTGTCCTATCAGTTCTATCACCTGAATTGCAATTTTCTTTTCTAAAGTAACCACAATCAGGGGTACCTGGGTGGCTCAGTCGTTTGAATTGTCCAACTTTGGCTCGGGTCATGATCTCTCAGTTCATGAGTTCGAGCCCCACATCAGGCTTGCTAATGTGAGTACATAGCCCACTTCAGATCTTCTGTACCTCCCTCTCTCTATCCCTACCCCCGCTTGTGGCATACTGATGAACTGATCATTCTGTTTTGTTGTGTCAGTTTTTATTTTAAACAAAGTTTAAATTTTGACATGTATTTATTGATGCCAACAAAAACCACAATGTAAAAAAATAAATAAAACAATAAAAACATAATGTAAATTAGAGTAGACTAATATGTTAATTTCTCTCTTGCTTAAATGTAAGTTCATTTTCTCACATTCACATGACCACTTTCTTATAGCCTCATGCACACAAACATACACACAAATATACATAAAGGCATAATGTGTCATATATTCTAGCCAAAATTTAAAAAACCACTATACATCAATATTTATCTCAAGTTAAAATAATGTGATTGGAGAAATATCTCGGAATAAGATTAATTTTTAATTGTTGCAAAAAAATATAATTGTTTATCATCACCTAAGGAATTGGCTACAAAAATCTAAGTAACTCATGATGGAGTGTAAAATTTATAGTATTTGTCATCATAAAAATAATATAATAGGGGCGCCTGGGTGGCGCAGTCGGTTAAGCGTCCGACTTCAGCCAGGTCACGATCTCGCGGTCCATGAGTTCGAGCCCCGCGTCGGACTCTGGGCTGATGGCTCAGAGCCTGGAGCCTGTTTCCGATTCTGTGTCTCCCTCTCTCTCTGCCCCTCCCCCATTCATGCTCTGTCTCTCTCTGTCCCAAAAATAAATAAACGTTGAAAAAAAAATTAAAAAAAATAATAATATAATAGAAGTAAAGTATCAAGAGTGATGCTAAACATTTAAGTTCCTTAATAGTGAAAATCCACACAAAGGACTTCAATAACTGTTTCAAAATATCATTTGAAAATTAGGTATTTTCCCTTTCATTGAGATATATTTTGAACACATTTATTGGTAGGTATATCTAAAAGTAGAGTTGTTAAAGAAGAAGAAAAATCAGTGTACTGCAAAAATTCAATGCACTATATTGAAGAGTACACCGTAATACCGTAACACAATAATCTCAGTAACAGGGTCATCTCAGCCACAAACACAGATCAACATGCATTTCTCCCTTCTTCCCCCCACCCCCGCCGGCCCCGCTTCCCTTAGCTACCTTCTTATCTTGCCCTCTCTTCTTTTCTGTTGTAGACCATTAAAAAAAAAAGTAAGAACAGAGGCTTTATTTTTTTAAAAATTTTTTTTTTTTTCAATGTTTTTATTTATTTTTGGGACAGAGAGAGACAGAGCATGAACGGGGGAGGGGCAGAGAGAGAGGGAGACACAGAATCGGAAACAGGCTCCAGGCTCCGAGCCATCAGCCCAGAGCCTGACGCGGGGCTCGAACTCACGGACCGCGAGATCGTGACCTGGCTGAAGTCGGACGCTTAACCGACTGCGCCACCCAGGCGCCCCAGAACAGAGGCTTTAGTACCACACTAATATTGATGTAAATTTTGTTTTATCTTCTTAAGTATTTTCTGTTCAATGATCTCAATATCAGCATAATAATTCATATGTGGTAAAATTGTAAAGAAAAATATGTTTATAAAGAAAATATGAAAGTCTAACAAACTTGAGACAAAGAAAATGTTCTATTGTCATGAATGACTCTTATAAATGCATGCACTGATGATAGAACTGCACTTTTATTTTCTTTTAAGATCAGAGAAAGTATACTTTCTCAAAAATAGCCCAGCTAGTTGAAATCACTGTTTATATATACAGAATTAGGTAGAATTCCTTAATAAATCCTGATGGGATTTCCTTAGCTAATGCAAATTAAATATTAAAATTGAAAAATTAAAAACTAAAATTTCAAGAATGAAATTTGAAAAGTTATAAATAAATGGAGATCTATGCCAAGTTCCTGGATTAGAATATGAAATATTTTAAAAAATCAATTATTAATTATTAACTGAGACATTTATAAGCTGATTCTAAAAAAATATATGTAAAATAAAAAAATCAGATTCAATGACAAATCAATCTTGAAAAATAAGGATAAGTCAATCTTGAAAAAAAGGATATTCTCCAAACTTAAAGCTATAGGCTATAGTAGACAAAACAGATATGGTGAATAAATTTTTGAGAAAAGTGGCAAGGAAATTCAATAAGAAAAAGCTAGTTAAAAAAGAAAACATAAAAACTGGATATCCATGTGGAAAAGAAATTAATTATGACCCTTACCTCACAACACATACACAAACTAATTTCAGATGGATAACATAGAACAAAAGTTAAAACTTTAAATTTTTGAGAAAAAAAAATCTTTGCCATTTTTTAGATAGACCAAGATCTTTTAGAAATACACAAAAGACACTGGCCATAAAAATATTCATAAGTTAGAATTCTCAAAATTAAAAATTTTTGTTCATCATATTATATCTTAAAAAACGAAAAAGTAGGACATGGAGTAGAAGAGTAGAAAATATTTGAGATTATAATTATATATACATATATATAATACATGTTATATATGTTATATATATAAAATAGTGTTGTACCTAGAATATATAAAGAATTTATACAATTGAATAATAAAAGGGGAAGTAATTCAATTAGTAAGGTGGGCCAAAGACTTTAACAGATACTTTACAAAGACACATGAATGGCCATCTAATAAGCATATGAAAAGATGACATCATTAATTAACCAGTAAATAAAAATTTTAAAAATGCAGCAACAAAAAAATTCAAAACCACAAGCATGGTTAAATTTGAACAGATTGATAATACCAAACCTTGTCAATGATGTTGAACAGTCGGTGAAGCACTTGGCACTGTGGTGTTTTGAGTGGGAATGTAAAATAGTAGACCCACTTTAGAAAAAGATGTCTTATAAATTAAATATAACCCTACTCTACTTCTGCAGAAATATACAACCAAAATTGTTATACAACAGTGTTCATTGTAGCCCTATTCATCATAACCCCAGACTAGAAACAACCCAAACGTCCCTCAAATGCCAATTGGATGTATAAATACAAATAATACAGGAGTCATACAATACAATACTACTCAGTAATCAAAACAAACAAATCACTGTCACATGTAACAACATGCATGAATTGACAGAATGCATTTAGTAAAAGAAGCCAGATTCAAAAAAGTATAAATGGTATGAGTCCATTCACTCACAGTTAAAGAACAGACAGAAATAATTTATTACAGTAGTAAATATGAGAGTGGTAGCTGCCCCTGGGGCAGAGAAAATTGAATACACAAGGACAAATGGAAACTTGCTCGGGTGACAGAAATGTTCTATATATTAATTGAGGTGACAGTTTCATAGATTATTACATTTGTTCAGACTCTAAACTGTATATTTAAAACATGCGTCTTATCACATATAAGAGATCAATTCATAGAAAATAGGATGTGATGGGAAAGGGAGACTGCAAATGCATATGGGCTTGCATGCAACATGAGATAATATTGTCTCCAAAAACTATTTAAAATGAAAAAGAGCATAATATCTGCTTTTCATAAAGAAATAGAGCAATGGAATTTCTCAAATACTATTAGTACCAATATAAATTTCTAAAACCACTTAGAAAAACTGGCATTTGAAAACATTCATTTCTATAACCGAGCAGTTTTACTCCTGGTTATATTTCCAGTAGGAATGTATACACATGTTCACCATGAGTCAATTACTGGAAGATTTATAGCACCAGTATTAGTAAAGGGCAAAAGTTAGAGAATAATCAAATGCAACCCACAGTAGCATGCATAGGTAAATTATGATATATTCATACAATAACATTTTATACAATAATGAAAATGAATGATTTGCAACTATGTAATGGATACATTTCCCAAACATAATTTTGAGCAAAATAAGTCCAATAGACAGAAGAGTGTATGCCCTATATATAACAAAATATCATTATATACAATGCACGAAAACAGATCAAGCCAATCTATACGTTAAAGAGGCAAGTAGTGGGGCACCTGGGTGGCTCAGTGGGTTAAGCATCTGACTTAGGCTCAGGTCATGATCTAACAGTTCATGAGTTTGAGCCCTGCGTCATGCTCTGCGCTGACAGCTCAGAGCCCAGAGCTTGCTTTGGATTCTGTGTCTCTCTCTGCTCCTCCCCCATTCATGCTCTGTCTCTGTCTCTCAAAAATAAATAAATATTTTTTAAAAATTTAAAAATAATTGGGGCGCCTGGGTGGCGCAGTCGGTTAGGCGTCCGACTTCAGCCAGGTCACGATCTAGCGGTCCGGGAGTTCGAGCCCCGCGTCAGGCTCTGGGCTGATGGCTCAGAGCCTGGAGCCTGTTTCCGATTGTGTGTCTCCCTCTCTCTCTGCCCCTCCACCATTCATGCTCTGTCTCTCTCTGTCCCAAAAATAAATAAACGTTGAAAAAAAAATTAAATAAATAAAAATTTAAAAATAATAAAAATAAAGAGGCAAGTAGAGAAGGAGAGAGGTTGACCAATTATATGTAAAGGAGATTCCAAGTGCTGAACCACAAAGAATCTTTCATTGATTTTGTGGTAGATCACTCAAGAGTAGTCAGTATATGGAAATTTATCAGCCTATACACATGCACTTAGATCTCAATCTAAGCTTTAAAAAAAAACTTTTTGTGAAGTTGCATATTGAATAATGCAAAGAGGTGTTCAACACCCTAACCTAAAAAAGCAAATGTCTCATTGATGACTTTAACATGTTAATTGTTTAAAACATCCTGCCACAAAATTGTGGAGGCAACATGGTTTTTTAAAAGGAATTCTGGAGCCGGGCTCAGGAGCCATTACAGTTTTCCCTCCAGCTCTAGTTAAAATGTAACTATGATTATTTAACATTTGTAAACCTTGGCATCTCCACCCATGATATGAGATAATTATGTTAGCTGGTCTGTATGATTATTTCTACCTCTAAAATTCTTTGAATCTGTTGTACCTGAGAAATATAAGTTTAAAATCTTTTAATTTTTAATGCAATTAAGATACAGAATGGTAATAGAATATTCAATGTTTTATTTAGTTGTAAATAATCTCTTAAGTATTTAACAAAAGAGAAAAATAATTTGTTAAACTCTTGATCCCTTCGGGCTTGGCAGTAGCTAACCTTTTGATTAAATTGTAAGTGAAGTCTATAGAAAAGCAAAGGAAACTTTTAGAGTTGGTTACATGTTCGCAGAATATGTTGCGTCCACCTTTCTCAAAATTTCATTGTGGTTTCATTACCTTAGGTTTAAAATACCCATGCAAGGCTTCTGTTTAGGGGAACAATTATCCCATCTTTATTTTTATGATTTCTAAATGCCACATTAACTGCACTGGTATCGATTCAGATAATAAAATGGCAATCAGTATTCAATGAATTGGATAATTTTCTTATGAACGTGAGGACATAGTGTCTATCTGCTTTTATATCCATGTTTTTATTTCAGCTCCCAGGACACCTTTCTTTCACAACCCATTAAGTTTCTCAATGTGTGGAAGCTTTTGGATTATTTAGCTTATCATAATAAAACAGTCCACTCAATATAATCCCTAGGAAAGGTAGACCACATCTGAAATGATTTTTATTTATTCCTCCTTTTTATGGTAATAAAATGATGTCTATTGGTTCTACAAATGCACAAATAAACATTTTTAGGAAAAATTTTTAGGCATCATGACTTTTCATTTTTGTTCTCATTCCCAAGCCAATAAATGTATATAGAAGGATTCTTCCCACTGCCAAAAAGACGAAACAAAACAAAAACTAAAGATCTCCATACCTAAAACTACAAATGTTAGGAAAGCAGTAAACTCCATAGAATAAGAACTATTAAAACTTATAGTAGGCATCCATCATGAATTTGCACTTTCGAAATTGACCTATCCATCCTTTTAAGCAGACGATTGCTGTTTCTGTTAAACCACTCTCATGGTGGCTATGGGCCTGACTTGGTGAACTGGAAAAGTCAACTTTTGAGAGACTCATTGTTACCCTCTCCTGTCATTTTCTAAGGCAGATTTTAAGAGGGTACATGGAGCTATAACATTAGAACCATATACTCATCTTTCTATCAACACCTTCACTGGAGAAGTTTCATGGTCACAAATCCAATGTGCACAAAACAGAACTCATATCCTCTCAGATCTGTTCTTTATGTGTCCATAAAGGACTCCGTTCCCCTGAATTCATGTTTCCACAAGAAAGGACCAAAGTAGGGTTCACATTTCCGCCCCTCTCTTTCTACTTCTTATGTAATTGGTGTATTTGCAAGAAGAAACCTGCTTTGCTTGGCTGAGCTCCTTCAGGACTTCTGTTTTATTCAGCCTACCTGTAGGGAAGATGCTCTCAGATTTGATTTCCCACAATGCATCTCTGAGGGAAATGTCCCAGTAACAATTCTGCCTATGACTGCTTGGGTAAATCTGTTTAATTCACAGGTAAAGATTAGAAGCGTACTGTGCCCACATATGTAATTGGCACACTTCTTTTCAGCTTTATCTATAATTACTATTTTGAACTCCACTTTCTCTCTAAATATATGTATATGTATATGTATATGTATATGTATATGTATATGTATGTGTGTGTGTGTTTTTCTGTATATGTATATGTATATGTGTGTGTGTGTGTGTGTGTGTGTGTATTGGGGGGGGGGGAGAATGTCTTAGGCAAATAACAAATAACAGGTTTACAAAATCTGTGTGTGTATGTCTGTGCACTTTTTTTGAGATAAATGAAATACCATATGTTTAGTTTAGTAGGCTTTTGTGTATTACAAAGTTGTGCAACAATCACCACTACAGAATTTTAGAACATTTTCATCATCCCAAAAAGGAAATTCTATACCCATTAGTTCTCATCCTCCTTCTTCTGCCTTCTCCTCTACCCCCTGTTAGTTACTAATCTACTGTCTTCCTCTATGGATATGCCTATTTTGGACATTTCATAAAAATAGAATCATACACTATGTGACCTTTTAGGCTCAGCTTCTTTTACTTAACATAGTGTTTTCAAGGTTCATCCAGGTTGTAGACAAATCTGTACTTCATTCCTTTTTATGTTGAATAATATTTCATTTCAAAATTTTCATTTTGTTAGTCCATTCGTCAGTTTTGAATATTTGTTTCCATTGTTTGGATTTTATGAATAATGCTGTGAATATCTGTGTACAAGTTTTTTCATGGACATATTTTTTCAGTTATCTTGAGCATATATCTAAGTGGAGTTTTCAGGCCATACGGTAACTCTATTCAACTCTTTGAGAAACTTTTCCAAAGTGGCTGTAACATTTTACATTCCCACCAGCAATATTTGAGGGTTCTAATTTTTCCACATCCACACCAATATTGTTGTTATCCATCTTTTGTATTATAGCCATTCTAGGGGGCGTGAAGTGGTATTTCATCATGATTTGACTTCTATTTCCCTAATGATGTTGAGCATCTTTTAATGTGATTATTCACATGAAGATATTTTTGTATCTTCTCCGGAAACATAGCTGTTCAAACCCTTTGCCCATTTTTAATTTGTGTTATTTGTGCTTTTTAAGCTGTAATAATTTTTATAATTTTAGATATCTGGTGTAGAATTGACCATCATTTTCTCCCATTCTGTGCGCTGTGTTTTCACTTCCTTGATAGTGCACTTTCAGGAACACAAGATTTTATTTTAGATGAAGTCTGATGGACTTATATATTGTTTTGTTCTGTTGCTTGTAGTTTTTATGCCATGTCTAAGACGTCATCATTTAATCCAAGGCCATAAAGATGTACACTTAAGTTTTCTTCTATGGAGTTTATATCCTGATCTCTTACATTTAGGTGTTTGCTCCATTTGGAGTCAAATTTTGTTTGTGCTGTGAAGAAGGAGTCCTCTACGGATATTTTAATCACTTCAACTTGAGAGAGAAAGAAAGGGCCATTAATCACTGGTCATCATCTGTAAATTCAACAATTACAATACAAATGCTGATGACTGCAACTTTTTTGTTTTAGTAAATTCAGTCTTCAACTCTCCTCTGAGCTCCAGTTATTTCTACACAACTTCATACTCACATCCTTAATTGGTAAGTGGATGCTTTCTCTACCTTTCAGTAATCATATGACCAAATTCTAGGAACACCTTCAAACATAATTTGAGTTTAATAATCTTCATAAAAAGCACTATAGTCCATCACACCACCTTCTCCCCTGGAGGACAGATGTTGCCTCTGTACTGTGTCTGCTTCCAATCTTATCTTCTTATAGCACATTCTCCAGAAAAAAAAAGCCAGATTGACAACTTTTAAACACACAATTCAGTTCCCTCCACTCTTTGCAACCATGGCTTTCCTGGATAGTAATTCTGTCTCTGAAGGGAAATGTGTCAATGTTTGGAGGCATGTTTTATTGTCACAGTGAGGGGGAAATCCTATTGTCATCTAGCATGTAGAAGAGGAGTATGATGTTAAATGTCCTAAAAATCTGTTATGTGGCCTCAAATTTTAGTAATACCAAGATTGAGATAATCTGTAACTCTTAGAATAAAATCCAAAATCCTTACCATGGACTAGAGAGCTCTACATAACCCTTCCTACTTCTCAGAACTTACCTCCCATTTACCACCTCACACAGTATACTCTACCCACACATTGTGTTTCTCCAACACACAAAACTATTTTCTGAATCAAAGCCTTTAAACTATTTGCTTTGCCTAGAGTACTCTCCCTCCAGATTTTTGCCAGGTTGACTCCTTGTTATCATGCAGGCCTCTGTTCAAGCATAACATCCTAAAAGATTCAAGCCCTCAAACCAATAGAGAAGATAGTATTTTAGAGGAGGAGATTACGAAGGTATCAGGAAGAAAAACCCATGATACAGAAAATGAAGGAATCATAGACCTCTTTATAAACTGTATATTTCGAATAGCTGAAGCATGTAGTGCATGCAGTCTCTTCAAAGGTTGAGTGGACAGAGATGTGCAATGACCTACATAAATAAATGCTAACTCATGGTTGAGAATTGCCTGGTGGACATGATAGAATGTCAGTAGGAGAGCAGATTGAGATTCCCATTAGGGTTCAAACTGGATTGAAGGATGATGAGGTAAATAAAGAAGGTACTTATGGAGTGTGGGAAATATGAAAAGGAGGTCATTGAGAGGAATATTGAAGGTAAAGGGTACTGTATGAAAATGTTTCATAAAATTAAGGGATACAGAGTATGGACAGAGAGGCATTTCAGAGGTTAAGATCTTAAAGACAATAATTCCTACTGATGATTAGATACCAAATGTAGTTATCTCAGTGAGGGCAAAAATAGAGTTACATGGAAGTCCATTGGAGCTGAAGAGATAAAACAAGCAAACAAAAATTATGTGCAGGGGTGATTAAAGAGTTAACACATAAATATTTAATTCCCCAATTATGGTGACAGGAGATCAGGGTGAGAATTCAGATTTGAGCTGAAATTAATCAAGAAGGTGTTAAGTGGGACTGAAAGTTCTTGTATGCAACTTCACAGCAATTAATATCGGTTGCCTGGGCCACTCACTGTATTGAGAATAAAAGAATAATTCAAAGACTGGGCCAGATTCAGCTGGAAAGAGTAGTCCTGGAGAGTGGAGGGAAGAAATGCTGGCATCTCTTCTGGGTGTTCCTTGTTGTTATGATACCATATATCTTGGCAATTGAAAGACTGGAAAAAGTATAATAAAGGGGTATGAAAATCCTAAACTACAAGTAGGGGGGAGCTAATCATCAGGCAACAGTAGGTAAAACAAAGTGTAGCAGAGAGCAAAGAGAATGTTGATTCTCTTTTCCAAAAGCTATGCCGTGGTGAGGTTAGGAGGTGCAGGGCCTCTGTATGAGAGAATTGATGGGACATTGATCAACGTGGGGTTGGAGCATCGGAGGAAGACTGGATTTGGTTGAGGAGAGGAGGTAAAGCTTTTTGAGCACATAAGTTAAATCAAATTAACACACTGAACAATGTATAACTCAGAGGCTTTTATAACACTGAGTTTTAGTGTGAAAATCTAGGTCTCTTTCCTGCCTTAGTCTCATATGACTGTATGTCGGGGAGATTATCTTCCTCCCCATATTCTCCTCAAAGGGTGAAAGAAGGATATTTGTTGTTGTTTAATTGCAATAAAATATCTCCCATAGATATTCTTGCCCTCTGAGTCAAAGTCGGATTTGCCACATAAGTTATCCTTAAGTCCCATTACCTTTCTAAAGCTGTTTTTAAGTTGTTTTCTGTTGATTTCCATTACATAAATACCATCAAAGGAAAGACATAGGATTTGATTATCAATTAAAATGTCAGTTGAACTGAAAATCAGTGGGTGGAAAAGCTCAAGAGCCACTTATGGTTTTAAAACTGAGCAGACAAAGCTAGTTGAGTAAATAAATATTGATTTTAAGCATCACATTAATTTTGCTATCTAGACTAAGGGAAATGATATTATGGATGGTCCTTCCAGTACTGAAATTACAGTTGTTCATAATTTTGACATGTCTTTCTAAAACACATGATGCACTTTAAGGGGAATCTAGCCTGGATCCACTCCCAGTATCTGACATCAGTATAAAAAGGTCATAAAGGACCTCTGCATTTTATTCACAGATATGTGGCTAGTTTCATGTCATGTGAAAGATTAATATTCTACCAGCACCTAGAGGACAATAATAACAAATGTCTTTGGTGAAATCCACTTAGGATACGATTGGCATTATTTTTCCGGACATAAAGCTCTCACTGAATGAGACCACTCTTGATAGTATAGGCTTTCTATTGGTAATATTAGTTGTTTGCAAAGCGTTTCCTAAAGCTGAGTCAGATTCACCTATTTTTCTATCATACAGACAATTACTTCCAAGCCCTTGGGAGCATTGTCAGTAAGCACTTTCTCCCATGCCCACACTTCATGGATTCTTAGGGAAGACTCACACTTATTCAACCATAGAAGAAATATATTTAGCCATAATAGAAGTTATATTTTCAATTCCCAAGAGGTAAAAGAGGCAAGTCGATCATTATTAGCAACTTTTCTCTTTTTTGCATACTACTCAAATACTTAGTATTACCAAGTTATATGGTTGTAATTCTCCAAGAAATAAAACATTCAAGTAACATGTAGAAATAAAACAACATTATTATAAGATACAATAAAATATGAACTATGTAAATAAATTTTTGCATGACAATGCTCTTCATTTTTTTATTTAGCATCTCTTCAAAATGGATAGTGTGCTAAGAGCTGTTTGTCTCAATGGAATATTACACGTGCACATCCATTTTCTCTAGGAATTTATATGTAAAATAATCTAAAGAAGGCAATTTTGAAAGTCAAAGCATATTGGATTTAACACACACATATGATAAAAATGTGACTTATAATACTGGAGATTCATTTAAAATTTTAGGACCACATTAAAATGAACTAAGTAAAGACGTTAGCATAAGAGATCAAAATCACAAGTCACACATATTATGCTTCAGTTAAAAGTCAAACATTAGGGAAGAACTGTGGGTTTACTCAGAGTACTCGGCCTCAAGGACACAAAAGCCGCTTGCTTATATGCAAATGTGTACATTTTTACCATACTTGTTCAGCTAAACCTAAGTTTCAGCTAAACCTGTTTCAGATAGGAAATATAATTATTAGATTCCTGAATCATGCTTTACTTTAAATTTCCATTTCCAAATGTTACTAAAGTACTCTTTTCTGCCTTGTTTATGATCCTATTTAGTGCAGCCTAATAACGAGCTAGTAACAGTTGGCACCAACATTTCAGCAGCTTACAGTGACGCGACACGTTTGTCACTCACACTACGTGGCCATGCACGTAGGCTCTGTCTTTGCTCCTGTCATTCTTTCCTACTGTCATTCTGGGGCTGAGGCTGAAGGAATAGCCCCCACCTAGGCCCATGCAGGTCTCATGGAAGATAGAGAAGATCTGGAAGAAAATGGCTGGAAAAAACCAGACCTCAAAGCGGTGAGGAAATAATCTTTCATGAGGCGGGAGACCTCATGGAGAAGAAGGTAAATCTCTGAATAATAATAAATCAAGCTGACCCAACATATTAATATAATTTTTACTTGACACTCTATTCCAAGTGAGGAAGCAGAGAATTTGGCCAGGAAAACTAAAATGGACAAATTTTAACTGCTTATTTATTCTTAACCTTCTCTGGACCATCTCCTAGGTTTTTAAGTTCTCTTCTTATTTACTGCCACTGTTTTCAATTAAATCCCTCATGTCTGTGTTTATGCCTTTTCCTGATAAACTGGCTGTTTTCTGCTTATGTCCTCAGGGCAGGGATTTGACTTCACTGTTCTACCTCTGATAAATCTAACCAAAACTTCTCAGGAATAAAAGCCAAACAATTCTCTTATTAGAATATAGGATGCGTTTATAGATGACAGTCTTTGTGGTTTTTCTTTTAAGGTCCACTTATAGAGTATAATGGAATAATTTTTCTGAAACAAAGATCTCATCATCTATAGTGATAAATATCTCTGTTATAATGTCATCTATCATGAGTTTACCCAGATGAGCAGTAAAGCTGACCTATTTTGTTGATCCCAGTGGATAAACATATACAAGCAAACTTAGAGCTCTCTACCAATATGCTTGATAAGAACCATTCTTTTATTTCAAATTTGAGTACTGATTAATACACCTGGAAAAAAATATTTTTCGAGCATATAGTACTGGCAGATATTTTTGCAATAGGATAAATTAAGAAATATAAAAAACGAAAATGGAGTTGTGCTAAAAATGTCTTTTTGTTGTACATAACTGAATTGTTGTGCTTGGGTTACTTTTTTAATGAAAATACATGAGATAGGTTAAGCAAAGAATAGTGACCTTGCTCATTACCTACACAGTGTGTCTTTTTATGTGCCGAACATAGTGTTTCTTTAGTCACCGCTGGTGGCTGGCAAGGACTGCTGTAGGGCAGGAATCACCCTTACTCCTCTTGTAGCTTCTCTGTTCTCAGAAGTCAGAAGCTTCATTGGTACCTGTCCTCTGGTGCATGTTGTTCACAGTGTAAACTGACTATTACATACCAAAATTTTTCTCAGCTGGTTAGAAGGAGCACACGCTGTGGATCTCAGGTCGGGGAATTGAGATGGGATGGATATAAGACACTGATGAATTCCTCACTATAAGTGTCAGTGTGATTTTCTCTGAAAATTATCTATACATTTTAGGCACATTGTTCAAACGGGGAAATAGACTTATGGTCTCCTCAGTTCTGTTACGCTGTTCATTTTCCCCTCTTTGCATAACTGTAATGTATTGGTTTACAAACTGACCCTCCATCCTCAGATGGCAAGGAGAGACCTAAGAAAGTCCACTCCACATAAGAAGGGGCAGGTCTAACAAACAAGGGAGCTTGCATATGAAGCTTGTCTTGGGCAGCCGTGAGATGAGTAGATCTCTGTACCTCTTGGCCAAAGTCTCTCTCTGTCCCTCTCTGTTTCTGTCTGTCTCTCTTTCAAAGCCATGACCCTAAAAATGGCTCTGATTAGGGAATGGTGGACAGACATACATTCCAAGGACAGGACAGCGGGTAAGGAGCCTCTGATTGCCAGGCTCCAGCTCTCAGGTCACCAGGGTCACATTCTTTAGATGATTTCCTCCAACTGAATGTTATTGAGTGAAAGGACCATCTGTTTCCATCACAGTCCTGGGTTATGATGCAAACTAATGATAAGTTCCATTATCTTGAGATTATGTGTCCAATGTTTCCTTCTTCAATGTTGGGCTCCATTCAGTAATTTCCTTTAAAATATATTTAGGATCCTACTGCGCACAGGCACACTTCTGTACACTGGGGACACAAAAGCACTATCATTGATCTTTATTCTCTGTTTGGGAATAGCGGTGGAATATGGAAAGAAGGTCAAGAATGGTCAGAAGTATAATTCTGCTATAGTTCAAGTGGCATTTCTGGAAGATGACTCTGGCTAAGAAAAGAATAAAAGAGAGGAGCATAGGGGAATATAGTTCACCCTTGAATAATGGGGGATGAGAGGTGCCCACCTCCTGCTTAGTCGAAAATCTTCATGTAACTTTTTATGTCCCCCAACTTAATTACTAATAGCCAACGGTTGATCAGAAGCCCTACCAATGACATAAACAGTTATCATATATTTTGTATATGTTATGTACTGTATTCTTACAATAAAGTAAGCTAGAGAAAATATATTAAGAGAATAAGGAAGAGAAAATACATTTACAGTACTGTATTTATTTTTAAAAATCCACATATAAGTGGACCTGAACAGGCCAAAACTCCATTATTCAAGAGTGAACTATATTTGAAGAGAAAAAGACTGAAATTATTTTGGCTTATTTATCTCTATCACAGAACTATTTTCACCTCTCCTATTATTTTGAGTCCAATAGCATCCTCCTGGGAATTTCAATGCAAAGTCCACCAAAGCTAATTTGCTCATTAGTCTCACAAAATGCTAGATTTATTTGCAACTTGCCACACTATTTCATACCCACTCTCCACACCCAGTCTTATCTCCACGGGTTACTCCTTTCTCCAGATATCGGTTCATACCCCCCCAGTTCCTTCATTAACCCTCCCCTGGGCACTTCCAGTCATATTTATCTCTTCTCATTCATTACAATCCATATTATTCCACACTTTTATATAAATACTGGGGTGTCTTCCCTACACATTTTGCATCCCCACTAAGGTAACAGAGTGAACCTCATACTTTAGGGGGTTGTTTCTATCTGATGATGCCTCTAGAAGATAAATAACAACTTAGTATCACTGTGCAGGTCAGCTCAGTGCAAACACTTGCTCAGCACAGTCACCAATAAATTGTCTCCTAAAACCCTGGGACAGGATACTCAATTGCATATGGCATCTGCTTGTCTCTGGGCGGAGACAAGTTACTTGTGACTGTATGATTTAAAAATGTGGGAATGAACAAATCAATGTATTGAATGCTATGAGCATGTATAAAATCAACAAAGTGAAATGCCAAAAATTTTTAAATAAGTCTCAGTCATAATTTTCCCTGTATTATCAATACCAAGGTGACCAAGGTAAATTACTTATATACATTTTAACCAGTTCATCTATTTTTCTTACGGTGTGTAGGAATGATAATAATGATAAATTTTAATTTTTTTAAGTGTACTTATTTTGAGAGAGACAGAGGCAGCATGAGTGGGAGGAGAAGCAGAGAGAGAGGGAGAGAGAATCCAAGCAGGCTCCATGCTGCCAGCACAGAGCCTGACGTGGGGCTCAATCCCACAAACCCTGAGATCATGACCTGAGCCAAAACCAAGAGTTAGATACTTAGCCAACTAAACCACCCAAGCACCCCATTAATGTAAGTTTTAACTGTTACTGCTACTGATGATAATAGCAAATGCTAGTATACTATGCACTTTTTTGTTAGTCCTGTACTAAGCATTTTATATACCTTATTACATTTAATCCTCTCAAAATCCCTACTATTTCCATTTTACAGAGAAGAATATGAAGAATAAAAAGGTTGAATAACTTGGCCAAGGCCACAGAGTAGCCATGAGGTTGGGAGGGGAACCCACATAACCAGGTTCTGGAGCCCACTCTCGAAAAACCACGAGGTCACATTGCCTGTCTTATTACTTAGAGTCTCCCAATTGTAGAAATGTGTGTCTGCTCTACTCAATGTCATTTAAAAAGTCAACAGGGGCTATTCTGAGCAGCATCTCTCTGCCCCCCTCGTTATAACTATACTTTTACTTGGTTACACACTTGAGTCATAGAAGATTCAGGTATCTCAGTAAATTTAACCATCCACTGAAAGGAGGAGGAACTTCTCTCACCTCATTTTCATAGGCACCTCACCCGAACATATTTTTATTTCATGCAGTGGAATAAAATATAAAGAGCATCGCTTAGTGGACACTAGCTATAAGTTGACACTTTTTAGCAATGCAGACAAAATGATCATGTTTGGCAGTAAAAGCTGTCTATGTGGTTCTGAGACATTTACAGACTGCTTCTGAGTTGTTCTGGGAAAGTGATAAGTAAAAGTGTACCTCAGTCAATGGAAAGAAACCCAAACCTATGCTTGTGGGCCTCAGAAATTACAAAAGAACTAAACATAATTGAATTCTTGCTATTTTTTTTTTTCCAAATGAAGATGGCTGTTTACTCAGAGAAGTATCCGGTTACTGAACATAAAACTAAAGTTATCGATATACCCCAGATTTCATTACAATAAGCCATGGAAGAATGTTATTGGAACCACAAGTCAATAGAAGAGGTGATTCTGTCCTGTCTCAGATGCCAAGAAAACAGTAATCAGTGTTTCTTTTTTTTTTTTTTTTTTTCCTTTAGTAAAGGGGAAAGGGTTGTTTTGGTCCTTAAAGCAAGTACAAAGTTCCCCCACCCCTGCTGTTATTTTCTTGAAACTGAATTGAATATCTCTACATTTACTCTCTTGGACTTCAGAATCCTTAAAATTTTCTTCAGTCGGGTCTGATTTTCCAAAAGCATTGATTTCTGTTCTGTTGCTGGTGTTTGAATTCTTGTGATACTTGTCTGCTTTTTCTGGAATTTCTCCTTCTCTCTCTTCCTGTCTTTCTCTCCCTCTCCTCCATTTCTATTCCCCTCTTTCTCTTCCTTCTCTCTTCTGAAAACACTGGATTTCAGAGGACATCTGTCCCTTCATTATCTGTCTCCAATTTTCCTTCATTTTAATAGGTAAGAGAGCAAAGAATAATAGTCTCCCAATTTACAGACTACCCCCTAAATGATCAGTCTCCATCCTGGAACCATACATCTTTAACAGTTTTTGTACCCTTCCAGATTTTAAAACTTTTACACTTTGAAACTTTGAAAAATATGTAATCCTATATTTTTCTAAAAATATAAATAAATGATAACATTCTGGACCTTGCCTTTTCACTCAAGAATATACCTTAGACATGTGTGTCAGTCCATTGGCATATTCTCACTCTTTAATCTTTTTTTTCCCCCCACTGGTACTATTTTCTTTAATTTTTAAAGTTAGGTAATATTATACATACTATATATATAATACTAATAATTAAATTCTAATGAGCTCTCTATCATACATAGTAATATAATATTACATGTATCATTCCATCTACTGATGGGCTCTTTCTTTGTCTTTTCCCCTGTTTCTCCCCAGAGAGAATTATTCTCTTAACTATTGTGTTGTAATTACTTTGCTTTTCAAATTTTGTTCTGGGGGCACCTAGATGGCTCAGTTGGGTAAGCATCCAACTCTTGATTTCGGTTCAGGTCATGATCTCACAGTTCTGCCTCCCGTTCCATGCTGGGTGTTGACCCTGCTTAAGATTCTCACTCTCTTTCTCTCTCTCCCTCCCCCATTTGCATTCTCTCTCTCAAAAATAAAATAAAATAAAATAAAATAAAACCAAATAAAATGTTGTTCTAATTTATTTTCACTCAGGAACAATATTTTTCATTGTTTTTTAAGCTTTACAAAAAATAGTGTTATATTGTATGCACTATTCTGATATTTGCTTTTCCACTCAATACTGCATTGATACTTAGAGTTGTAATATACTCACTCTCATTGATTATGAGAGTCTATCATGTGAATATATGACAGCTGATTTACTGATCTTTCTGTTGATGGGCATTGAGTTGTTTTTCTCTTGTTTTCCTACAGTGGGTAACTGCTATGAAAATTCTTACATATCTGGAAAATATCTGTTAAGAGGTTATATAAAGTATTTGAGGTGTTTGCCTAGATAAGGAATAATTGCTGATTTGTAGGGCATGAGAATGTTCTACTTCAAAATAGTGCTAATTTTTTTCCAGAACACTTGTACGAGTTTATAATACAACCAGAAGTATAGATGGATTTCCACTGATTCACATCCATTTCAGCGCTCAGTATTGCCAAAACTCTTATGTTTGCATTCATTTCTCTTAGGTGTATATCTAAGAGTGAATTTACTGGGTCACGGGTGGTTGTACATTTAGCTTTAACAGAAATCACCAAATGATTTTCCAAAGCAGGTATATATCTTCTTTTACCTGAAAAAGGTAATATTATATAATCTATCTTTAGGTGTTTGCTTCTGTTCCTGTGATTTCTTTGTTTCGTTGAATGGACAGCACTTTTCACTATGTAGATCTAGAGTTGGGAGTCCTATGCTGATCAAAACCAACCTGTCATTTTCTGTAGGTGTTTCTTTCTTCTGTCCTTATTTTAGGGAAGAGAATCGTGTCCTCCCTTCTCTCCACCAGAGGCTTTGAACCCAGATGTCAGCATTCTGTGAGACATGTCGACTACAGCGCACCTTGAGTTGTATATTCACTTAGCCCCCTTGTCTTAAGATCATAATCCTCTTCTTCAGCTGTATCTAATGCCTGCAAATCCAGAGTCTCTCTAGTTACACTTCCTTACAAAGCAAATCTTCCTGTTATTCTAGGTTGAAGGGTAGTTACCTATCTACACAGGATGGAGAAAGGAATCAAGATTCTCTTTGGCAAAAACAGTTAGAATCTGTCTTCTCCTTTATAGATAGCCTCACCTCCAACCCCACGTTTACAAATACTGATTTCTCCCAATTCACAAGTCTTCTGGAAAGACAGTGCATTTATTAATTTGCTTGCTTCAGGCCTTCTCCTGGGGTTCCAGAGTCAGTTTAAGATTTCTCCTGACAAGTCAGTTAATACTTGTCCTCTACTATCCACTTTTAAGGTTTGTTGCTGTCATATTCTCTCTACCCTCATCCACATGGGCTGATGCAAACTGAGTCTCATTTTCTCCCACTTCAGTTTAGCCTCAAGAAGAAAAGTAGGTAAATCAGTGTATTTTATTGAGCATGCCCTTCTCCCTGATCATACTAATTGAACCCCTAATCCTGGGACTAAGCATTTGTCTGGCTTCTTTTTTCTAGAGACTCTAAATCTACTTTGATCCTTTCTGATCCTTTCTAGCTCTTCAAGATTCCTTCCATTGTGTTATATAGACCAGTGTTTTTAAAAAAATTTTGTAAGTCCATTGACACATTTGATAAACATAAAAGCTTCTTGGATTTTTTTTTTTTATAGAACAAATTTGGGAACAGAAAGTATACCCCTCATTAGAATCACTATATTAGCTTTACAACACAAAATTCTAATTTTCTTGTTTTCTATGTTTTGCATTACCAAAAATAGTAAAAACTTATTTACAAGAAAATAAATGATATTATTATAAAGTATTTATGTAAAACTGTATGGATCCCAGGGAGTATGACCCTGTTGTGAATAAACGATTTGATTAATGATTTTGAGATCACCAGTTGTGTAGGCACAGGGCAGAGCAGCAAATCATGTCACCTAGTTCTAGGCAACTTTATCAAAACTCTAATTCAGCTTCCTTGTCAATAATTCGTGAGGGTTTCAATGGTTGGAGAGTTCTAATATACCATACTGGGACCTCTGTTCAAGTTGTTTCTCTCAGAATTCATTGTAGCATTGTAATATCACCCCTCCCCTCCTAGCTGGTTTCCACTGAACATGCATTTTCTTTAAAACTTAAAAGTAAATAATTTTACCACGCTTTAAAGAAAAAAAGTCTTACAAGCTATTTGAGATAAATATATATGTTGAACATAGAAATACTAGGAGAAGTTTGGGGAAAAAAACAAAGAAGAGATAGATAAAGAAGTCAGTTAATATAAGGAAATTCAACAGAAACAAAATAATGGGAATATGTAATGATTTTGCGTGTGTATGTTAGGAAATATTTTTTATCTTTAGCCTTTTTTTTCTTTGGAGAGAGAGCACGAGCAGGGTAGAGGGGCAGAGGGGGAGAGAGAGAGGATCTCAAACAAGCTCCATGCTCAGCACGGAACCCGACATGAGGCTCGATCTCACAATGGTGGGATCATGACATGAGCCCAAATCAAGCACTGGACCCTCAAATGACTGAGCACCCAGGTGCCCGGCTGTTTAGCCATTTTGATGGAAAGAAAATTAAAATATTTTCCTTCAATGCCAATGTCTCTGAACCATTCCTCTGTTCTCCTCTACCAAACAGTTGGTAAGCACTAATCTGACCTTAACAGCTTATTCATATTTAATGTTTTAATCTCCTTCTCTGTCTTCTCTGAATTTCTTTCCATTTGTCATTGTCTTTTAGGGCAAACAGCTTCAAGAAATGATTGTACATCATGTTCCAGACACTGTTTTACCTCAGCTTTGTACACTAGGTCTTTTGCTTCCTACCTGTGTGCAACCTGATTCTTTTTAAGACCAATCACATTGCACAATGGTGTCTGGATTGTTGTTTTTCCCAAAGATATAGTAGTGTAATTCTAAGAAGTCTTTTTTCAAATTATTGCAACTTACCTTCCCATTAATTCTGTATTAAGATATGGAGAATTAGGCTTATTAAGTGCCAATCCAATTGAACATGGTAATAATATATGAGTATTACACTCTGCACCAACTAGATCCAATGCAATTGACCTAGTAAAAAAAAGGTGTTCCTCAGGAACTCTACAGGTAGCCTTTGCATTGGGTGTAGAAAGAATACTCAAAGGATCTCCATCTATCTGACAAGTTGGCAAACGAGCAAACTTTTTAAAACTATGTCAGTGTACAGTATAGGAAAGTGATCATATTCAGTCCTTGCCCAGCACTGAAATGTAATTTTATTAGTTAATATTTATTTATTTGTCTGATCCACATGTCTACTTCCTTGTTAGATTTTAATTGTAGGAGATCAGGGGTATTATATGCCTCATTGTCATATTCCTAGCACCTAGAACACAGAAGATCTTCAATAAATATTTGTCTAATTATTAGTAAAGAATAGAATATTCTTTTATTAGAAAATAATGAGCAGTAAGACAGCAAAATATTTGTATCTATCTTAGACTACCAAAATTGTAAATGTGTTGCCTTAAAAAGTAGGAACTATGTTTTATACACCTATAAAACTTCAACATATACTCATCTAGTGGCTTTTACATATAACATGGTTAACCCATGCAGGTTTTAATTAGCTGATGAGTTCATTAAATGTATAGCTATCTTTTGAGAAGGCTACAATTTCCCTAGTTTACAATGGTGTTGATATTTATTTTAATACAAAAGTAATGAGGGAGAGTGGTATGGGATAAAAAATGCTTAAAGACGTTTTAAGCATACATCAGCAGTTGAAGTGGAGCGAAGTTAACATAAATGAAAATGTCTAGTGGTAAATTGATAAGACAAGATAATGGATTTGACCTTGAGGTATAGAATGTTAAAGTAGCAAGGATATGACCAGAACAACTTCTCATTTTCTCATTGTTCTCTGTATCAATGACTAATAACAAATATATATATATTTGAGAATCATATGAATTGAAGAGTTGCTTTAGAAATTTTGAAATTCGCATAGTCCACCCCTGGGCTAAATATCACTGGAAAGTGTGGGGCTTCTGTGGCTGTCCCCACTCCTATTTCTTTTTAGAAATCAGCATCTCAGTAGTTGAGGTGAG
Organism: Puma concolor; assembly: GCF_028749965.1. Classification (NCBI taxonomy): domain Eukaryota; kingdom Metazoa; phylum Chordata; class Mammalia; order Carnivora; family Felidae; genus Puma; species Puma concolor. The sequence goes on from NC_141670.1 coordinate 24,949,468, forward strand.
GAACTGATAGCATTTTTTAAGAAACACTATCCTTGCTTAGATGTGTACGGTTTCTAACTATTCATAATTTTAAGTTCGCCATCCTACCTTTACAGCATCTATAACATATTTTCTCAAAAATTATAAGTATCTGGGGGTGCCTGGGGGGCTCAGTTGGTTGAGGGTCGACTTCGGCTCAGGTCATTATCTCCTGGTCCGTGAGTTCCAGCCCCGCGTCGGGCTCTGTGCTGACAGCTCCGAGCCCGGAGCCTGCTTTGGATTCTGTGCCTCCCTCTGTCTGTGCCCCTCCCCCACTCATGCTCTGTCTGTCTGTCTGTCTCTCTGTCAAAAATAAACAAACATTAAAAAATAATTATAAGTATCTAATTAGTTTTCTAAATTAACTATGATTTTGGCTTTTTCAATGAAAAAGTATCTGTGATTAATTATGCATTCTTTGACAATTTATCACTATGAATATTTTTTCTATTAAACATTTGACAGTAAGCCTATCAACTTGGGATTTCATATACTACAAAAGAGTAATATTTCACAAATATATTCCTATTCTTACTGAACTAAAAATGCTATTCCAGTTTTCAAAGTGAGACATTTTTGTGCACTAAAGTCCAGGAGGATTCATTTTTGACTCTTGATATGTTATCACCGGTGTAAAATATATAAGCTTAGTTGATATCTTGTCATTCGTGTTCCGCATATCATTGTCATGTGTCAAGTTTCCCTCAAAATGTGGCCAGACCTAACATCATGACTCTTTCAGTCTCACTTGGAATGTAAAAAGCTACTTTATGAGTTGCAAATCGTGCAAACATACATATTTCTTGTAGAGTATTTGGTAAATCAGAGAAATATTTAAGCAAGGTAAACTCTTTGAAAAGGTGTTAAAAATGACAGTGGGAATACACACAGTAAGTAAAACATGTGTATCTTGCTGAGAGAGTTGCAGTCAGAAAAACCAAACAGGAGCCTAAATGAATGAAAACCTTTACATCTCATCATTTATTTCCTAATCCGCCGAATCTTCTTATGGACAAGAGAATTTCCCTTTCATTCTATACAAAATTAAGTGAATTAGCAAATGTGGTAACTCCTGCATGTGCGTTTTATTAACTCTGAACTTTGGAATCTGTTTTTGTTGTTTTCACCAGTTTGACAGAGCCTGGGATTCTCTCCCTGGTAATGTATTTTTGACAACAATTAAACCAAAAAGCAGTGACAAAACTAAGCCTTTAGTCTGGTCTCTTTATAATGTCTTTTTAGAATGTAGCTCTGCATAGATAGAGCCATCGTATGTTTCCACAACATCCTGATATCCTTTGCAGTAGGTTGAATTGTGTCCCTTAAAAAGGTGTCTGAGTCCTAACCCCCAGTACCTGAGAATGTGATATTATTGGGAAAAAGAAACTTCGCCGTTGTGATTATCTCAAGATGAAATCATCCTTGATTTGTGAGGACCCTCCATCCAGTGACAATTATCCTTATAAGAACAGGGTAAGACACAGAGACACAGAGGTCTGACAGCCATGCCTAGGATGGCCGGCAGTCACCAGAAACTGGGAGAGTCTTCCTTAGAGCCTTCAGAAGAAAATAACCCTACCAATACCTTGATTTTGGACTTGTGGCCTCCAGAACTTAGAATGAATTTCTGCTGTTTTCATTCTTCCAAGTTTGTGGCAATTTCTTATGGCAGTCCATACCCTGCTATCATCACTCCCATGATATATCAGGTTTTTTTTAATTTACCTAAATATTAAATTAAATATATGTATATTATTTAATATTGCAAAAATAGTACAAATATCATTGGGCTTGTATCCAGATTAAGTAGAAAATGTACCTAAAGCTGCTCACAGATATAAAGGAATTGCACAATAGATATTGTTAAGAGCAATTATTCCCTAGAGTACCTGATGGTCCTATAACTACATTATTCATCCTGAATTCAATTTACCTTATCAATTATTGTAATGATTCCCCCATTTGAGAGGCTTCCTGTTGGTCTGGGAAATTACTCTTAAGTTTCTAAAGATGTGGTTTTAGGCTACAATAGCAAAGTGTGGATTGGACTTTTCTGAGAAGACTTTAACGTGTACTTTAACATGTAGATTAATTCTGTTCTAGAATTTCAATACACTAAAGAAAGGACTCACTCAGCTTTCCAAAAGGAATTATAATTTCCTGAGAATCTCGTATTGTTATCACAACGCACCAGCTAGATTTTCAGGACTAAGAGGTCATGTGGTTCTTTCACCATGGAGCCAGATAAGTTAATTTGTCTCCTTCAGGACCCACCAGAAACCTGTCCTCATGTGTCTAGACCATGTCAAACTATTCCTGTGCAAGAGGACTCCTCTACCTTTATCTCCTCCCTCATAAAAAAAATATATATTTTTTTTAATTTTTTGGTTTGATTGTTGTTATTTTAGAGAAAGCACAAGCAGGGGAGATGGGCAGAGCAAGAGAGAGAGAGAGCATCTTAAACAGACTCTACACTAAGCACAGAGCCCCACCCACAGAGGACTCCATCCCATGACCCTGGGATCACCTGAGCCAAATACAAGAGTGGGGAACTCAACCGTCTGAGCCACCCAGGCACCCCTAGTTTTAGTTAGAATGGCAGATTATATTTTTAAGATATTTGGCCTGTCTAGATTTGCACTTTAAAAGATCTAGGAAAAATGAGATATATATATATTTTTAAGTTCACTGATTTTTCATTTCCTGTTTCAAAATATTTCAGAATATATCATTGGTTTTGTAAGCAGAAAGGTATTTAACCCAATCACGGGGTTTTTATAAAATTGTCAGAAATCTGAAAGGTTCAGGTTCCAGTCTAGGTGTTCCCCAATGATACTGAACACAAAAAGAGATAGTGTCTTCAAAGCCATCACTAGAACTATAAAGAAAACAGGAGACACTGGTGCCTCTCCAAAAAACTTTCACAACCGGAATGCTGGAGAATGGGTGCACAAACCTCAGATCACTCCATGGTTTAGAAAATTAGATCAAGAGTTTTGTGGCTGATGTCATTTCTTGACATCAAGATGTGAGACAGTCCGCCCTTTTCCAAATCCTGTTGATCAGCAGTGATAGCCACAGGCCACAGGAAACAGTTCTCCACTTTCTCTGTCCTAATCTTCCTTGAGTGCATCCTAGTGGAAAAACCCATTTCACAACCAAAATCATAGCTGCAAGAGAGCTAATTAAATAAAGGTTTTTGCTTTCCCATTTTTCCAATTAATAATAAGACGTGGAATTTAAGAAAGTCACTCTGAAGAATACATCCAGAAGCCTCAAAAACAGCGTGACCTTTCCCCAAGAAAAATACCAATCAAACATATCAATTAAATGTCATCAGTGGTTACAGTAAAAAGAGCTTCTGTGTCACATAGAAAGCAAACAATATTAAGGAGACTTAGGGAAGTATATGGAAGATAAAGAAGTACAAAGAATAAGTGAAGACTATTTGATTAATTTCCGTAGAAAGGGGAGGGAAAAATACTCAGCTGTTAGTGTAAGTAGCAGAAAGGAGAGCATGTTGTTTTTGTTGATTTGCTTGTTTAATACGAGAATATTAAAACATACCTATGCATTGATGAAAAGTTGCCTATAAAGATAAAGGAGATTCAATATAAAATAGTTGAAAGAGGAAACTATTGAGTCAGCAAGTCACTCGTGGGAGTGAAAGGAAATTAAGGTAATGTGTAAAGGTGTTTACCTCAAACAGAACAAGAAAAACTGATCCTTAAGACTGATGGGGAAAAGAATAATGACTATGGAACGGATATGTTTTCAGATGTATGTAAGAGGAGTGAGATTGTCACTAATGGGTCCAAACATTTTTGTTTGATTGATTGTTTTTTTTTTCTCAAGAGGAAGGGAAATTATCCAGGAAGAATCAGAGAGGAGGAAATTGAGGTAGAATACATGGGAAAGTCATGAAAGTTTAGAATAATGAGAGAGAGCTAACAAAGATCAGTAAAAGCATATACTAGATATGTTGAGGTCCCAGTCAAACTTTCTGACTATCATATTATCACTGACATGATATTCATCTCATCAACACTTACCCAACCAAGAATCTGAGCAAAGAATACAGACCATAGCTTCTATTCAGCATGGTTTTGATGAATGAAAGTGGCACAATATGTTTAGAGGAATCTGGGTTACTGAAAGAGGTGTTCAGATACTTGACATGAGATTTGGAAAGGTTAGGGAAGGATGAGAGGTGGGAAGGCATCTGATAGTTTATAGAAGTCAGATAGCAAGGTTTGGGAAATTTGATGAGATAAAGTGGAGGGGAAAAAAGGAGTAAATTTGCTGAAAAAAAAAAACAGTAAATCATGGTCAGAGAAGAAATTATATTTGAAAATTCTGAGCTTGACCAGTTCAGGTTAGGATCTGGCCTTGTAGAGAGGATGCTTTGTGTAATGATGCGAAAGGCCCTCTGAATAATGAAGTGATGTTGTACAAATCTCAAGTGTGTGATCCACATACAAAAGCCTACAGTAAATGTAGAAGATGATCATAATAGCTTTAAATAATACATGAAGAAGAGGGTAGTATAATGCTCAAAGGAGTAGTAGTTTTAACATGAATTGGAATACTTGTCTGGAAGTATTATTGCAAAGCTAGAGAACAACAACCTATTTTCTGATATTGGTATGTGGAAAAGTGATATTTTTAAAATGTAATAATTTTTTTTTTAAAACGTTTATTTATTTTTGAGACAGAGAGAGACAGAGCATGAACGGGGGAGGGTCAGAGAGAGGGAGACACAGAATCCGAAACAGGCTCCAGGCTCTGAGCTGTCAGCACAGAGCCCGACGCGGGGCTCGAACTCACGGACCGTGAGATCATGACCTGAGCCGAAGTCGGCCACTTAACCAACTGAGCCACCCAGGCGCCCCTAAAATGTAATAATTTTGATGACAATCCCAATGATAAGAAAGAGCAGCAAGTTTAAATATTAGGCAGGGATAGATTCTAAACTTGTATAATTTCACAGTAGAGTGTTTTCTGTTTTGTACTAATAGTAAAAAGAATTAAATTTTTAATAAATGTGACATGATAATTGGTTTCATGTAGTTAATTTTTATCATCTTCTTAGGCAATATATTTCTACCATTTTGGGGGATCAAATTTTTTGGTTTTCTGAAAGGTGGCAATAGTAGGAAATAATGATAACTTTGCAGAAATTCTTTTAATAAAGTGTTAACCTCAAAATGTTTTGTGAAATTGGACTCATTTGTGGTATCCAACATTTGGAAAGCCACTTCCAGAAGAAAACACTTTTCATCGTGTCTTAGTTCACAACAACCCCTCTGTTTTTCATTGTCTTTCATTGCTAGGGGCTTGTCTCATTATGTAAAATGTGGCCATAGACTCTGTCCACTTGATCAAACTTTGATATCTGCCTCCAGTTGGTTTCCAGGAAGTGGACTCTAAGATGAGGTTAGCATGTAGGGAAGGTAAGGAGAAATGGTGGGACAGAGTGTGACGTAAAGCCATGATGTGGTCCCAACAGAAGATGTAGTGCTTTGAGGTTGGAATGGCCTCAGAGTTGTTTTGAGCTAGAGATAAGACCAGGCCTCTGTATCTTCTCATTGATCAGTCATTGGACATCGTCTGTCCTGAAATGAGGCATGATTTTGGGCAAGGCAGTGTTCTTCAATCAAGACTGTCCTGAAAAAGAGCTGAAGCTGAAAACTATCTTTTAAAACCCTTTCAACATGGGGGAAAAAGAGATCCTGCATTTCTGAGAGAAAATCTGGATGGCACATCCATCAGAGTACCTGAAAAACCCGGGTAAATCTAAAACCATTTCTCAGGAATGTAATACTAGGACCAGTATTAAGACCAGTTGACGAGATCCTAGTCAACTAGGTAGCTATATCAAATATTCTTAACAAGCATAATTAATCTACCTATTTATTATATTCAGCTGATACGGATTTAGGAACGTTCTGGCCAAATGTATGAATAGAACTATGTGAAGTACATACAAAAGTTGAGTAAGTTTAAATAATGAGAGTGTAATTTTTTTACAACAAGGAGTTAAAATAACTGCCTAATATATGATATGTACTCAATATATACTTGTGAAGTGAATATATAAGTAATTAAAATGATTAAATCTAAATTGAATTTGTGGCTTGTTTAGGATTATTTTTGGATGAATCAAATTAAAGATTAATTTACATTATAGCCAATATATAAAATCGAGGTATGACATAACGACTAGGTTTATTTTTACTCTCATTAACAACACATGGCCAAAACTTTTGAGTGACTTCTAATGTATGATAATGGATATCAAATCACATGACTTTTTCTTTGCCCTTCAAAATCATTAAAGCAAAGATGCCAAGGCCTAACTAAATAGGTTTTTAAATGGCTTCTCTTTGTTCTCTTTACAAGGGAACTTTCCTTTTGACATTTAAGTTTTATATACCTTCACAGTGATAGACTTCTTCGTAAGGTATATCAACTGTTATTTGCAAAGCTTTTATCCAGGGACTTTATGGGTAATTCTCTACAGATATTTTATACTCTTAATGAGTCAACAAGCAGGCTCTGTAAAAGAAAATGAAAATGTCCACATTAGATTTGGTGTCTCTATAAAAGGCAACATTGCAGGGTGAGGAAATCAGACATTCAGGTTTTAAATAACTAGAGATAGTTGTACATTAAATTGTTCACAACAAGAAGTTTCGCATTGTTAAAGGCCTATTTAAAAAGGAACTTCATGTTTCATTACGAGAAACTGTCAGTTGATTCTCTCAAAACACCATATATAAATCAACCATTCTAAATATTGTGAAAATCATAGTTTTGAATAGTCTCCTAAATCGTATATATCATAAAGCTGCTTCACATATTGGCAAAAAAAAAAAAAAAAAAAAAAAAAAAAAAGTTAAAAAAAGCTTCGGGTGTCTGGTGTTTAGCAAGATATTTATTTCAAAGAATACAAATCAAAATGCTTATTTCTATGCCTGCTTATATAAAAACACTCATCATGCTGTTCCAGGAAAAGGGTGATTATTCTATATTTCTAATAACTATAATTTTATTTAATAGTGCTACATATTTTTCATGGCTTCTGTCATTTATAGAGGAAGAAGTAATATTAACACTAGGAAGATATCTAGATTCCATTTTAAATAAATTTTAAATGATAGAGAAAAATAATTCTCATATAGTGAAAAGAAAGAAATTACAATATTTCAGAGTAGTATGACTTTTGGAGTGACAGTGTGAAGAGCTCCTTAGACATCCAGCAAATGAAAAAAGTATTTATTCAAGGAAATTTACTACATCTCTGAAGACTAAGGGCTGTGGAATTCAGCAGCACCTAAACCATGACCCATTCTATCCCTACTTCCCCCTCATTGGCTCAACATTAAATAAGCTCTAATATAGGGTGGGGATGATCAAGAAATGAGGCTCCATTTCCCCATAGCTTCCCCAAGCTATGTGTCGTTCTGGCAATGTGCTGGCAAGTCTAAATTCCAAGCAAGCACAGCTTCAAGGACAAGGTCTCCCTTCCACCATCTACCTATTCCCTATTCAAAAGACAGAGACTCTACCCTAGTCATGTCATGCCAAGAATGTCAAATGCTTAGATTTTCCCAGATCATTTGCATGGGGAAGGTTCAAAACTGGGACAGGTAAATTGCAAAGATGATAGGATAGTATCCCAACCCATTCCCCTGCTTGTAAAGCAGGAGGGACACTCCCAGAGACATGGGTCCCTGTTACTATCCCAGCTCTGGAGAAAAAACTCAAGGGATTTTTCGCTAGGGGGAAGGCAAGACTTAACAACAGAGAGCTCTGAAGTTCTCTGCAAAGAAAGGAACAGACTTTATATAAAACAGACTGTGGGGAAATTTGAGCCTACACGTGCTTTAAAAAATAATGGCAATTTTGGTAGTTAGCATTAAAAAACAAATTAAAAAAATTTTTTTTAATGTTTTTTTATTTGTTTTTGAAGGAGAGAGACCATATGAGCGGGGGAGGAACAGAGAGAGAGGGAGATACAGAATTCGAACCAGGCTCCGGGCTCTATGCGGTCAGCACAGAGCCCAATGCGAGGCTTGAACTCACAGACCGCGAGATCATGACCTGAGCTGAAGTCGGACGCTCAACTGACTGAGCCACCCAGGCGCCTAAAAAAAAAATGATTTTTTTTAATGTTTATTTATTTTTGAGAGAGAAGTAGGGGACAGGCAGAGAGAGAGAGGGAGACAGAGGATCCCAAGCAGGCATGTGGGGCTGGAGCTCAGAAATCGTGAGATCATGACCTAAGCTGAAGTCCGACATTTAACTGACCAAACCACCCAGGTGCCCCTGGTGGTAAGCATTTAAGAGAAGGGAGGCTGGCGGCTCCATTAGATCAACAAGCAAAAATCTCTAAGTGAGCTAGTTTACTAGAGAGAATCAAGAGCACAGGCAGCTAAGAAGAGTACTCCTGGGATCAGAACTGACCTCAAACACTGACCTTTGCAGAGTGATCTGAATTTAATGTATCATACCTTAGAGAAAGGTACCCTAGGTCATTGTCAAGAACAATAGAGCAATCAGTAGGCAATCAGTGAAAACTAACAGCTGTGTCTGATACCAATAGCGGCAGTTTAACAGAGAGGTAAGAGAAAGACCTAGCAACAGCCCTGCTAAAACCATTATTCTCTCCAGGTGACTGTGAATTCCCAAGGCTGTACCCTCTGAGTAAGGACAGCAAAGACTTCACACTTCAGGGAACACAGATTTCATTATAATAATCCAGGAAGTCACTGAACAAGCAAACAGCAATAACAATCCCTGGAAAGGTTGGGGAAGGGGGCAGCCCTCAAAGTTGCTATAATGTATCATCTAAAATGTTGTTTTTGTTTTTGTTTTTTAATATGTGACATACAAAGAAACAGTGAAATGTGACCAATAGATAAGAAGAGAAGCAGACCACAGAAAATGCCTATGAGAGCAATCACGTGACAAATTTAACAGAGACTTAAAAGTATCTACTGTAAATATGTTCAGAGAACTAAAGGAAACCATGATTAAGGAATCACGTAAGGCATGATGACAATATTGCATAAAATAAAGAATATTCACAGATGTAAATCATTGTTTAAAGAACCAAATGCAAATTCTAGAGTTAAGCAAAATAACTGAAGTAAAAATGCATTGGAGTGACTCAATAGTTCTTCTGAACTGAAAAAAAAAAAATTAGTGAACTTAAAGAGAGATTATGCATTTCAAATAACAGAAGGGGGAAAAATGAATAAAAAAATTCTCAGGGAAATGTGGGATACTATTAAATACAATGACATACACATAATGACATACACTTTATGGGAATGCCAGAATGAGAATGGAGCAGAAAAAAAATATTTGATGAAAAACATTGGTATACAAACAAGAACCTCAACAAACTTCAAGATAGTCAAATATAACAACACACGGAGAAGTCATAGTAAAAATGTTGAAAGCCAAAGATAAGGAGAAAATGTTAAGAAAGAGAAAAATAACTTGTCACAAGGGAATGCTAATAAGATTAACAGCTGATTTATCATCAGAAATAATGGAAGCCAGAAGACAACAGGGCAATATATCTAAAGTACTCGAAGAAAAAACCATCACCAAGAATACTATATCAGCAAATTTATCTTTCAGAAAAGAAGGTGAGTGAAGACCTTCCAGATAAAAACTGAAAGAATGTGTTGCTAGAAGACCCATCTTACAAGAAATACAAAAGGAAATGTTTCAGGTTGAAAGCACGTGACCACAAACACTTCCAATCCCCAGGCGGGGAAAAAAAAGAGCACTGTGAACACTGTTAAAGGTAATCAAGCAATTATTGGGGTGCCTGGGTGGCTCAGTCGGTTAAACGTCCGACTTCAGCTCAGGTCATGATCTCACACTCTGTGAGTTGGAGCCCCGCATCAGGCTCTGTGCTGACAGCTCAGAGCCTGGAGCCTGCTTTGGATTTTGTGTGTGTCTCTCTCTCTCTCTCTGCCCCTCCTCCACTCACGCTCTGTCTCTATCAAAAAACAAACGTTAAAAAAAATTAAAAAGAAAAAGTAATTAAGCAATTATGAAAAACAGCATAAATGTATATTTCCCTTCTTTTTAACTGATTTTAAGATCAACTGTGCAAAACAATGTGTATGCAATTGTATATATATTGCATGTGACATAAATATATATAACTATAAATGTCTTATATATACAATTATATATTAATACAACATAAATGTACTTTTGGACTTATATAGAAATGTATTTATTGATAGAGCATGAAGAAAATGGGCAGAAGCAAAGCTATATTAGACTGAATAGGTCAAATTAAGAGAAACAGAAATGATAAATAAGATTAGTTGAACACCTTGTCTAAACATACTTCCTCTATTTTCCCCTCAGCTTTTTTAAAAGAAAATTGTAGAGTAATAATTACAATGGTTGTTATATACATAGCTATTAAATGTATAAGAATAATAGCAAAAAAAGGGGGACAAATAGAATTAAGTTATTAGGAGCAATGTATCCATGTCTCATTGGAATTGGTATAAATCTGAAAAGATTTTGATAAATTGAGGATTTGGTAACTGCCAAAGGAATTATTTAAAAATAACTCGAAATAATATAGTGAAACAATTATTAAAATCTACGTCTAAACAAAAGTTTGTGGTGCACCTGGATGGTTCGAGCGGTTGAGCATCTGATTCTTGACTTTGTCTCAAGTCATGATCCCAGAGTCGTGGGATCAAACCCCCATGTTGGGCTCCACGATGAGCAGGAAGACTGCTTCAGATTCTCTCTCTCTCCCCCTCTGCCCCTCTTCCCCACTCATGCACTCTCTCTCTAAAAAATAAGACATAAATAAACAAAAGCTTGTATACAAATGTTCATAACAGAACTATTCACAGTAACCAAAAAATGGAAACAACCTAAATGTCCATCAGCTGATGAATGATAGTTAAATATATTTTGGAATTAGTACATTATCACAGCATGATGCCTTAACTCAGGTTTTATTTAAAACCCGGATAGAAAATCATGTACAAATTCAGAAATATAATTAGTAAACAATTACCCATTATGACCTGTTGAAAATAGAGGTGTGAATTAAGATAAGGCATTTTAATTTATTAGTTGACACCTTTTTTTTGTTGAAAAATAATAGCATATCTAACTAGGTGTGATAAAATAATCAGGTATTGCTGCCAAAAAAATAAATTAAATATTTTGGGGTTTTTAATTAAAAGCATTTATAGTTTTGGTCTGGTGTGTACACCTCTGATACTCAAGACCAAAAAAAAAAAAAAAAAAAAAAACTCGAAAGCTACAGAGAAAGATTTATACAAAATATGTTATAGATACATAGATAGATGTAGACATATGTATATGTCTGCCTATACACATGCACATTTACACAATGGACTGTCGTTCATCCATAAAAAGTAATGAAGAACTGAGTTATGCTATAGTATATATAACCTTGAAAACACTGTGGTAAATAAGAGAAACCAGACACAAAACATCACATGTGGTATGCTATCATTTATATAACATGTCTAGAATACGAGAATCTATGAATACAGAATAAAAATGAATGGTTGCTTCAGGATGGGGTGAGGGGGTGGGAGACAATAGGAAATGATGTAATGGCTATAGCATTTCCTTTGGGGATAACGAAAATGTTCTAAAATTGATTGTGGTGATGGTTGCCCAACTCTGAATATACTAAGTGCCACTGAATTGTATGCTTAAATGGGTGAATTGTATGGTATATGAATTATATTCCAATAAAGCTGCTATTAGAAAAGTGATTTAAGAAAACTACTCATAAGTTAACTTTGAAAAATTATTTTATTGCTATAATATCCTCTTGTGCTGTAATTTTTCATATTTCAATTATATGGTTGTATAGTTTATCTCTTAATTTAGATCATTTGAAAAAGAGCAGTGAATTATGTGAATGAGCCTAGAGATTATTACTCTCCTAAACAAATAAAAAATTCCACCACAAATTTTCCATCATTGTTATTAGTTTCACTGTGTATCCTGTTATTAGCATGCTGTGGCACTTAACTTTAATAACTTTGAATACGAAGAGAAAATAAAATAAAAACTGGCCATCTCCTTCTAAGGTCTATGGGACTTCTGGTAGCTTTTACCATTTTAAAGTTCCTACTTTTTAGTTTTGTTTTATACATCATACAATTAGACCTTTTTATTTAGGTAATTAACTAATGATGTTATGATGTGGGTAATGTTTCAAAATCCCAGTATTAATAGCATAGGAAATATGATTCGTGTCAGTTCTATAGAAATATAGTGATTTATTAAAATAACATTAGAATTTGGTGGGATATTATAAAAATGATGGTAAGGAAATAATCTAAAAGTAAGATTTGAAGGCAAGTAAACTTGTAAAGTTGTCACTTTGCTTTACCTATTATTGGAACTAGAATAACTTTATTAATTTACATTTGGGATTATACCAGTCCTATACTTGAACCTGTTCATCTAGTTCTTGAACCATCTATTTCTTGTCAGAGATCTGGGACTATCCAGTAGTACATTGTCTGTCCTTCCTTCCTTCCTTTTTAAAGTTTATTTATTTATTTTGAGAGAGAAAGAACACAAGCAGGGGAGGAGCAGAGAAAGGGATGAAGAGAGAATCTCAAGCAGGCTCTGCACTGTCAGCTCAGAACCTGAAGCAGGGATCAAACCCATGAACCACAAGATCATTAACTGAGCTGAAACTAAGGGACTGAGCCACCCAGGTGCCCCCAAACCACTTTGCTTTCAATTAACGATAACTTGACATATGTTTTTCCATTCTTTTACCTTTAACCTCTCTGTATTTTTTACTTAAAATGTATTTTTTGTAGATATCCTAAGTTGAAGGTTGCTTTTTTATTTAGCCTGACTTGTCTCCCATTCGTTTGGCGTATAAGGCTTTTCATGTTTAATGAAATTATTGATTTGGTTGGGCTTAAGTCTACTACTTGGTTCTTTGTGTTCTATTCCCTCTATTTTTTTGTTATTTTTTTCCCAGTTTTCCTTGTGTTTTGGATTAACTTAATATTTTTTCTATTCAATTTTATCTCCACTGTTCTCCATTTTCAAAAAAAATCTTAGTGTTTGCCCTAAAGTTTACTATATGTACTCTTAATTTATCACAAACTTTAAATAATATAATACATCATGAATAATGTAGTGATATCATACTAGCCTATGTATAATAGTATAATCCATATCTCTCCTTTCATCCATTGTTCTGTTGTCATTCATTTTAATTGTATATATGTTATAGAATGCACTTGATGTTTCATTTTTGTATTCAACACTCTGTAATAATTGTTAAAAATTTGAAAATTTTAAAAATTGTTTGTATTTACTCACATATTTGCTATCTGGCACTCTCCGTTCTCTGGCGTAGATACTAACATCTTGTATTATTATCTTCCTCCTAAAGAACTAGAAATTTCCCTCAGTTTTGATTTTTATGAAGATGTCTTTTGTTTTTAATTTTTTTTAATGTTTATTTCTGAGACAAAGAGAGACTGAGAGTGAGTGAGTGAGTGAAAGACAGAACATGAGCGGGGAGGGGCAGAGAGAGAGACACACAGAATCCGAAGCAGGCTCTAGGCTCCGAGCTGTCAGCACAGAGCCCTACACCAGGCTTGAACCCACAAACCACGAGATCATGACCTGAGCCAAAGTCACATGCTCAACCAGCTGAGCCACCCAAGCGCCCCTTATGAAGATGTCTTTATTCCAAACTCTCATTTTTGGTTTTTTTTCCCCATTGAATATAGACAGAGGTTTTTGGGTTTTTTTTTGGGGGGGGGGGTTGTTTTATTTTTGTTTTTTACTTTCAGAATTTTAAAGATATCATCCCATTATTATGTGGCTTGTGTTGAGGAGTGTGGCATTTTTTTCTCTTTGTTGGCATCAAATGGATACTTTGGGTTCTTTTTTAAACTTGTTATTTTTTAAATATTTTTTTACATTTATTTATTTATTTTTTGAGGGACATAGAGAGACAGAGCACAAGTTGGGGAGGGGCAGAGAGAGAGGGAGACACAGAATCCGAAGAAGGCTCCAGGCTCTGAGCTGTCAGCACAGAGCCCTGCGGCGCTCAAACCCACAAACCGAGAGATCATGACCTGAGCCGAAGTCGGACGCTTAACCGCCTGAGCCACCCAGGCGCCCCTAAAACTTATTTTTTATTAGTATTCAAATTTATTATAGTGTGTATTACTGTGACTTCCCATTTGTGGTTATCTTGCTTGCGATTTTGAATGTCTTGGATCTATGAGTTTATAGTTTTTCCCAAATTTGGTAAAAACTTCTATGTTTATTTCTCAAGTGGTTTTTTGTTCCAATTATGCACATTTTAGAATTCCTAATATTGCCTAGACTTTACTTTAAAATTTTGATTTTATTCTGTAATTTAGTCTCAGTAGTTTTTTTTTTTAATTTTTTTTTTTTTTCAACGTTTATTTATTTTTGGGACAGAGAGAGACAGAGCATGAACGGGGGAGGGGCAGAGAGAGAGGGAGACACAGAATCGGAAACAGGCTCCAGGCTCTGAGCCATCAGCCCAGAGCCCGACGCGGGGCTCGAACTCACGGACCGCGAGATCGTGACCTGGCTGAAGTCAGACGCTTAACCGACTGCGCCACCCAGGCGCCCCTCTCAGTAGTTTTTATTGCTAGTGTTCAAGTTCATTGATTTCTTCTGTAATTGATCTCATCCAGCGAATTTTTCATTGCAAAAATTGTATTTTTCAGCTCTATAAGTTTCATTTGTTTCTACTTTGTATTTTTCTTTTCTCTCTTCTTCATTGTCATGCTTTTTAAAAGTTCCTGAATATACTTGTAATGGCATTTCCAAGTCCTTTTCTGCTCTCATAATATAAGCATCTCTGTCATTTCTGCTTCTATTTCTATTGACTATTTTTACTTGTTTATGGCTCACATTCTCCTTCTTCTTCAAATGTGTCAGAAATTCTAATTGGATACTGGACTTTTTGAATTTTGCATTGTTGGATGCTACATGTTGTTTTCTTCTTTTAATGGTTTTTGGATGTTGTTCTGGAAAGGTGTTAAATTGCTTGCAGATCAATTTAATTATTTCAAGGTTTTTTTAATTTAATTACAATATGTCTCTGGTGATTTAAAAAATATATATATTAAGTAATCTCTGTGCCCAACGTAGACCTCAAACTCACTACCCTGAGATCAAGAGTTGCACATTTTACCATTTGAGTCAGCTGTGTGCCCCATGGTATGTCTACAGCGATCTTTACTTTAGGACCAGTTTGGGTCTTATTTAAGACCTATTTAAGGTGTTACATATCTAGGTGTATCAAATGTCTTGTGAATTCAATGACTCTCAGCCAGAGGAGACCTATATGGAACTCAGGCCTATATGAGCTCTGGGAATTGGTCAGTGTATAGCTTCATGGCCATACTTTACCTAATCTTGTGATATTTTACCCAAATAAATACATAGCTTAGTATTCAGCAGTAAACACTAGAATTTCTAATGAGATTTCTGGATATCTTTATCTACATAGCAACCTCTTCTCCACTTTAGCTCCTGTTATCTCTTATCTTGGTCTCCCCACTTCAGTAAGATTGTCATTTGCATGGGTTTATTGCCCTTGTGGAACGTCCTCCACTCAGAAATCTGGAATGATTGGAAGATTCACTATAATTGTTTCTCTTATTTCAGGGACCACAGTCCCATATGGTAGTCTCCCCTTATCCATGGAGTGGGGGCATTCCAAGATCCCCAGTGAATGCCTTGAACTGCGGATATATACCCTATAGTATAGTATCAAAGCCTATATATATATTTTTTTTTTCTCCTATATGTACATATGTATACAGGATAAAGTTTAATTTATGAATTAGGCACAGTAAGAGATTGGCAACAGTAATAATAAAACATAGAACAATTATAACATTATACTGTAATAAAAGTTATGTGACTATGTTCTCTTTCTCTCGAAATATCTTACTGTATTGTACTCACCTTTGTTCTTTTTGTGATGATGTGAGGTAATAAGATGCCTACGTGAAGAGATGAAGTGCAGTGAATAATGCGGGTATTGTGATCTAATGTTGGGCTACTGCTGACCTTTTGATAATGCATTGGAAGGAGAATCATCTGCTTCCAGGCTGTGGTTGACCATGGGTAACAGACACTCAGGAAACTGAGATGATGGTTAGGGGAAACAGGTGTACATAAAAATATTTGCTTCATATGTTTTTCCCACTTCTGTAATTATTTACAGCAGAAAGGGCAAGTCCGGTTTTACTTCATTTCAAAACGTGGATTTTCTGAAATAAGCTTTTCAAAAGGCAGCATGACTATAACACATTCTGAGGTTAGGGTATTGTCTTTCAAGATGCATTTTATACTTAAGGATAAGTATAAAAGTCTCTAAATCAAAATTGTATGTAGCAATGTCATCTGCCCTACTTTGGAGAATACACGAAAGTTATTTTAAGAGACTTTGGGTGGGTTGCGGACGATCTGCAGCAAACGGTTGAATGCCAGATCAAATTGTTCTGTATGGCTGTTAATTTCAGGCTCGTGATGATGTTCCTGGCTTAGATCACATAAATATTCAACACGTGGTTGTAGAAAACTAAGCCTGGACTTAACAGCTACCACCTGTACAGGTAATCTGGGCAGCACTGTTGGTGCCAAGATTTTTCAGAGTTTTGAAAAGGCAATTCTTTTGCTAGCCAGTAACTCAGCAGTAAGTTGTGTTTTTATCTGTGCTTCGAAAGTTTCAAGATGCAGACAGCTTAATATATTTGTTTTGAATTTGCCATATAAAACATAAAGAGCAAAACTGTGATTATCCATTAATATGTATATGCACCCTCACTTAAAAAATAGAAAACCAAGAAACAGTAGCCTGTACTGTTAATATCAATTAATAAATAGATGGCAAATCCATATAGTGGATTCATTTTTGAAAATAATTTTGTTTTTAATTTGATAGATTTTTGACTCTTGGAATTTCTAGGATGTGATTTTTTTGAGTTAAAAAGAAAAAAAATTACCCAACAGTTCAAATATTTCTTTGTGTGCTATGTATATGTTTTTAGACTGAAACCTTATCTGCTAGGGATGAAAAGCATCTCACTTTACTGAGCTGTGATCATCACAAAACAGCAGATTCAATCAACCTGTAAGATATATTAGTATTACTAGAGAAATTTCATCCCCCTAAAGAATATATATTTCTAAAATTGAGCAAATATTGGTGATAAGAAAGCATAGAATGTTGTAGCAAGAAGGGACCTTTCATTTAAAAACTGAGAACCTTAAGTCCACAGAGGGATTTCATGCTCCTTCCTGATCCTCTTACCTTATAAATTCTGTCCTTCTAGTACATACTTTTCATACATGCAAATCAAAAATATTTATTGAAAATTATCTCTATTACACGATGCTGAACAAAGAGTGGAAAACAAAATAAATAGAGCAGGTTTCCCTAAGAGTTTCATGGGGAAATGGATATAATTTTAAGTATTTGTAATTGCAAACTGTGTTAAGTGCTATAATGGAAAAGAATGTACTATGATATCTCAGTTGAGATCAGAAGGGTAAGTGAACAGGAGTCAAACAGGGGACGAGAGAGGAGAGAGACAGAAAAACATCCTGCGAAGAGCCTGAAATACAAATGAGAAGAATACACTGAAGGAACTAAAAAGAAGTCATTTAAAAAGAATTGTTAACAGGTAGAAAATACAGACTAATGGCGAGGATAACATGAGATTATGTATAGACTTGTTCTATATCTAAAAGCAAAAAGAAGCCAACAAAGGATGTAAAGCAGTGAGACTGTATCATCAGATTTGCATTTTATTAAGTTGAGAAAAAGAGTAGAGACAGGGAGGACTGGCTTGTACAGGAGTTGAGTTACGGGGCCATCGCAACATTCTGGACAGAAGATGTCAGATTGTAGACCTAGGAGAGGGTGAGAGAAATGAAAAAAAAAAATGTAAGAGGAAAGCAGCAGTTGTTTGTGATTGATTCGTGATTAGGAACGAGTAGGAGGAGACATCCCAGAACGATCCTATGATCTTTTATTTTGCAACCACATGGACTGAGCAGCAGAATTTGGAAGACTATAGGACAAATTATAAAAGTCTGTGTAAAAAGTTTCAATTTGAAGTGCATTTGTAAATTCCTAGCAGATATATAAAAAATGCAGTTAAATGTGCCTACTCTATATATCGAAGGAAAAATCTACACAGGAAACAGAAATCTGGGAATAATCAGTACAGAGTTATTTGAAACCACGGGGACAAATGGGATCACCTATGGAGAAAGTACTGAAGAGGAGGAGAATGGAAAATCCCACACTGAATTGTTAGGAAAATAAATACGAATCAGCAAAGAGATTCAACAGAGTGGCCAGACAAATAGGAAGAAAACGGGAAGCATGTGGTGAAATTTAAGTGGAATTCAGTATTTCAAAAAGGAGGAAGGGATAATTGTGTCAAATTTTGTTGAGAGAAAAAGGGATTGAGTTTGAAAATCACCCGTAGAATTTAAAGAAATCGAAATCTACTTTATTCTTGTGTCTATCCTTATGCTTCCGTTATGTCTAAACAAAGGTAATTTATCATATGTATTGTGTATGATTTTGGAAATCTTCCCTCTCAATGACTGTGAAATGGCAAAGTTGACCTGATACTTTTAATCTGTCTTCCCACTTTGTAAAAATTGCCAAACAAAACTTTTTCATGGAGGAACTCATGATCTAAATAACAAATTCAGTTTTAGAAGCTTATTTTGGTTGTTATGAATAGTAGGGTATCCAGCAATTTGACACAAATTTGAATTGTGAAATGATCTAAATGATCTATTTTTACTATCTATATTACCATGTAGCTTTTTAACCTTGGTGAACGTTCACCCAAAAAGGAAATGCTATTTTCCTACAATTCTTTGGCTTATCCAGTCTCTCAAAACACACACACACACACACACACACACACACACACACACACACACATTTTCTGTCAATCTATTTTCTAGTTTATTTAACTACTTGAAAGTTTGTATTATATTTGTACCTAAAATTATCAGTCTGTATAATAGTCATCAATTTTTTTTACCCTTTCCCACTTGCAGCAATAAATAAACATTTGGACTACAACTGAATGATAGAATTTCAAAACCTAAAGCACATAAGAATATTTTCACTCCTAATTATGTCTAAAAGTTGACATAAAATTGAAGGTAAATCATTAGATATTAGCAAGAAAATCTGAATGGCATGCATCACTAGTATTTGATGAAGCATGATATTAACCTATGTGTTCACTGATGGCCAATAAGACCCAAGTTAAAGGATGCAAAAAATGACACAGGAGTAGTCATTCAAATATTTGGTCTTGCACTAGCCAAGGCTGATCCAAAGTTTAATAGCAGACTTCTGTTAGACACAAACTCAAAGCCAAATTTTGGTGCTTGGTAGCTAGACAATTACATAGTAAAGTAGATGCTGTATAAATACATGATAGCAAGCTGGTTAGATAGATAATATTATATGATTAGAAAAACTCTGAATACATATATAAATATATTTTAGCATGACAACAGTTACCTATGAGGCAGAAATAAGCACGGAGAGGATTACTTTTAGCTTTCTATTCATATCCTTTTATATTGTTTGATTTTTTTATAATAAAAATATTTTATATAAGAAAGTTACAGAAATGGGGTACCTGGATTGCTCAGTTGGCTAAGCCTCCTACTCTTGGTTTTGGCTCAGGTCATGATTTCATGGTTTTGTGAGTCAAGCCCCATATCAGGCTCTGCACCAACCTCAAGGAACCTGCTTGGGATTTTCTCTTTCTGCCTCTCTCTGCCCCTCTTCCACTTGCACTGTCCCTGTCTCTCTCAAAAATGAATGAATAAACTTAAAAAGTGTTTAAAAAGAAAGATATGGAAAAATGTTAGCCAGTAACAAAATTACCAAAATAACCAAATTACATTTGGTAATTTTCTTTATTCAGGGTGTGTGTTTGTGTGTATATTTGTGTGTGTGTGTGTGTGTGTGTGTGTGTGTGTGTGTGTATAATACATATATATTGCTCATAGGGGTGTGTGTGTGTGTGTGTGTGTGTGTGTGTGTGTATACATATATAACTGATATAAGCAATACTGTGGATGAATTTCAGATGCATTATAGCAAATGAAAAAATCCAGAATCAAAAGGCTACATATTCTGATTCCATTTATATGACATTTGGAAAAGAAAAAAATATATAGGGACAGAAAACAAATCAGTGTTAGCTGGGGACTATAGATTAAGGGAGGGATTTACTACAAACTGGCCCACGGGCATATTTTGTGTTGATAGAAATATATCTTGATTATGGTGGTAGTTATATGACTGTATGAATTTGTTAAAACTCCTAAGTCTTACATACTAAGAACGGTCGATATTTGCATGTGTTACATATTATTATATATGTATATATGATATGTGATATACATTATAATTATACTTGTAAATTATATTTCAATAACCTTTAGTTAAAAAATTCTATGTACGTCAGTACATAAAATTATCACTAAGTATCTTCAAAGAAGGGAAATTTAAAGACTGTAAGATTCATATGTAAATTAGGTTGAAACCTCAAAATCAACAGAGCTATTTATCTTATAAACAAAAAACATCATTTGTGAAAGGGCAATCAAAACATTCACCTACCTACCTGGGTCTTTTAAACAATATAGATCTTTCTCAGAAAAGAGTTGGAAGACTTCCGTAAGTATAGCAAGACCTATAGTAAGTATAGAAAAGGTATAGAAAAAGTGCTGGTGTTATTTCTCTGTTAAGAATTCCAAGGGAAAAGATCGTATTTGGAAATTATCGGTAAATTGTTTTACTATGTCCATTCCAGATACTCTCCAAGAAATAAAAAATCCACAGATAGACATATGACTGTTTGATAAATGATGTGACATTTCATCATTGCTCCTGTTGGAAGTCTCAAGGTGATATTTTCCTAGTTTTATGTGTTAGCCCTCTCAGTACATGAATGTTATTTGAAAGGCAGTTATCAAGAGATTATATTTTATGACTTACAAAAAGTGGACGTAACCTGAGATTTTGGCATGATATGGTAGTTATATTTCATTCTATTCCTGGATACTGAATTAATCATGCTTCTGAACTGGCCCTCCTAGGATTTAGTTTATGTAACATTGTTGATCCTCTCTTGCACCTCCTCATCAATAAATTGCATTTGTGGGCACGAAGCCTTTCCAAATTTTGGCTCTGCATAGCTCTGCATTTCGCTTCCTTTTGCAAGTGCTGGGTAAGCAAAACATTTTCATTCAAACACGAAGGATAAGCCAAGTAAATGCTACATTCATTCAGACGTTCTGTTCAATAAAATTCCTCTTGGGCCTTTTCACACAATATTGTCACTGCATATTTAAGTGTTTTCAAACATATGCGTTCAACTTGTGACAGAATTTTCCTTTTATCGCACTGACTATTGGTGCTGTTCAATAAAAGCACATGAACTTGTAGGGTACTTTTCTGCTGTCCAGAGTAGCATATTTCATTTTCATCTTTTCACTTTTAAAGACCATTACAGTGTCTACAATTGAGAATTCTCAGTTGTATGAAACAGACATGGGAGTTAGAAGCACCCAAGTCATGGGAAGGTAGCGTAAAGTGCCTACAACTGGTGCTTGACATTGTAGTTTAGGTTTTATTACAATAATAGGAGAGCGTTAAGGATTTTCCAAAAGCAATTTTAAATTGCCACACCACTGACGCTTATGCCAGATATGTCCTTGAAAAAGCAGGTAACGAAATCATTTGGAGCATGTACATTAGGTTATGATTAACCTTTGTTGTAGAGAACACAAGTGCCTTAGATCTGCCTCCAGTTATAGTAACTGGGACGAATCTAGTCACCTTAGACCATCTAGAATTCTCTTCATCCCCTGTAGCTCTGCAGTGCAACTCCAAATCTTCTAGGCTAATGTTCTCACCAGAAGTCAAGATTGCCTCCTTTCTTCAGCAGATTTATACTACAAGTCTTCCCAATAGCTAAAAGATGGAAGGAAGAAAGGGAAGAAGAGAGGGAGGAAGGGAGGGAGGGACGGAGGGAGGAAGGGAGACAGACTTGGCAATGAGACAGAAAACAGATCTATGTTGAAAATCCTGAGATGCCACTTTCCTAGCTGTGTGACCTTCCACCTTTTGTTTCTATGACTAGGACTACTTCCCAGGATGTCCTCCTTTGCAGTCACTATTATGCAATCTCTTCCTTTTCTTGTTTTGGATATGTGCTTCCCTTATTATTGCTTGAATAGCTCTCTAGCACCAGTGAAACTCAATGTAGATGGGAGAGAACAGGAGAACGACAGATGGACGTTTCTAGTTTCCTAGCCATCTGTCATAGAGTGACAGAGCAGAAACAACAACGGTGAACTTTGGAGCGGAGGGACAGTGTGCTACATATTTGGTTAAACACAAGTTAAAATCTAGCCTGATGAGATGGCCCCATGTAAGGAATATAAAGCTCCCATCTTCCCCTGATCCACAATGGGAGAGTTCGAGAAAGCTTACAGAATTGGGAAAAATGTGGAATGAAAGATAGAGTTTGCTTCCAAAACACAACCACCTTTTGTTTAATTAGCAGAAGAATGCGCTGCGATCCACACAGCTTTCTCCTCTGAAAAGCTATTTGCCAAACAACTGCAATGGTTCTAAGTAGGCCACTTACATTTAAGAGATAATTGCCTAAAATTCTTTTTATCTTTTTTCATTTTGAATAAACACTTGTTTAACTACGGTAATTGAAAAGCTGGTTTTCATCTACACTCTTTAAAGAGTCCCACTGCCAAGATATGAATATAAAAATTTACATGGGAGTGAATTAAAGGTGATGTTATACTAGAAAGCTTTGTGTGAGCTCCACCATTAGCCTCTCACCTTCTCCTAACCCATTTGGTGGTAGGTGGAGGGACGTGAAGTCCACAGGTCCACATCTGAGTCAACAGTCCATGGCTGTTTCTTCCCTGCTACTTCCTTCCAGCTGCCATCAAGGCCACCCTCCCCGCAATGCTAGTCACCCCTTGAATGTTCTGGATGCGATTTCTCCATGTATATCACACATTTGCCAGCAGTGGGGTAAATATAGAAAACAAGCTGTGGTTTTCTTCACTCTCCTACCACTTTATTATAAATGCCATGACATATTGCCTGGATATATCAGACTATACTAAAAAATGAGTCAACTTTCAGGGAATAAAACATAGGAGAAAAAAGGATTTACAATTCTTGCTTTAAATAAGCAAGGGTGTTCCAAGGGAAATTTTTTATGCGGGTCCCATCAAGGGCACACTCCATTTCCTTGCTGAGGTTTAAGGTCATAGTAGAATTTCAGAAGGGAAATGTCAAGGAGGACAAGTTTAGTATTTGGGAGTCTGGCTCAAATGGTGAAAGACAGGTCTCTCAAACATAAGAACTTGGTTGAAATTGGGCCAAGTTTATGACACAGTGGTGCAGTTCCTGAAGCAATTCACTGATGGCTAAGCAAGCTAAGCAAGCGTTTTTCCAGGTGAGCAAGATGTTTGCCCGGACATTAGTTTACAACATTTGCCTGCAGTGACCACTTAAGCAATTTATTGATTTACATCTTTATCTTCCTGGAGAAATATTTCCTGGCTCAAGTAGTCAACCCATGTTGACACAGGTTATCTCAGTTCTCAATCCCAGTCAGTAGTTCTGTTTTGTTGATTTAGGTTGTCTTAGTTCTCAGATCTGTTGGCTTCTGAGAAAGTACTTTCTCAAGTTTCTGGAGTACAAATCACCATCCCATCCTCTTTAGGTTTAGCAAACCCTGTTAAACACTGGAATTGTTTGGCCTTAAGATATTTGCAGTACCATTTTCCCAGTCAGAGCTGCTCTACCAAGAGTGATGAGAACTTTGTTGGGAGAGCAAGGGTGGTTGAAGGTAGGTATCAGAAGGGTTCAAAACAGGTATCTTGGGTGGAATTCAGTACTCTAAGCCAGACTCCTCTGACATTTCCCCACAGATATGGGGAACATAGTAGAGTGTTTTCTCGTAACCCAGTAGATGCATTAGTCAGTACTGTCCTTAGACTTGGGCAAGAGTATTACTGACCTGGACCAGTGCTTCTGTGACTCCACTCTGCTCTCTCCCCTGCACCTCCTCCCATGTACTAAGGAGTTTGAGAGACCAAGGGGAATTGCCATTGCAGAGCCCACACTCCTCTTTGAGTCTTTGGCTCAAAGACTGAGAATTTCTTGGCCAAATAGTTCTTAAGCCTATTTTGGGATTTGTCTAGCTTTTCTGAATCTGTCCTGCTGAAGTCAATAATCACACAACTAGTTTATTTAGCCTTAGGTTTAAGGTGTAGGTAGCTACAGGGTGGCTTTTTGAGAGGAAAAGGAGGAAGGAAGAAGGACATGAACAAGACAGTTGTGGACAGAATTAAGAATCATGGCTACCATATCTAAATACAAGGTTCTGAGACTCTTGTGGTATACCAGAGGGGGGAAGGAAAGGGGAGTGGGCTGCAGGCTGGGGTTAGGAGTGGTTCTCCCTATGCTGCCATGTTTAATCCTGATCTCCAAAGGCTCTGAGAAATCAAAATTGAACCTGGACATCCAGGTGTCAACAAAGTTTTGTCTGGTAAGATATGAAGATAGGACATTTTTTAAACAGCTTATTGACTTCATACATAACTTAGAATATGTAGACATAGGCACTTAGGCTGTGAGCCTCAATTTGGGCTTCGTTCCAATTCCACAAATACTAAAGGTAGCTCTGTCTTAGTTCCAATATATGCATGCACATGTACAAATGTCGGCACACAGATACATACCATCACAGTGTGGTCTAGACCAGAGCATCCAAAGCACATTCATACACTTTAAATAGAAGTACTGGAGTGCCTACATATTGATCCCACAGTTCCTATCCTGGCAGGTCCCAGTCTCCAAAATCCCCTGGCCAGTTACCTGAAACAGCAAGCAGCCTCATCCCATTCTGCCAATCATCACTGTATACATTTCCTTTTTCTAAAAGGGCTAGACTATAAATTTCATAAAGAAAAGGATCTTTGTTTTGTTCACACACGTATCCCAAGGTCCTGGAACAATGGCAACCAGACATTAGGTATTCAGTGGTCATTTGTTAAATTTATGAATGATTTGAAAAGGCTAGAAAGCACTGGTCTATATCAACAGCAAGAGGAAATTTCTTTCAATGGAAACTTTTTTCCGATGCTTACACTCGTGGCATAGTACTTAATATTTCTATGTGAAGCAACGTAAGTGCCCATACCTAACAGGTATTATTGCACCATAGCCTCTGCCTTCAGGGCTGGCTTAGCTTGCACTAAAACTAGTCCTATAACAGGACAGTCTTCCCATCTGCCTAAAGAAGAAGCCCCAAAATTATGTAAAGAAAGATTATTTTAAAAAGTACTTTGAGTGGCTTAGTCAGTGAAGCATCTGACTCTTGACTTTGGCTCAGGTCATGATCTCAAGGTTTGTGGAATTGAGCCCTGCATCAGACCCCATGCTGACAGCTGAGAGCCTGCTTGGGATTCTCTCTCTCCCTCTCTCTCTGCCCCTTCTCAGCTTGTGTATGTACATGCATTCTCTCTCTCTATCTCAAAATAAATAAATAAACTGAAAAAATTTTAAGAGTAGAAAATACTTTGATATAAAATAAATATAAAAATATTTTGATTTTAAGCAGTATTTTTACTGTATCTCAGGCCAGACCTTCCTTACAAAGGCACCAGCAGCTACTCTCTATACACAGATTCGAGGAAGCATGGGGGTCCTCAAGTCCTTCTTTTCTTTTGTAAACTAAATTTTTCTCTCTATGCTCAGACTTTCTTCTTTCATAAAGTCCAAAACATATTCCTTCATATGCCATTGTTTCCTTTTTCTCTGTTAGACTACATATATTTAAACATATGAAATAAATTCTTTTAAAAGTCACAATTATACTTCTCTCCTATTCCCAAACATCTTTCTCTCCTGAAATGTGCAGGGTTAATCATGGCCAAGTCTTACCTTCTTACTATATTACAAAACATTTTAAAAGATCATTTCCTGGGGGCACCTGGGTGGCTCAGCCTGTTAAGCATCCAACTCTTGATTTCAGCTCAGGTCATGATCCCAGGGTCAAGGGATCAAGCCCCACATTGGGCTCCATGCTGACAATGAAGAGCCTGCTTTGGATTCTCTCTCTCCCTGTCTATCTTCCCCTCCCCTGCTCATGCTCTCATTCTCTCTCTCTCTCTCAAAATAAATAAATAAGCTTAAAATATCATTTTCTGTTTTATCGTATTGCCCTTGCAATGTCCAGTCCAGAGTAGATGCTTAGTAAACATAAGAAAAGAAAAAGAGAAGTAAAGAAATATGGAAGCCATGGAAGTCATGCATCTTCTCTTTTATCCTCCTCACATGCCAGGGATCTCTCCTTGTCTGAGTCCATTGTGGGAACTCTCATGTCCTATAATCATCTCTCTAACAAGTATCCTTTTGTACTACTGCTTCTATCTTACGTGGGTGTGCATGCACGTGAGCCAGAAAGAGAGGGGGACAAGAAGGAGGAAGAGGAAGAGAAATGAGAAAACACAAACATGCTCATGAATAAATATAACCAACTCGGCAGATTCTCCCAGCATCCACAACAGATGAAAGAAAGGGATAAAAGCATAAGTTGTTGGGGAAGAATATCTTCCTCTTTGGCCCACTCGTGCCGCTTAAGCCAAAACACTGATGTTACTGCATAGAACTGCAAGAAGAGATTCCCTGAGTAGCTGATCTGATCAAGGGATTTACCCATCCCCTATTGCTGGAGCATGACTAGGATACTCAAAGTTAAAAACAGAAGAATTTGGCAGTGATGTCTTGTATCTTTTCTAGCTCTATTTAATTATCTCTAAGCAGCCAAAATTTCTTTTCCTTTAGAATTGGAAGGTCCAGGAAGATCCAGAAACACATTATAAAAAATCAACTTATTATTCTTCCTTTCTTAGCCATACCAGTTCCTAACTAGCTCTCTCTAGAAACCAGTAGGTCATATGCAAATTGAGGTCATGTATGTCTCATCGGTAATGACTTTTCTTATCCTAACAAATGACCTAGGAGAGAGAAAACTGAATTGCTAACTGCAACATTTAAAAATCACATGGTTGTCCAATTACATTAAGCTACAACACTTTGCAAGCTTATTGTTTTTCCATTATTCATGACAGGAACTTCAGCGAATATGTTCCTAAAACAATATTGTTCTTGACAAATTCATATTTCCATCAGTCAGAAGGTATTGGTGCTGATGAATGAATAATGCTACAATGGGTAACTTAGATATTTACTAATTTCATTGATGAAACACATTTTTTACCTTTTACCTTCTATTCACTATTGCACTGTGCTACATTCCAGTAACAGGAGTGTTCCAGGACTGCTAGGATTTTTTCAAATTATTGGTAGAAGAATCTCTGTATTTCTTCCTCCATTTTTTTTTCTTGTTATTCAGACAAGAGTGTGGGAATGAGTCACAGCACTATTTCCCCTGCTTTTTCTTCTGACCTTTGGAATTCTCCTTGCAGTGCTAACTAAGCTATCAGCAACATGCCAGCAGACGGAATAGAACTTAGCACTTGTGTGTCCTTCCTTTCTTCCAGCAGTCAAGTATAGTCCTTTTTGAAATTGCAGAAGTCTCTCAAGCATATAATTTGTGGCTTCCAATGAGTTTGAACTTCATGCTTGAAGTGATGCACAAGTAAGTGATTTAATTCATGCACCTGTATCTGGATTTTTTCCAGACATAATGAAATGGGTAACCACTTCAGGATTTACCTAAGAAGCATTGCAGCAAGAGATCAGAAAGGCACTGATTGGCATATTTGGGCAGGAAAATGAACAACAAGCTTCCAGTAGAGCTGTGATAGGCATCTGGGTTCAGCCCTTGGGACAAAAGCTGAGCATTTCTCAGCTCCCAAGGCCAAGCCCTTTGACTTCAATGATGTACAATTTTCTCATTACAAACACTATTGTACCCAAAGGAATTCCTGTCAGGTTTCTAATTATTTTCTCAGTTTGAAATAAGACCTTGTCTTTAATAAGAAAGCGGCTTTGTCATGTGATTGTTTTCAGCATCAACACACAGTACAGAGAGCAGGAGCACAAGGGGAAACAACAACAACGCCTCAAAAAGACTGAAAGGCATTTTTGAAAATAAATGCAAATCATTTCCCCCAGTAATTATGAAAATATTTGTAATTGTGCTGCAGTCAAGTACGGTAGTCTTTGGAGATTTAAAAAGTAAAAGTAGTTACTATAGATAAGGTCACACAAACCCTAATCAAGATGCTTTGGGTTTTGAACCCATAGTCAGCATATGCTCATAACCTATTTTCCATGGAATCTATAGTCTCCGTATATCCTAATCCACATGAAAACTCATCACAGGCATGGCAGACAACTGCTTCATCTCTGCAGAGATTATAATTATGTTTTCTTGGCTAGTGTTTATGGTCAATGTTTGAACAACAAGCCAAAGCTTGTTAAAAATTGTATTTGCTTTTTTATATTCTGCTGCATCAAAGATTGTATTTTGTTTATGTTCCTCTGTCTCCAACAAAGATTACATCAAAGGTTATATTTTGTTCATGTTCCCCTTCCTCTCCTCCAACAAAAATTATCAGTGGGGTCAAGTATAGCAATCCTTGAAATGGACCCAAGCTGAAAATAAGATGCCAACAAACAGAAGTGAGGGAGGAATGGGTAATTTCATCAGTAATGTTTAGTTTCATACGAGGATTCATTGGGTAAGCGAATCCAAAGGACAGAGGATTGGGAGCTCTGACAACAGAACAAAGAATCCTACTGGCATGTTTATGTTTCTCTCATCACATCTATTCAGAAGTCACAAGACTTCAAGACTTCAATTTCCTCGTTAGGAACAGAGGGAAAAAGTCATGGCTCTGTCACACCATAGTATATTACTACAGGGGAAAGCAGTTGACTAATCTGGAAGCTACAGTTAAGGTCCATTCCACTTATGTTTTCATTCACCAAAACAGATTTACCTTCACAGCCAAATGTTGAACGAATTATAAGAAATGTTAAACAATTGATAACACAGATGAATAGAGAATGTGGGGGAGCTTTGAACAAGAAGATATAAACTAACCAGGGTTGTGGTCAGGAAAGGTCTCTTGGAGAAACTGTCACGTAAATTGGGACCCAAAGAATGAACCAGATGGGCAGGAGCAAGCTGCTAATATTTTGGGTAAAGTCACAGAATGTTTGAAGATCTTGATTTGTGAGAGAAACTGAAAGGTGAGTGCATGTGTGGACTGTCCTAGAAGGCAGTGTTTAGGTTGGGGGTTTTATTTTAAAAGTAACAGGAATCCATTGAAAGGATTCAAGGAAAAAAGTAATAGAATCAATATGATTTTTGAAAAATATTTTGGATTAAGTGTAGAGAAATATAGGAACAGATCAAAAGTAGAAGCTGACAATTATGAGCCCCTGTAATACCTGAGGTTGACTTGACTTGGAGATTGCTTAGGTGTGGTCACAGTAACAAGGTAAATGCCAGTTGTTTGTAATATAACTGAATGGATGATGGCTACTGACTGACTTAGGGAAGGCTGAAAGGTAAGAAGATTGTTTTTATGTTTGGGGGAAGAGGTAAAAAATCCAGTTTCAGTTTTAGAGATGTTTGTTTCAACCAAGAGAGTCTAGGCAAGCCAAAAAAAAAAAAAAAAAAATCTGGAACACTGCAGTATATAAATGGAAACTTAATCCAAAGGATTGGAATCTAAGAGTGTACCGAGTGCAGAGAAGGAGAAGTGTCAATGCCAAAGAAGACTGATAAGTTGCTCAGAGGTAGAAAATGTGTGGGGACAGGGAAGCTAAGGAAAGGATGTATTTTGAAAAGCAATGAAGAGTCAAGAGTGCTGAATCCTGCTAACAGAACAGTAGGAGAATTGAAAACTGCGCATTGAGTTAAGTAACATGAAGACCGTGGTGATTTTATCTAGAATAGCTTGATAGCCAAATGTGGCTGTTGAACACTTCAAATGTGAGTAGTGGTGCTGAGGAACTGAATTCTTATTTTTTATAAATCTGTTTATTAGCATAAATAGCCACAGGTGATGAGTGGCTACATATTGGACCAGACATATGTATTGTGGGGAAAATGTCAGATTTTAGCAGACTGAAGAATGCAACTAGTGATCATACATAACTTGCTCATGAAGTTTGCTTCCAAAGTGGAAGAATGTAGAGAGCAGATTGTGGAAGGGAATATGAGATCGAAAAAGGGTTATTTTAAGTTAGACCAACTTTAGAATTTCAAATGAGAAGGAGCCAGTGGAGAGGGAGAAGTTGAAAGTACCGCAGAGTGAGAAGGAATAATCTTATATTACATTATACTCAAACCAAAAAAACAAATACGTATGAATGAAGAAAGGTCGATTTTTAGATTTGGTGGTAGAAATTTAAGGACGTTGTTCTTTGTTGTCTTCTATTTACTGTGGAAAGTAGGAGGAGAGGGTCTTTGGCTGAGAGAGCAGAGGAAAGTTATAAAACCGAGGGACTCTGTGACTCACTTCCAGACGATTTTATAGCCTCCGGGCTGGCTCACACATTTGTAGCAGAGATATTTGATTACAAGGTATAATGTGAGGAGCAGTGGAAGACCTGCCTGCCTAAAAATATCTCACTGAAGGAATCTCAACGCATCCTGTATTTCCTACAAGAATCCCTGTGATACTTTAGGGAAAATACGTCTTTCAATTAGGATAAAACATCAAATAAAGTATAGGCATTTATATCGTATTGTGACCAGTTAGTTTATCTGATTAACTCTTTAAGAGACAGTGCCAAAAAATGCAAATCAGCGAAGAAGTAAGAAAAGTTTCTGGTCATGGAACCCATTAAATCCTAGGTTACTGGGTGGCCAGGAGGCAGTCCTGACCTTGAGAGAAACAGACAGACAACCCTAAAGCTAAGCTAAAACTTAGCTCATAATTATTCTTAAGGACAACCTTCAGCCCTGAAGGGCGCATTCTTGAGTCCAGTATCTACTCCCAGTAAAGCACCCTCCAAGGTGATTGGCTGGCTTGGAACTAAATTCACGGAGAATAGATGGAGCAGGCTGAGGAGGAAATGCGTAGATCTTCTTGCAGTGGCTTGTAAGAGCTGCTATGGAAGATGTCGAATGGATGCAATAACTTTTACTAAGGTTAAATGCAAGGGTAAAGACGAGAGCTGCTGTGGGAGGAACGTGAACCATGAGTCCAGTAAACAAGTCAGAGCGAGGCTAAAACAATGGCTTGGACCACAGGTTCTGAGAACCTTGTAAGTAGGAGCAACAATTAAAGTTGCAACGTAACAGGAAGGGCAGAAGAGGGTAACCCTGGAGCCCCAACAGAATACTACCCTGTAATTCAATTCAGTTTCAGATGCCATTTATTTTCACTTTCCCTCAGCATGGCATAATTCTCAGCTTCTTAAGGGAACTATGGAAGCTACTGACACCAACAGGAAAAATAGAAGCAATATCCATGCTGTTCAAGTGCAAGAAGTACACGTTATTTTCCTTGAAGTAATGTTATGTAGCATATTCCAGAGCTCAAAAAAAAAATGACCTTTCGACCTAGAATAATTTTAATAATCATAAACCTGAATGTGAGCACATGGCCCCCAAAGCTCATATGATATAATGTAATGCTATTAAAATGTTTTGGGATGAGCACTGGGTGTTGTATGGAAACCAATTTGACAATAAATTTCATATAAAGAAAAAAAAAATAAATAATGATAACCACTGAAAAAAAAAATAAAAAAATAAAATGTTACTTCAAATGCTATTTAGTTAATATTTTTTATAATTATATACAGTTAGAATCTTTCTTATTAGATTAGCCTAGTTCAAGAATATAGGTTAAAATTATTGAACAGGGTTAACCAAAGCTTAAAATATGCTCCTCCTTCACTTTATCAAGTGTCCTGGTCCTAATTTAAGCTTTCTCTCACTTGTTTTTGCAAGTTAATTCTAGTTTTTATCACAGAAATTTTAGGCAATTGCCTTTGAAACTTTGTTTTAAAAATATCATCACTAGACATTAACAACAAGCCCATATACTAGCTATGCTAGCAGCTCAAAGGAAAGACTATGAGAAACTTTTTTTTTTCATATTCACAGAGGACCAAAAGATTCATGTCCAAAACCAATGGCCATGATGAATGCTTTCAAGCATGCTCTTTAATGAATAAGTCATAAAACTCTTTATTGGTCCGTGTGTTTTTAAGCTCTTCCCTATCTTCAACCTGATTAATGATGATGAGCATGCTAATAAAATCAGTAGCCTGTAGAAATATAGTAATAATTTTGTATGATTCAGTGTCAATACATGCATAATTCAATGGTCTTAACATAGATTCTGTAAGTCAAAAACCTAGTGGCCCATTACAAAAGTTTTCTCTACTGTAAGGACTTTGCTGAATATGATATTTTGAACTTAGACCATACTTAGGCACTCAGGTTATGTTAATCTACTTCTTAGGCAAACTTTATGTGTATAAAGGTTTCACTGGGAAGAAATGCATTCACAAATCGTGACCATTTATGGAAACATGGCCACATTTATTATTTCTATTCAATTGTAGACTGATTATTACTAATTGTAGATTTCTTTATAATTTTATCTACAGTGTCCTCATTCCATAATATTTCTCATTTGGCTATTTTGGCCAATTATCTCAAAATCTTCCTCTGAAAATTTTTGCTTTACTAGGTTAGTAGTATTTAATTTGCAAGTGTTTATCTTTTTCATTGGAAACCTCCCCTTCCATAATGGTTTAACTGAGAATATAATTGCCTATAAATTTATTAATTACCCACTTATAGGGGTGCCAGATATAGCAAATAAAAATATTGCCTGGGACATACTTATACTAAAAAAATTACTCATTGTTTATATATGAAATTCAAGTTTAAATGGCCATCCTGCATTTTATCTGTCAGCCCTGTATATTTGATCATTTTTATGAATAATGTGCATGAACTTCCCTTTGAGAGTTCCTAGTGGCTTCCATCCAAAGAATTACCAAAGTATAAATCCCTATGCTTTTGACTTCCTGCAATCTTCCCTGGAAAAGTCATGCCAGGGGAATCTTACATATAGAAACTAAAGTAGGAAAATCTCTCCTGTCTTCAAAGTGGAGCAAATCACATTGTTCCCTCTATCTTTTCTCTTGGACAGAGTTCTCTTTTTCCCGGGTGTTAATTGACTGTTGCATTTCCCTCCACAAATATGTATGTTGAAATCCCTGCAGTATGATGATATTTGGAGGTAGGACTTTGAGGAGGATTTTAGGTTACATGATATCATGTAGGGCCCCTGTGATAGGATTAGTGGCCTTATCAAAGAGGAAGAGAAACGGGATCTCTCTCCTCTCTCTGCCATGTGAGGATACAAGTCATGGATGGCTGTCTGTAAACCAGGGCGTCACCAAGAAGCAAACCATGCTGACACCTTGATCTCAGAATTTCAGTCTCCATAACTGTGAGAAATCAATGCTTGTTGTTCAAGTGACCCAGAGTATGGCATTCCGTTACTACAGCTCTAGCTAAGACACCAGGCTTACAAACAGGAAATTCACTTATTTCCTCAATATCTGTGATTTATATCCTTGAAGATTCCTTATCACGATCTCATGCAAATATCCTAAGGACATCAGGTGTATATAATTCTACCACATGCCCATTTTTTGCAGACCTCTTTTGAGAGCATTTGGATATTTCCTATTCTCCAGGGGAAGGGGTATGGGACAATAAATAATCTAGTAATGTTGCTGCCAGAAAGAGAAAAATTGTAGAGAGGAGCAAAGCAAAATAACTTCTTATAGCCTTGTTTCTCAAGGGCTTATTTGAAAGCGTCCCTATAGACAAGCAAAAGGAAAACCAGGGGAATAGGGGTGGCTGACCAGTAGTGATTTATTTAACTATGCTAAAGCTGTAAACTTTATTGAACATATACACACTGCTATATGATATATGTGCCCATCTTATATACGTCCATAGCTGTGTGTGTTTCTTGTGTTTGTGTGTGTGCGCTTATCCGATTCATCAGATCTGCCTGTGGTATATAAATACAGTACTCCTGAAAATGGTGTATAAATGAATAAAGACATATGCGTACACATGCATACACAGCCTCTTCAAATTCCTACAATAAGTGTCACTCGTGCCACGCAACGTAACATTATTTACACATTATTTAGACTTTCCAAATTGGTATATTCAGTCCATTTGAATTCCAGACTCTTCAGTAGTTTGACCTGTCACAGTCACATAGAAGAATGAAGCCACTCAGGCGACGTAAAGATGAGACCAACCAAGTGGCAATCAAGGTCCACCCAGGCACTGGACACCAAGAGACTTGGCAAAATGGGAAAACCAACCTCTTGAGATGGATGGAGCCGGGCATGCAAGATCCACATACAAGCAGGAAGGTAGATGCCAGATGCAAATAGAGGCAAATAGGAGGCTGAAAGCTCGTGGACAAACATGGTATCAACACCAGCCAGAACTACTGAGCGAGAAGGCAGGGCTTAGCGTAGGCCTGTAGCGATAGACGCTAACTCGTGTGAATGGTCACCAGTTACCAGGAAGAAAATTGGTCTAGCATCCTGCTTCTGGACACCTTTCCATCAGTTTTGATTTTTTTAAGTTTATTTGTTTTGAGAGAGGGCACAAGTGGGGGACAAACAGAGATAGGGAAACAGAATCCCAATTCCACTGTCAGTGCAGAGCCCGATGTGGGACTCAATCTCGTGAATCATGAGATCATGACTTGAGCCAAAATCAAGAGTCTGACGCTTAACGGACTGAGCCACCCAGGCACCCCTCTGTCAGTTTTAAAGACACACTCTTTTGTACAACAATTTACTCTTTAGATTCCACTGTGCCCAGCATAGTGCTAGTACATTAAATATGTTTTCTCTATAGATGGATTCGTGTTAACATTTGGGTTCTCAGTATATGCTGTTTCTACACATTATTTTCAGTGACTTTTGTGATTTATAGTGTAACAATTATTCACATAAAAACTTTAATGCATTGTCTCTGTGCTTTTCCTGAAATACAAAGGCTAGTTGAACAATAAGTAGGAAGCAAAAACTCACGTGACCCAAACACATATCTATAACAATAAATTCAAAAGATCATATGTCTTTGTCTAGTTGGGTTCATTTCCACTTCTTACCCCAGTAACTGTTAACAATACATGAAAGAAAAATTACATATGATGATGTCTTTATGATATATTGAGGGGTCTTATGAAAGCATCTGTTTTATTTTAATAAAATATAACACACAATGAGTATTTTGGCTATTTCAGAGGCCTGGAAAATATGCATAAATATTCAAAAATAAAATTGAAATAAACATTGATGTGACGCTGTCCAGCCTGGAATATATTCCAGCCAGACAATAATGTTCTTGCTGTTTCTAATTTGATGCTGGTTTTTAATTATTGGTTGAATTTCAAAGCATGCAAATCCTGAAATTAGAAGAACTTTGAGGTACTAAGAATTGATTATTTGACATCCACACAGAACCTGGTTTAATTTGACAACAGAATGTCATCAACAACACATTAAATGATGATGCTCCTCACAAGTTCCATACAACACTTGCCATTTTAAGAGGAAGCATCTGCTCACTTTAGGAGGCAGGGAAGTTTTGGAGCTTTTCCATATACCTATTTATATCTGTTTAGATATGTTGTAAATGTATTTATACTCCTCCATGGGGCAAGTTTAGTGACATGGAAAGAAAGTTTAATAATGGCCAAAAGTTCCTTCGAGATAAGGGATATATCACCTTTTATGAGTGATAAAAGGCGAATAATCTTAGATTCCAGCCCATAGTGATCAAGTCACATTATGATTTGTCATTTACAAGCAGTGCAGTTTCATAGCCTCTGGTAAAAATCAAGTTGGAGCAGGAATGAAGATCAATAATAACATCATACAGAAAAGCAATCTTAGGATGACTAATACAAGTAATGTTAGTGAGCATTATTTAGGTGTTAGACATGATGCCGTGTGTCAGGGACTGAGCTCAGCACTTCACAGAAGAGCTTGTTCAAACCTGAAAGCAAGCCCACAAGATGGTTGTTGATATCTCTATCAAGCATGTGGGAAAAGCATGGTTAAAAGAAATTAACTAGTTTGCTTTGTGACATGCTAGTAAGTGGTAAAGCCTAGATCAAACCTAGGTCAGAGACTCCAAAAGCCTGCGTTACTGAGTATTAACTGGATGTTTCATTATCACATTGGCTACCGACTCTGCACAGGTATTAGGTTTTGCTTCATTTATTTCTTCTTTCCACCTACCTGTAGTTACCCAGCATGCCAATTTTCATAAGCAACCTAAAAGATGTTTAAAAACTGAGTCATTTCACCCTCTTCTGGATGAGATGGGAAAACTAGCAAGGCCCATTTGTCATTCATACAATTTTTCTCTAAAACTGCTTGTGATGTTGGGTAATAATCCCCAGATGGAAGTCATTAAATTTTAATTTGTATGCATATGTGACATCTTGCTTTTCAAAATCTTTTTGACTTTACTCTTTCCATTACTGAAACTAATTGATACATATATGAGAAATAACTAATTAAAATGAGTGTAAAGCAGTTTTCTCAAATATAAAACATGCTATAAAATGCTAATAAAACCATAAGAAATATATGGAAAAATCTGTCAATTACAAAATTAACTTTGGATAGGAAGGCAAATATCATTTATCCTTTATAATGTCCAAGTAACTGACTTGTTTGGCAGCTGACTGCCTTTTTGTTTAATATTAATAAAACCTCAAGAATGAGAGTTGTTTTTCTTTCAACATGCTCACGACCACAGAAATTTGAAGACAGGCATCGTAGTTATAAATTAAAGTTGAAGAAAAACTCTAAATGGCTATTTGCTGGGACAAGATCTCGGTTGTGATTCAATCAATGTAAATCACTGGTTGGCAAATCATATCACAATGGAAGAGTTTTCTCTTCATCTTTATAAGTGACTTACATCTGGGTGATGCAGTAGAGACATGCTGCCACGTGGAGGGGAGATCAGTCTATCAGTGGAAGCAGACATACTGAGGAAATTGGGCAGGACTGAGGCGGCCAGATGGCCCTGGCTGTAGAGAGTCAGAGGAGACAGTCGCAGGAAGGCCACTGCTCTTAACTGGAAAGGACGCAGTTAACATTCATGTGTAGACACGCGTTAACGAAACTGTTTGGCTTGATTTATGTATGTCCCTTGAAAGGAAAGATTAGAAAATGCAGTCCTGGAATGTATCAGTATTTTAAATATAATTCGGTCAAGCCATTTGCTGTATTTCTAAACTTTTTTCATAATTTTTTTTTAATTAGTGGGTTTTCTTGAATGGATGACTATCTGTGTATGTTCCTTCATTCATGTTTTATTCACTCATTTATTCATTCTACTACAAATATCCATTCAGTATAGATTATATGCCAAACAATAATATTGTGAGGAGCCCCTCGAGATAAATTGTCCTCTCCCTGGTACCCACTCTCATGTCCAAGGCAGAACACGAGTATTTCCCATATAATTAAGCAATGATTTGAATATCATTTTGATGAGATCAGATCAAGAATAGATGATGCACAACTCTGAGCCAGAAACCCTGATCCAGCCTGAAAGTCACCCTGTAGTAAGAGCAAGACTCAGAGTTCGGAAGGTTTGTGTCACACAGCGTGTTTCTATCACTGAGTGGAGTTTCTGGGTCATGGAGATTGCAATTTAAGGGATGAAATTTTCCAGGTGACCCTAAGGACACAAGTGTGACCACAGTCTCCTCCAGCTTCATTGTTCCCTCATAAGATTCTTAGCTGGAAGTAAGATTTGCTTATTAAAAAAAAAATGAACTCTGTTCTTTCCACTAGTAGGAAACTCAATAAGAGTAACATTGCTGGGGGAAAGAACCATATCTTTTAAATTTTTAATTTGGGAACAATTAACATACAGTGTCATATCAATTTCAGGTGTACAATATAGTGATTCGACAATTTTATACATTATTCAGTGCTCATCATGATAAGTAAATTCTTAATCCCCTTTACCTATTTCACCCATCCCCCCCACTCATCTCCCCTCTGGTAACCACCAGTTGGTTCTCTATAGTTAAGAGTCTATTTGGGGGTTCTGTCACTCTTGTTTTTTCTTCATTTCTTTTATTTCTTATGTAAAATCATATGGTATTTGTCTTTCTCTGACTGACTTCACTTAGCATTATATCTTCTGGAGCCATCCATGTTGTTGCAAATGGCAAGATTTCATTCTTTTTTATGACTAATATTCCATTGTAGATATATACTTCCTCTTTATTCATTTGTCTATTGATGGACCCTTGCAATGCTTCCATACTTTGGCTATTGTAAATAATGCTGCAATAAACATAGGGATGCATGTATTCTGTTCCATTGATCTATGTGTCTGTTTTTGTGCAAGTACCATACTGCTTTGATTACTACAGCTTTATAGTATATATATATATAGTAGTATATATATATATATATATATAGTATATATAGTATATATATATAGTATATATAGTATATATAGTAGTATATATATACTACATATATATGTAGTATATATATATAAAAATATATATATGATATATATGAATTATATGATATATATATATAAATATATATATATTTTTTTTAGCGTTTATTTAATTTTGAGACAGAGAGAGACAGAGCATGAATGGGGGAGGGTCAGAGAGAGGGAGACACAGAATCTGAAACAGGCTCCAGGCTCTGAGCCGTCAGCACAGGGCCCGACGCGGGGCTCGAACTCATGGACAGCGAGATCATGACCTGAGCCGAAGTTGGCCACTTAACCGACTGAGCCACCCAGGCGCTCCTACAGCTTTGTAGTATAAATTGAAATCTGAGACAGTGATAGTTCCAGTTTTGTTCTTCTTTTACAAGATTGTTATGGCTATTTAGGATCTTTTGTGGTTTCGTACAATTTTAAGATTATTGATTATTTTAGTTCCATGGAAAATGCTATTGGTATTTTGATAGGAATTGCATTAAATCTGTAGATTGCTTTGGGTAGTATGGACATTTTAATAATATTTGTTCTCCCCCTTCATGAACACTGAATATCTATTCATTTGTGTCATCTTCATTTTCTTTCATCAATGTTTGATAGTTTTTAGAATACATGTCTTTCACACCCTTGGTTGAGTATATTCCTAGATATTTTATTATTTTGAGTATGGTTGTGTGACTGTTTTCTTAATTTCTCATTAGGGTTTTCTATATACAGTATCATGTTATCTGTAAATAGTGAATATTTTACCTCTTCCTCACCAATTTGGATATTTTTCTATTTCTTTTTGTTGTCTGATTGTTAAATAGAAGTATTAAGAGTGGACATCCTTGTTTTGTTCCTGATCTTAGGGGAAATGCTCTCTGTTTATCCCCACTGAGTATGATATTAGCTGTGGGTTGTTCATATATGGCCTTTATTAAGTTGAGGTACTGACTCATGATTTTGGCTCGGGTCTTGATCTGACAGTTTGTGGGTTCAAGCCCCACATTGGGCTCTGTGCTGACAGTGCAGAGCCTGCTTGGGATCCACTCCCTCTCTTCTCTCTTCTGTCCCTCCCCCACTCATGATCTCTCTTTCTCTCTCAAAATAAATAAATAAACTTTAAAAAATAAAACTACTTTGTTGAGGGATTTTATCATGAATGAATATTGTACTTTGTCAAATGTTTTTTCTGCATCTATCAAAATGATCATATGGTGTTTATCCTTACTCTTGTTTGTGTGACATATCACATTGATTGATTTGTGATTATTGAACCACACTTGTATCCTAGGAATAAATCCCACTTGATCGTGGTGAATGAATTTTTTAATGTATTGTTGGATTCAGTTTGCTGATATTGTGTTGAGAATTTTTGCATCTATGTTCATCAGAGAGATTGTCCTGTAGTTCTCTTTTTTGTGGTGTCTTTATCTGATTTTGGTATCAAGATAATGCTGGCCTTACAAAATGAACTTGGAAGATTTCCTTCTTATTTTATTTTTTGGAATACTTTGAGAAGAATAGGTATTCTTTAAATGCTTGGTAGAATTCACGTATGAAGTCATCTGGTTGTTTGTTGGGAGTGTTTTGATTACTGATCCGACTTAATTGTTGATAATTGGTCCATTCAAATTTTCTGTGTCTTCCTAATTCAGTTTTGGGAAGTTATATGTTTCCAGGAATTTTTACATTACTTCTAGGTTGTTCAATTTTTTTGTGTATGATTTTTCATAATGTTCTCTTACAATCCTGTGTATTTTTGTGGTATCAGTTGTTATTTCTCTTTTATTACTTATTTTGTTATTTGAGCTCTCTCTCTCACTCTCTCTCTCTCTCTCGATGTGTCAGGCTAAAGGTTCGTCAATTTTGTTGACCTTTCAAAGAGCCAACTTCTTGTTGCATTGATCTGTTCTACTGCTTTTAGTTTCTGACATTATTCCTGCTCCTATATTTATTATTTTCTTTCAGGTTTGGGTTTTGTTGGTTCTCTTTGTTGCTCCTTTAGGTGTAAGGTTAGGTTGTGTGTTTAAGATTTTTCTTCTTTTTTTTTTTTTAAATTTTTTTTTTCAACGTTTTATTTATTTTTGGGACAGAGAGAGACAGAGCATGAACGGGGGAGGGGCAGAGAGAGAGGGAGACACAGAATCGGAAACAGGCTCCAGGCTCTGAGCCATCAGCCCAGAGCCTGACGCGGGGCTCGAACTCACGGACCGCGAGATCGTGACCTGGCTGTCGGACGCTTAACCGACTGCGCCACCCAGGCGCCCCAAATTTTTCTTGCTTCTTAATGCAGGCCTGTATTGCTGTAAACTTCCCTCTTAGTATAGTTTTTGATGCATCCTAAAGATTTTGGACTGCTGTGCTTTCATTTTCATTTGTCTCCATGTATTTTTTTTTAACTTCTTTGATTTCGTGGTTGACATTTGATTGTTCAGTGACATGTTACTTAACCCCTATGAATTTGTGTTCTTTTGAGATTTTTTCTAGTTTCATAGTGTTGAGATCAGAAAAGATACATGGTATGACTTCATGTTTTTGAATTTGTTGAGACTTATTTTATGGCCGAATGTGTGATCTATTATAGAGAATGTTCCATGTGTATTCTACTGTTTTAGGATAGAATGTTTGGATATATCTGTTATATCCTTCCGATCCATTGTGCCATTCAAAGCCACTATTACCTTGTTGATTTTATGTTGGGATGATCTATCCATTGAAACAAGTGGGGTGTTGAAATCTCCTATTATTATCATGTTACTATCAGTATTACTTCCTTTGTTTGTTACTAGCTGCTTTATGTATTTGGGTGCTTCTAGGTTGGATGCATACTTACAAATGTTCTATCTTCTTGTTGGATTATTCCTTTTATGATTATATAGTATCCTTGCCTCCTTTTATAGTCTTCGTTTCAAAATTTATTTTGTTCAATATCACTATTGCTACTCCAGCTTTCTTTCCACTCCTATTTGCATGATACATGCTTTTCCTATCCCTTCACTTTCAATATGCATGTGTTTAAGTCTGAAATGAGTCAGCATATAGATGGTTCTTACTTTTTATCCATTTTGTCACCCTATGTCTTTTGAGGGTGCATTTAGCCCATTTATATTCAAAGTAATTATTGATAGCTATGTACACATTACCACCTTGTTACTTGTTTTATGGTTGTTTTTATAGTTCTTTTCTGTTCCTTTCTTCTCTTGCTCTCTACTCTGATGGTGTGCTGGCTTTAGTGATATATTTGGACGACTTTCTCTTTATTTTTGCATATCTGTTACTGTTTTTTGATTTGTTATTACCATTAAGTTTATATATAACATGGTATGCATATAACAGTCTATATTAAGTTGATGACTGCTTAAGTTTGAACCAGTTCTAAAAACACTGGATTTTTATGCCATTCCTCCTACATTTTAGGATATGGTTTCACAGTTTGCATGTTTTGATTTTGTGGACTCCTGGACTAAATTTTATAGATATACTCATTTTACTGTTTTTGTGCTTCCTAATTTTCTTATCCCTGCTTTTCACTCAATGAGTCCCTTTATATATTTCTTTAAGGCTGGTTTTGTGGTGATAAATTCCTTTAATGTTTGTCTGGGCAATTTTATCTCTCCTATTCTGAATAATAGGCTTATTGGATAGAGTGGTTGC
The DNA here is from genome assembly GCF_028749965.1 of Puma concolor. Classification (NCBI taxonomy): domain Eukaryota; kingdom Metazoa; phylum Chordata; class Mammalia; order Carnivora; family Felidae; genus Puma; species Puma concolor. Next base: position 24,991,851 of record NC_141670.1, read on the forward strand.
AGGTTTTTGTCGTTCAGCAGTTTGAATATATCCTGTTGGCCTGCTACTCCCTTCTGGCCTGCAAAGTTTCTGCTGAAAAATCAGCTAATAGCCTTATGGGGTTTCCCTTGTATGCAACTGTTTTCTTCTCTCCTGCTGCTTTTAAAATTCTCTCTTTATCACTACTTTCTGCCATTTTAATTACCATGTGTCTTGGAGTAGGCCTCCTTGGGTTGATTTTGTTAGAGGTTCTTTGTGCCCGGATCTGGATTTCTGTTTCCTTCTCCATATTTCGGACGTTTTCAGCTATTAATTCTTCAAATAAATTTTCTGCCCTATTTCCTCTTTCTTATCCTACTGGGATTCCTATAATGCAAATATTTTTATGCTTGATGGTGTCACTGAGTTCTCTTGATCTATTTTCACTTTTTATTATTCTTTTTTCTCTCTCCTGTCAGCTTGATTGGTTTCCATTATTCTGTCCTCCATATCACTGATCTGTTCTGCTTCCTCTAGTCTATTGTTTATTCTGTGTAGTGTATGTTTAATTTCAGTTATTGAGTTCTTCGTCTCTGATTGGTCCCTTTTTATGTTTTCTATCTCTTTGTTGAAGGTCTCACTGATGTCCCCCACTCTTTTCTCAAGTCCAATGAGTGCCTTGATGACCATTACTTTAAATTCTCTATCAGGGGCAAGGTGTGTGGTGTTAGTAAGGTTTGTCCTAGTCTCCTGTGGGAAGAGATCTGTAGCTTCCTGGGAAAACTCTTGCCCAGGCCCAGATGGAGGGGGTGTGTCTGCAGAAGAGTGTGGGGCAGGGTACGCTGTTATCCAGCTAGATGGAAAGTGTTCTTGCTGGGCTGGTTCCAACAGTTGTTCCTGTATCTAGGTTGGGAGGTGGAGGTGAGAAATGGTGCATGCAAATTCCTTTGTTGTTGTTGAAGTCTCCCAAAGATCCCTGTCCCTCCAACTCATTCTCCTAGATTAGTAAACAGATCTGCCTCCAGTATACTCCAGGCATTTTTTAAAGTGCTGCTTCTATTCTGTAAACAGTAGGACTATTTGTTGTGCTGTCTCTTTAAGGGCAGAGTCTCAATTTCCTCTCACCCTCAGGCTCTCCCAGAGCTGAGCTGGCCAATCACAAAGTTAGGTCCCTCTAGTTTTCAAAGCCAAATGTTACGGGAATTTGTCTCCTCCATGCAGATTCCATGTACCTGGGGTATCTGGTCTGGGGTCTGCTCTTCTATTCTCTTTGTGCCAGGAGCATCCCTCCCTCCTCTGGACAGGCCTGCAGGTCAGTTTGGCTCCTGACCACATCTCCGCCCTTTCGGCCCTCTTCAATGACCTCTTCTCTACAGTTAGCTACAGAGAGTCTGTTCTGTCTGTCCTCGGGTTGTTTTCTGGGTTCTTTATACCAATTTGAGTGTTATTTAGTTGTATCCATGGGAGGAGGTAAGCCTCAGATTCTTCCACTCTACCATCTTCCCTGGAAGTCCAAGAATAATACTCTTGTATTATCTTTGGGATCTCTATCCTTTCTTTGTGGAGGGCCTCACATTTTTTGTCACTTATTACCACTACTATGAAGTATATTGTGGTGTTTGATGACAATAATATCCAAAAGACAATGAGATAAATTGGGGTACAGGAGAAAAGTAAGATTGCTGAGTAGAACATGGTCAGGAATATCACAGTTATGTGCTTCTCTCTTCCTTGAGAGGCCAGGAAATTGGGAGAAGGACATGGCTGACACAGATGTATTTTGTAGTAAATATCACAAAGTTTTAAAAAATATGCCTTAAGCATATGCAAACTATCAGTTGGGATCTATCTCTTATGGACAGCGTGCTTGTATCCCCCACAAAATTCATATGTTGAAACCCTAATCCCCAATATGATAGTATTTGGAGACGGAGCTTTTGGATTTTGATGGGGTCCTCATAATGGGATTAATGTCATTATAAGAAAAATAAGAGATAATAGAGCTCTCTACCATGTAAGCACACAGCAAGAAGGAGGCTGTCTATAAACCAAAAAGTGAGCCATCTCCAGATATTGGATCTGTCAGTACCTGGATCTTGTACTACCCAGCCTCTAGAACTGTAAGAAATAAGTGTTTGTTGTTAAGCCTCCCAGTCTATAGTAATTTGTTACAGCAGCCTGAGCTCCTGATCCTAAGATAACCCCTTAGGAGAATTTTATTAGTATTGGGATCAGTAGGCAACGTTCTGAGATAAAAGTTATTTTATATTGCTTTGCAAAGCCGCTTCACTCATTTATTTTTAGGACCAGATCAAATATGAGATAACATTATAATATTTTAAATCCAGAAATTGCTTCACGAAAATGTCTTTTATTTTATGCATAAGCAGACATTATATGTTTAGTAAAGATCCAAACAGTGCTAAATAATCTACATCAACCTTGTTTGTTGGGAACTAATGAATCAGGACAATTGGGAAAGTGGGTTATAGGAATATGTAAATAAATTCAAAGACAGAAGTTCAGTGTCATCTACCTTTCCTTGTCATTCTTTAGCATGATGACTGCCAAGAAATGGTTCAGCAAAATGATTTCCTTCAGGTCAACAGCTAAAGGATAAAATCTATAAATACAGGATTATGAGTAGAATCCATTAGAAGATCAGTATTAATAAAACCTTTAGCTTTTCATTAAGCTTCAAGCTAATGGCCAATAAGGAGAAATGTTAATGACAGAAGAAAATATTGAAACATGGAAACGGCTATTTCTTTACAGATGAATAAATGGAAAATACAATTTAAATTTATCTGAGCTCCAGACAGAATAAAAAGAGGATATTGCCGAGACTTTTCTTAATTACTTATAAACCTAGTAAATATTTTCTTAACACCATTTCACCAATTTGGGAGTACCTTTCGTTGCATGACCCTGGTCCCTGTGCCACCATGGCGATAGCAGCTATGCATGTCTCCTTCCTTCCAGCCCTCAGCCACCTCCCAATCCACCTGAACATGGAGGTTCCTTTGACTTCCAACGTTCAATCAAAGATGGTGAACTCTCTACCTGTGAAGAATCCAGTGCTCGCTTTGCTCACATCCCATGTTGACCATCTTCAGAAGAAAGTTTCCATTTGCTTCCTAGTCTTTATAGCTCTCAAAAAATGAATTCAGGAGCATTATTGAAAGACATTTTGCAAATTTAGCTCCATTCCAATTCCTTTCCTCCAAGAACAAGATATCCTGAAGGGGATCTCCCCTGAACACCAAAGGGATATCATCAGATTCATTGCCCTATTTTTTTTATATCCATTGGACTCCAAATTCTTATCATGACCCAGAAATAAGTAGGTATCTGGGGTTAGTCTTTGAGCACCTGATCGGAGTAGTAAGTGTTGATCTTCATTTTCCCCCTCTGGCTGACAAGTTCTGGATCAGGGGAAATGGACCTTTATAAACAAACCATTTCTCTGTGTTTATAGTTTGTTGTCATTGAAAAAAAAAAGTAAATCCTAATTCCTAGGATTAGGAATCCTAATTCCTTTTCAAGAAAATAAATATTTATTATTAATTTTCTATGCGTGAGGCTTTGTACAAGAAAAAGAAATTTTCTCAAGAAATTTATATTATAAAAATGTTAATATTTCTTGAGTGCATATCACACACCAAGACCTATACTAAGCAATGGAGTACTTATTTCATTCTCAGAATACAAGGAGGTGGTACTTTTTTTTCCCCATTCTGAAAAGGGGGCTAAGGAAGAGGTCTCCTACTTCAACAAACAAGATGCTATAAATTTTAGTGGCGCCTGGGTTTCTTAAGTCAGCTGAGTGTCTGACTCTTGGTTTCAACTAAGGTCATGATCTCAGGGTTCATGAGCTCAAGCACCACATCAGGATCTGTGCTGACAATACAGAACCTGCTTGGGACTCCTGCTCTCTCTCTCTCTTCCCCTTCCCTGCTCGCTTGCTCTCTTTCTCTCAAAGAAACTTTAAAGAAAGATGCTATAAATTTTAAATTTCACCATTAATTTTATGTATGAATAAGGAAAGTCAATGAACCATGAAATACCACTTAATAATTCATACATCTAATTAGAAATGTGGCAAAATGTGAAAAATGTTTATTTTGTAATCAAGGAAATGAAATAGCTTGTTCAAGCTTAAATGTCTAGGGGGACTGAGACTAGAATTCTCAAATGGAAACTTGCACAGTGTGAGTCAATGCAAAGAACTGTAACTGGGGAAAGTGGGCCACCTTCCAAAACAGATTCCCAGAACAAGCATTTATCTTCCAGCATTTGCCACAGTTCTGGTTCTAGCATCTGCCATAACAATTCAAAAATTTTATTTTATACATGTTCCAGAGTTGATTGGCAAGTAAATGCTGATTTATTTAACCCAAGCTCACAAGAGACTTTCTAGAAGGTCAATTTATTAATTTGTCATAAGAAATATATCTGTCAGGTCTCTGTAATTGAATGAATTTGACCAATCTATTTTCCCCCATAAGTAAGTTATATAGGAAGGCAAGTTCTCAAGAAATTGCTTGGTAAGTAAGTGTTATAGGCTGAATTATGTCCCCTTTTCTCTAATTCACATGTTGAAGTCCTAACTCCCAGGGCCTCTGACTAACTGTATTTTGACAGAGGGCCTTTAAAGAGGTAATTAAGCTAAAATGAGGCCTTAGGGTGGACCCTGATCCAGTCTGACTCATGTCCCTATAAGAAGAGGAATAAACACACAAAAAGACACCAGGGATGTGAGGACACAGAGGAAAGAATATGTGAGGACACAACAAGAAGGTGACATTCTATAAGCCAAGGAGAGAGGTCTCAGAAGAAACCAAATCTGCCAACATCTTGATCTCGGACATCTAGCCTCCAGAACTTAAAAAAATAAATTTCTGTTGTTTAAATCACTTAGTCTATGATATTTTGTTATGGCAGTACTAGCAAACTAATACAGAAAGGGGAAAAAATGTAATTAGACATACAAATTAGATTTTAATGGACTCAAATTCTATGAGTTAGACACCATTTATCCAGTGAGGATATAACTGAACCTCAGACCAAAGAGAGGGCATATCTCATTAATAAGGCAGAGAACTTATCCTGTAAGAAGATATTTGAATGGATATTGAAGTAGAAATCCCTCAAAGAAGAGACATCAGAAAATATTAATGTTTACAGAAGGCTAAACACACCGCATGTACATTCAGTCCACTTTGTGAAAGCCTTTGGAAAACTCTAGTTAAAGGGCTTTTGCATGTCAAATAATCCATTATATCTTGGTTTGTAATATGTACTCTCAGACATCATGTTTAGTTTATGATTCATCTCTTATATCCATGTACAATCTATAAGGCAAGCATGGCTATGAATCAACATAAGTAACAAACAAAGCACTACACATAAAGCCTTCAGGGAGACAAACTCTTCAGAAGATTCAGAGGGGCACCTGGGTGGCTCAGTCAGTTGAGAGTCTGACTTCGGCTCAGGTCATGATCTCACAATTCATGAATTCAAGCCCCACGTGGGGCTCTGTGCTGACAGCTCAGAGCCTGGAACCCGCTTCAGATTCTGTGTCTCCTTCTCTCTCTGCCCCTCCCTGACTCATGGTCACTCTCGTGCGTGCTCTCTCTCTCTCTCTCTCTCTTTTTCCCTCTTTCTCTCAAAAATAAATAAACATCAATGAGGAAAAAAAAAAGATTCAGAAAAAGATTCCTGGAAATTGGTCTTGATGAATGGGTTAGATTTTAATAGAATAGAGATTAAGGGGCAAGTTATTTTTTAAAGTGGAAGAAACTTTATAAAATAAAAAGGAAAGGGAAGTGTTAATATAATGGCATTATGGAGCACAGTCTTTCTGATCGAAACTGTACAAGGCAGAGAGTCAAGGCAACAATGCCACCAGGTGGAGATGTATGGCAAGGGTCCTTGGGCAGCAGACTAGACAAAGTTCATGCATTCTGGAAGATGATAAAGCAAATGGGGGTACATCCATCCAGTGAAATACTACTCAGCACTAAAAAGAAAGAAATGAATGATACATGCTACAGCTTGATGGATCTCAAGGGCATTATGCTGAGTGAAAGAAGTCAGTTTCAAAGGATTGCATATTGTAGAATTCCTTTAAATGGCATTCTAAGGAATACAAAACTTTGGATAGAAAACAGATAAGTAGTTCTCAGGGCTTAGAAATGGGGGAAAGGTATGATTTCTAAGAAATTGCATAAAGGATTTTTTGGGGGTGATGTAATTGTTCTGAATCTTGATTTTGATGGTGTTTACACAAATCTTTACATGTGCTAGAGCTTGTAGAACTGTATACTTGATGGAAAAAATCTATTGTATGATTTTCTTAATGACAACAATGTGTGGATTAGGATGGCAACTTGCATAAAGGAAAGAAAAATTGATGTGAATATGATATCTAAGAGTAATATACTGGATTAAGCTAATAGTTCAGCATAAAGGAAGAGGGAGACAGAAATCAAGATTATTCAGAGCTTTCAACATAGGCAGGAAGATAAGTATTTCATGTGATGGTAATATGCAAAAATAGTGAACTCAGAGGATTGCATTGGGTATAAGGAAAAGAATAATTTTGGACTTTGCAGTTTTGCCTGCCAGAAAGGCAGAGATTATCACCACATCGGTTGGAAATGTGAATCTGGAATGTAAGAGAGAATTTTAAAAAGAGAAGTCAAGTTAAAGACATCGATCTGAGAGTCCACCCACGTGGAAGTGCTAATTGCAAATACAGTCATGGACAAGGTCCCTCTGCAAAGACCATACAGGAGCCTATGAAGAGATCTTCGAGATGTCAGTTTTCTGGGAGAGAAGTGTCGCCATTGAATCCTTCCCTGAAATCACCAGCCTAGCACGTGTTCTTTTCAAATATCTTCCCTCATTCATTTGGCATTAAGCATCAGTTTAATGTTTTTTTTTAAAAAAACCTGTATGTACTCACTTTAACAAATCGTATATGAACTTGAGTATCTACCAAATATGTTTACGTAGGACACTACAAGGTACAAGACAGTGCCAGATGATCTAAAGTCACTATTTATGACTTGGAGACCGGCCTCGATTTTTATGAAACTCTGGGTGTCTAAACAGAACAAATTATCCAGGTTTTCAAGCTACTAGCTCATTCTTGCACCGAGCAGAGGTGATAAATTGAAGTGCTGAGTGTGGGAGTAAAGATGCAGGGTGTAATGTCTCATCGATTGGCTTTTGGGCAGATGGAACTGTAGACTCCTTACTAGAGTACTATATTTTTCTCAGAAAATGTGCCCTTAACTTCACTAACATTTCATTACTTTTGTTATAAATAATCCCTAAGAGCTCCTCTATTCTCATAATAGGAATCTTTACCAGAAGCGTGCATCTTATTTTCTGGTTTCTCCATTGCTACTGTGCATTTTAATGAGTTATGCTGGCTACAAAGTCAGGTTGAATTACCAGTTGGACCCATGCAATTTCTAAGAATGTGTACATGCTGTAAATGATCTAAACACTTAAAAACGGATTTAGTTTGCGTGCCGATGCCCTTTTGTGTAGGGATCCTAAGAAAACAACTAGGAAAGCCCTTCTCCTGAGTTGTGATCAGAACCTCCAAAACTATATGTTGGGGGTAACGTTAGGACAGAGTAAATTACAGGAAACAATTGTAGAGATACGCCATTGTGTTCCTGCTTATAAAGACACAATAAACTTTATGAAACAGGTCTTGGTTAATGACACGTGCTCCAGAATAGAAGATAAATAAACTGGTGGTTTTTCTTTCTTTTTTTTTCAAAGTCTTTATTTTTTTTAATGTTTATTTTTGAGAGAGAGAGAGAGAGAGAGAGAGAGCTAGCATGAGCAGGGGCAGAGAGAAAAGGAGACAGAGGATCCAAAAGTGCAAAGCCCGATGCGGGGCTTGAACTCACACACCCTGAGATCATAACCTGAGCAGAAGTCAGATGCTTAATTGACTGAGCCACCTAGGTACCCCAAACTGGTGGTTTTGGTTAAAGTAACATATCCTAAATTATTTGGAGGATGACAGAAATGAGATGCATAGATTCCCATGGAATTGTTCTTCCCCATTTTCCAAAGAACCACCGGATACCATAGGTTGGTTTATTCCAACTTCATTTCACCATTCTCACTGAGGAGTTTAGAAATCAAAACAAACAGAACACATTTTCCGGATCCCTTTGAAGGCAAGGTTCTGGAGGCAAATTAGATCTGCCAATCACGTGCATGGCAGGAGATTTGGAAGGCAGCATTGAGGCAGAAGCTATCACCCTGTCACATTTTGTCTGCTTCTGCTTAGAAATACATGGCGAAAACAAAGATTTCTCTGCAGCAGTGAAGCAGCAAGTTCTCCCAGCCCTGCCCTGCTCGCTATGTAGTCTCTGGCCCCATGTGGCTGCTGAATACTCAAATTGAGGCTAGTCCAAATGACAATGTTCTGTAACAGGAAAATACACAGTGGATTTTGAAGTCTTTGTACAAAAAACAAACAAAAAAAAAAAAAAACCCACCAAAAACAAAAAAAAAGAAAAAAAAGAAAAAACCCAAACAAACAAAGGTGAGTGAAAAAGAGAGTGAGAATAAAGTATTCCACACATTTTTATATGGCTTATATTTCGAAGTGCTTCAATTTGGTTAAATAAAACAGGTTAAAATTAACTTAGATGTTTCATTTTACCTTTTCAAAACTGATGCTACGAGAAGATTTGAAATTACAAACATGCCTCTCGTTATGTTTCATAGCACGGCTCCAGCTTCCTGTGTGTAGAGGAAGTTGTGCGGAAATCTTCTCTATCTTGGGTGGCAGACACAGATATCAGTTCTCTAGCTCCTGGGCTGTTCAAAGGCTGTGGGACTAGGTTCCCAATTCTGGCCTGGCTTCAGTCACAACCCCAGAAGTGATTTTCTCAATGAGTCCATCCTGAATTGTTCTAGAAGTCATCCCTACGCGTCCTGCTTAGAGTCCTCTCCTTCGCTCCTTCTTCCTATTTTGTAAACACCAACCTCTTTGTACTGTATTCCTCTTTACATTGTACCTTCCTGCTTAAAATTCTTAATGTGTTTTCTGTTTCTTGAAGGGAACTTTGATACAAAGGGAGTATCTTAAATAGCAGGGGTAATTTCTGGAATGGAACTCCTTTAGTTTAACCTTCTTTTTAAGTTTCTGAGAAAAAAAAATCTATTATAATGGCAAGCCTTCTGAAGCTATTGGAATAGCCCTAGTATGTGATATTGGGGAAGGTATGTCCATCTTTTCTGCCTAAATATAGTACCTGTAATATATACCTGTATTGCATATTCCAAACAAGGTACCAGGCTTGAAAACCCTACAAATGATTGAAAGGAGGTGCCTCCACAAGTAACACTGCTTTTTAAAATGAAAGTTCAAAGAGAAGTCTGCAATAAAGGAAGAAGAAATCAGATGGCCTCGGTCTGAGACCATGAACCATTCCCTGGTCAAATCTGATTTCCATGATAAGAGCTTACAAAATTACTTGCTGTTTTTCTCATTTTCAGCATATCTTGAGGGCATCAAAATGCTGACCTCCCTTCCCATGTTCCTGTGTTTCTGTTGTAAAAGCGATTTATTAATCTGCCTAGTTATCGCTGGGATCATTCTATTTTATATAGAGGTTGTTGCCTATTTCACATACAGGCTTCTCCTTGCAGTATTACTGGGCATTCAGTGATGATACCACAGCCTCAGAAAATTGCTGTCCTCCCTCCTGTATCTCTCCAGGCTGCTTTTGCAGGTGGAGGAAATGCATGTGTTATCCCCAGCTGTGCCGGGTTTTAGATGCAAATTAATAAAGCACCTGTCACAGTGGGGAAGTGCAGGAGTAGTTTAGGGCCAAAGACAATACAATACTCATTTGGCCACACACACACACACACACACACACACACACACGCACACGGTGTATTCATCTGAGACCAGTTCATTTTTCAGCTATCTTATCATATCTTGTATTTCCCAACGCACTAAGATTTTTCAACCAGTATTTGGGTGAAAAGGATTGGGAATTGCTGGATAAGAGTTTTCATCTTTTGGTGGTGCTACTCTTGAATCTTGCACTTTAGGTTGAATTAGCCTAGTCTTTAGTTATGTTACTTGACATGGTTTCCAGTGTAGTCATATTAGGCTAACAGTTAACAGATGACAGGAGCACAGCTACAGAGCAGAAAGCTATGCTGCGGTTGACAGAAAAGCGGCTGTGGTGACGTTCAGGGCTGGGCTGCAGTGACTCTCAGGACAGGGCTCAGCAGAGTTTTGGGCTGGGAAGTTCTTCTACTATCTGATAGAGTTAGAGGTATATAGATTTTTTTGCACTGGGTATTTTATAAAAAAAAAATTACAAGTCTGAAATAAAGGCATAGGTTTTCTTGTAATATGGAAGGAAGGGAAAAAGAGGAAAGAAGATATGGAAAGAGAGAAAGGGAGAGATGATGGGATGTGCAAAAATGGTAGGGGGAGATAAGAAGAGAGGAAGAAGGATCTAGTGGAACTAGGAAAGGAAGCAAGGAAGGAAGAAGGGGAAAGAACAGGATGGACGTAGCAAGACAGTTGTGAGGGATCCGTTTTTGTTAAATTAATAACTCAGGTGCCGTGTTCTCTTCTTCCATGACTACCTGTATGGACGAGTAAAGATGGAAACAACCAATTCTTGAAGCCTATCATTCCTGCAGGAGGCACAGAATAGGAAGCCTGACACAACAGATTCCATTTTCATTCCATCTCACACTGTCCCCTGGACTCCTGGGAGACCTGGAATGGAGGGGAAGGAGCTTGGGAAATTGAGTGAGCAGTACTCCAGTGCCAGTTACTTATGAACTTGGGACACAGAGGGAATTTCAAGACCACAGAGTTGAGTAGATTTCACTCGATGTGCTACGTAGGAAGGTTCAGGGAAAGCTGAGCCCCTGCTGCCATGCCTCAGACAAGGGGCCATGGAGAGTGACTAAAAATAAAGCAAAACCAAAAGACGTGAAGCAGTTTTATGCACGTGGACCCCACAGGGCCAAATCCTCACTTCCTCACATGCGTTTACCACCGCAAACTCGTGGCACAGAGGATATTTGTGAGTCATGAGAGCTCCGATCTGTGAGTCAACAGAATGAGAGGGAAAGGGCGGGCAGGGGACTTAGCGTGTTGATTGCTGCAACGCGAAGCCGTTTGCATCAGAGGGGACTTTCAAATAACTTACAGGAGATGGATGATGAGGTTGCCTCAAAGTTCTGTAAATTGAGAATAAGGAAAGAAGAATGCTATACATTTGCTTGAACACTTATTGTGTACCTTCACATTTAATTCTCACAACAACCCTGTGATTAGGGTATTATCATCCCAATTTTATATCCAACAAACATAGATTTACCCCGGATTACTCACTTGATGGTCCTTAACACTGGAATGAAAGCACAGGATTACCTGGGTGTCTATTGCATGGGTAATATTCCGTGAGGCCCAGGCTTAATTATTATTTGCTAAATGTTCATTCCAAAAAATTTATTGAGTTCCTAGCTTGTGTCAATATTGTGTTAGATACTTGGAGGACAAACGTTATTTTTATTTTATTTTATTTATTTTATTTTATTTTATTTTATTTTATTTTATTTTATTTTATTTTATTATTTTAATTATTTTATATTTCCTTTTTTTTCCAAACAACATTTTTAAATCATGGAGCCTGGGATCTAATGAGAAAGACAAATATTAAATAAATATCCATAGGGGCGCCTGGGTGGCGCAGTCGGTTAAGCGTCCGACTTCAGCCAGGTCACGATCTCGCGGTCCGTGAGTTCGAGCCCCGCGTCAGGCTCTGGGCTGATGGCTCAGAGCCTGGAGCCTGTTTCCGATTCTGTGTCTCCCTCTCTCTCTGCCCCTCCCCCGTTCATGCTCTCTCTCTGTCCCAAAAATAAATAAACGTTGAAAAAAAATTTTTAAATAAATATCCATATTGCATATTATGAGAATGTGTAAGAAGTGAAACCTAAGTTAGTCCGAAAAGACTAGGGAGGAAGTAACATTTAAACTGAGATTTGAAAGGTGAGGAATTGGATAGACTAAGGAATAGGGTTGCCAGATAAAATACAAGCCACCTAGATATTGCATGGGGCATGCTTAACACTAAAAAATGATTTGTTCTTTATCTGAAAAGCAAATTCAATTGAACATCCTATACATTTTCCTAAATCTGGTAACCTCACTAAAGAGGAACAGAGAGCATCTTCCAAGAACAGGGAAGAGTGCATATGAAAATCCTGAGTACAACACACATGGCAATCTGGGGAAGGGAAGAGAAGGCCAGTGCAGCTGGAGCAGAGACTGAGGAAGGGAAGAAGGGTTAAGATGATGGTTCAGGGGCGCCTGGGTGGCTCAGTCAGTTAAGCATCTGACTTTGGTTCATGTCATGATCTCACAGCTCGTGAGTTCCAGCCCCACGTCAGGCTCTGTGCTGACAACACGGAGCCTGGAGCCTGCTTCGGATTCTGTGTCTCCCTCTCCCTCTACCCCTCCCCGCCCCCTCAAAAATAAATAAACATTAAAAAAAATTTTTTTTAAAGATGATGATTCTGCAAAATGACCTGATGCCTTGCATCGTAAGCCACGTCAAGATTTTGGATTTTGTCTTAAGGAGCAAGAGAAGCAATTGCATAGTTTTAATTAAGAGAGTAACATGATCAAAATTTAACTTTTAAAATACCACATTGGCTACAATGTGAGTAATAATGGATTTATAGAGAGCAAAACCTAACCATGTATGATCTGGTGGGAGAAAATGATGATTTGAATTAGGTTGCAAGCCATAAGAATACAGAAAATTAAACAAAATTTTGAAATACTTTGGAAGTGGAAAGAGCGAGACTAGATATGTGTTTGAGGAACATCCATTCCAATATGACCCTGGATTCCTGGCTTGAGCAACAGCTTGAGAGATGGCACCCTTCACCAAGATAGGGTACATGGAGGACAAATGGTTGTGCTTGGGGAGGGGCTGGGGGTGGGCCATTAGATCACTTTAGGCCCTATTGAGAACAGAACGTCTCAGAGATGGCTTCCGTGTCCCACAAAACTTTCCCTCAGGCCTTCCTGGAAATCCAGCCTCTCTCTGCTATCATCTGTTATCACCTGGACTCACAATGCCAGACAGCTGCCTCCAACTCTGACACAATCTCTCACTCCCTCTCCTTCTCCAGAAACGTCTCTCTCTGATTAGCAAACTCTACTCCATCCCTAGTCTTTCCTCAGAAGTGCCCTTTAGGTGTCCTTGCCTTGAGTTGCACTTAACTACTCCTGGAACCAATCTCAAGTGGATTTTTTTTCCCTTAAATTCTGCACAGCTGTCTTTCAGCCCCTGCTCCTCTTTTCTTTAGCAGACTGCCCTGGCCCTTTGAATTTAACCTCTTTCAAATATGGTATCAACCCTCCTCCCGGTTACCACCTATTGATCTCCTGATTACTTCTCATTCGGCTCTTGTCAATATTATCAATGCTTTTAACATCCTTGTTGGATAGCTACCCACCAAAGCCTTACACTTTTGATTCAATGACTTCCTCATTTACGGAGAACTAGTTCTCTACCTCATCTATCTACTCTCAAGATATTGCCCACGTGATATTTCCTTCATGGGAAAAATAGGTTTTAAAATATTTATTTCAAAGAATACACAATTCTCACAAACATGCCCCCAATGATTTTTTGGCGAAGGAGCAACTGCACGTCTACAGGCAAGAAAAGAAAAATTGCAACCTAAGCCTCACACCTTATTTTTAAAAAAAATGCACTCAACCTGCATCACAGATTTAAATGTAAAATGTAAAAGTATAAAACTTTTGAAAAAATATATAGGAAAAATATCTTTGGATGTTGGACTAGGAGTTCTTATTACTGACACCAGAATTAAAAGTCATAAAATTCATAAAATCGATGAATTAAATGTCATAAAAATTAAAAACTTGTGCTTTGCTGAAGGTATTGTTAAAAGGATGAAAAGCTACAACGTGATAGAAAATATTTGGAAACCACATATCTGACAAAGGACTAGTATCTAGGACATATAAAGAACTGTCAACCTCAACAGTAAATAAAAATAAAAACAGTACAAAACATTAAAAAAAAAATTAAAAAAAGGGGGGTGCCTGGGTGGCTCAGTTGGTTAAGGGTCCGACTTCAGCTCAGGTTACGATCTCGCAGTCCGTGAGTTTGAGCCCCGCGTCTGGCTCTGGGCTGATGGCTCAGAGCCTGGAGCCTGCTTCCAATTCTGTGTCTCCCTCTCTCTCTGCCCCTCCCCCGTTCATGCTCTGTCTCTCTCTGTCTCAAAAATAATAAACATTAAAAAAAATAATAATAAAAAATAAAAACAGTACAATTAGAACATGAGCAAAAGACATTAAAAGATATTTCACTGAAGAAATACATAAATGGCAAATCAGCACATGAAAAGATATTCAACACCATTAGCCCCTGGGGAAATGCTGGTTAAATCTACAGTATCACTATATACCTATCATAGATAAAATTTAAAAATTGGCAACACCAAATGCTGGTAAGGATGTGGAGAAGCCATATCACTCATATAATGCTAGTGGGAATGTAAAATGATATAGCCATTCTAAAAAATGTTGGCAGTTTCTTAACTACACAGCCACCATATGACCCAGAAATTGCACTCTTGGACCTTCCTTTACACCAGACAAATGAAGACTTTTGTCAACATAGTAATGTGTACCTAAATGTGAAACATAAACACACACATTCCAAGCATTCCTTCTTGTTCTTCTACTTCACATTATTGAAATATTCCAAGGTCACAATGACTAATTACTGATAGATCATATTTATAAACCCTACTACTTTCTCAATTATGTCTGTACCTTTACCAGTTGTAATTCTACGAAACCTTATTGTCAGTCCTCTGTGAGAAATGACTTCCACTTCCTTGCTCTTCTCTAACCCATCATACTTGCCTTAAAAAGAAGAAAAAATCCAGAATATACCAATGTTTTCTCTAGAAACACTGAACGTTGTTGAAAAACACACACATGCACACAAGCTATTTTTACTTTAGATTTATGATAATAAGCTTCAAGAGCATGATACCACATGGCAATCCATTATAGATATAGATATCCCATAAATCTCTATTTCATGCCTTCTTTCCTAAAATCTCTCACAACCCTTCTACAACTGTCACAATCAACTGAGAAGTTTACCTCAGGTTCAATGAGATAACAGAACTACCTGGTTTGAACTCCCTCATCCTCTCACCATTGTGGCAAAACCTACTTGCACACTCCACCATCCTCTTTCTCTCCTGGTTTCTGTGGAAGGCCAGACTCTCAGCTTGACCTCTTTATCTACTCTCACCTCTTCTACATCATCAATATCTTTGACACTGGATTATTCCCATCAGCCTAGGAACATGTCCTAATGCTTTCCACTTTTTAGCAAAAACATATAGAAAACGTTCCTTTGCTTTCACATCCTCTCCCTCTCTTCTTTCTTGCAAAACATCTTGAGAGTTCTCTGCTTTGTCAATCCCAGTTCCTCACCTAGATCCATGCCAATCTGGCCTATAACTGCTATGCAGAAATATTCTTGTCAAAGCCACTCCAGTCCGTCTTGCTAGTTGTTATGTATAGACTCCGTCCCCATCATTCTCTCAGCAGCATTCAGTTGCTTGCTAATTCTTTTTTTTGAAACATTACCCCCCTCCTTTTCTTAGCTTCCATGACACCTTAATTTCAGAGAATTCCACTTTGTGTTTTTTCTTGTTTATTCTTGTTTATTCTTGTTTTCTGTTCCTGTAACAAGTGTCTAAGTGTTGATACTCTTCTAGCCCTTGCCTTGGTCCTATTTCCTCTTTAACACTAAGTGCTTTCTTGGTGATGCCTTTCATTGCCATGGCTTTCTTTACAATGCTCAGCAGTAGCTCTGAATACTGACTGCACATTACAATTATCTGTGACTTTAAAAAATACCCATGACTGGGGCTTTTGGGTGGCTCAGTCGGTTTGGCATCTAAGTCTTGAATTCAGTTCAGGTCATGATCTCGTGGTTTGTGGGATCGAGCCTTGTGCCGGGCTCTGCCCTGATGGTGCAGAGCCTGCTTGGGATTCTCCCACTCCCTCTCTCTCAGACTGTCCCCTGCTTGTGCTCTCTCTCAAAATAAATAAGCAAAAACAACAACAAAAAATACCCATGGCTAAGCCTCCCCATCTCATGACAATTCAATCAAAAGCTTTGGGGAAGTGTTCTAGGAATCTGTGTGTGCATGTTGAGAGAGAAGACATTGCTTTTTAATTTTGTTCTTTGTTTTTCCTGTTTATATGTTTCTCTATTCTTTCTAATGGTGGTCAGGGTTCAGAAACGCTGTACTATACCTTATGGCAGCTTTCAAATTTGTGTTCTCAGTTCATACTTCTCTTCTGATTTCCAGATGTTTCCTTTCCTTCCCGATATGTATCTAATCCATCTGCAATGGCATTTAGTTCCTCCATGAACATATATTTAAAATATGTCAATGACACTTGTCTCTAAGCTACCACTCCTAAGCGAGCACTAGTATTTCTTATTTCAACTAGTGTAGCACCCTCCTAACTTCTCGACTCCTTCTGCTCTTATCTCCCTTCACCTTCTTCTCAAAATACAGAGTGCTCTTCTTAAAATCTATACCAGATCATATCATTTCCTTTCTTAGAAACTTCCAGTGGATTCTCCTGTTTTGAGAATGAAATCTAAACTTTACATGGCCTATGTCTCCTTACATACGTCTCCCCCTTCCCATGTCTTAAACTCATTCCGTGCCATTCTCTGACCAGCTCATCACATCACAGTTCCTTGAGAATGCCAAATTCCTTCCTGGTAAAATGTTTATATGTTCTAAACGCTGATATAGGAGAAATTAGAGATTTATAAGAGGGGGAATAAATGATAATTCAATGACCTTGAAAAGGTAAGTGACAGAACCCAGGACACACATAAAAGAATTAGATGGGGATAAACAAGAGAACCTCTTCTATTGTAACATGGAGGAAATTTTTCTTTTTTTTTTTTTTCAATATATGAAATTTATTGTCAAATTGGTTTCCATACAACACCCAATGCTCATCCCAAAAGGTGCCCTCCTCAATACCCATCACCCACCCTCCCCTGCCTCCCACCCCCCATCAACCCTCAGTTTGTTCTCAGTTTTTAAGAGTCTCTTATGCTTTGGCTCTCTCCCACTCTAACCTCTTTTTTTTTTGTTTTTTCCCTTCCCCTCCTCCATGGGTTTCTGTTAAGTTTCTCAGGATCCACATAAGAGTGAAACCATATGGTATCTGTCTTTCTCTGTACGGCTTATTTCACTTAGCATCACACTCTCCAGTTCCATCCACGTTGCTACAAAGGGCCATATTTCGTTCTTTCTCATTGCCATGTAGTACTCCATTGTGTATATAAACCACAATGTCTTTATCCATTCATCAGTTGATGGACATTTAGGCTCTTTCCATAATTTGGCTATTGTTGAGAGTGCTGCTATAAACATTGGGGTACAAGTGCCCCTATGCTTCAGTACTCCTGTATCCCTTGGATAAATTCCTAGCAGTGCTATTGCTGGGTCATAGGGTAGGTCTATTTTTAATTTTCTGAGGAACCTCCACACTGCTCTCCAGAGTGGCTGCACCAATTTGCATTCCCACCAACAGTGCAAGAGGGTTCCCGTTTCTCCCCATCCTCGCCAGCATCTATAGTCTCCTGATTTGTTCATTTTGGCCACTCTGACTGGCGTGAGGTGATATCTGAGTGTGGTTTTGATTTGTATTTCCCTGATGAGGAGCGATGTTGAGCATCTTTTCATGTGCCTGTTAGCCATCCGGATGTCTTCTTTAGAGAAGTGTCTATTCATGTTTTCTGCCCATTTCTTCACTGGGTTATTTGTTTTTCGGGTGTGGAGTTTGGTGAGGTCTTTATAGATTTTGGATACTAGCCCTTTGTCCGATATGTCATTTGTAAATATCTTTTCCCATTCCATTGGTTGCCTTTTAGTTTTGTTGGTTGTTTCCTTTGCTGTGCAGAAGCTTTTTATCTTCATAAGGTCCCAGTAGTTCATTTTTGCTTTTAATTCCCTTGCCTTTGGGGATGTGTCCAGTAAGAGATTGCTACGGCTGAGGTCAGAGAGTCTTTTCCTGCTTTCTCCTCTAAGGTTTTGATGGTTTCCTGTCTCACATTCAGGTCCTTTATCCATTTTGAGTTTATTTTTGTGAATGATGTGAGAAAGTGGTCTAGTTTCAACCTTCTGCATGTTGCTGTCCAGTTCTCCCAGCACCATTTGTTAAAGAGACTGTCTTTTTTCCATTGGATGTTCTTTCCTGCTTTGTCAAAGATTAGTTGGCCATATGTTTGTGGGTCTAGTTCTGGGGTTTCTATTCTATTCCATTGGTCTATGTGTCTGTTTTTGTGCCAATACCATGCTGTCTTGATGATGACAGCTTTGTAGTAGAGGCTGAAGTCTGGGATTGTGATGCCTCCTGCTTTGGTCTTCTTCAAAATTACTTTGGCTATTCGGGGCCTTTTGTGGTTCCATATGAATTTTAGGATTGCTTGTTCTAGTTTTGAGAAGAATTCTGGTGCAATTTTGATTGGGATTGCATTGAATGTGTAGATAGCTTTGGGTAGTATTGACATTTTGACAATATTTATTCTTCCAATCCATGAGCAGGGAATATCTTTCCATTTCTTTATATCTTCTTCAATTTCCTTCATAAGCTTTCTATAGTTTTCAGCATACAGATCTTTTACATCTTTGGTTAGATTTATTCCTAGGTATTTTATGCTTCTTGGTGCAATTGTGAATGGGATCAGTTTCTTTATTTGTCTTTCTGTTGCTTCATTGTTAGTGTATAAGAATGCAACTGATTTCTGTACATTGATTTTGTATCCTGCAACTTTGCTGAATTCATGTATCAGTTCTAGCAGACTTTTGGTGGAGTCTATCGGATTTTCCATGTATGCTATCATGTCATCTGCAAAAAGCAAAAGCTTGACTTCATCTTTGCCAATTTTGATGCCTTTGATTTCCTTTTGTTGTCTGATTGCTGATGCTAGAACTTCCAACACTATGTTAAACAACAGTGGTGAGAGTGGGCATCCCTGTCGTGTTCCTGATCTCAGGGAAAAAGCTCTCAGTTTTTCCCCGTTGAGGATGATGTTAGCTGTGGGCTTTTCATAAATGGCTTTTATGATCTTTAAGTATGTTCCTTCTATCCCGACTTTCTCAAGGGTTTTTATTAAGAAACGGTGCTGGATTTTGTCAAAGGCCTTTTCTGCATCGATTGACAGGATCATATGGTTCTTATCTTTTCTTTTACTAATGTGATGTATCACGTTGATTGATTTGCGAATGTTGAACCAGCCCTGCATCCCAGGAATGAATCCCACTTGATCATGGTGAATAATTCTTTTTATATGCTGTTGAATTCTATTTGCTAGTATCTTATTGAGAATTTTTGCATCCATATTCATCAGGGATATTGGCCTGTAGTTCTCTTTTTTTACTGGGTCTCTGTCTGGTTTAGTAATCAAAGTAATACTGGCTTCATAGAATGAGTCTGGAAGTTTTCCTTCCCTTTCTATTTCTTGGAATAGCTTGAGAAGGATAGGTATTATCTCTGCTTTAAACGTCTGGTAGAACTCCCCTGGGAAGCCATCTGGTCCTGGGCTCTTATTTGTAGGGAGATTTTTGATGACTGATTCAATTTCTTCGCTGGTTATGGGTCTGTTCAAGCTTTCTATTTCCTCCTGATTGAGTTTTGGAAGTGTGTGGGTGTTTAGGAATTTGTCCATTTCTTTCAGGTTGTCCAATTTGTTGAAATATAATTTTTCATAGTATTCCCTGATAATTGTTTGTATCTCTGAGGGATTGGTTGTAATAATTCCATTTTCATTCATGATTTTATCTATTTGGGTCATCTCCCTTTTCTTTTTGAGAAGCCTGGCTAGAGGTTTGTCAATTTTGTTAATTTTTTCAAAAAACTGACTCTTGGTTTCGTTGATCTGCTCTACAGTTTTTTTAGATTCTATCTTGTTTATTTGTGCTCTGATCTTTATTATTTCTCTTCTTCTGCTGGGTTTAGGCTGCCTTTGCTGTTCTGCTTCTATTTCCTTTAGGTGTGCTGTTAGATTTTGTATTTGGGATTTTTCTTGTTTCTTGAGTTAGGCCTGGATTGCGATGTATTTTCCTCTCAGGACTGCCTTCGCTGCATCCCAAAGCGTTTGGTTTCTGAATGACACATTGGATCAGATGGACTTGACAGATATATTTAGAACTCTGCATCCCAAAGCAACAGAATATACTTTCTTCTCTAGTGCACATGGAACATTCTCCAAGATAGATCATATACTGGGTCACAAAATAGCCCTTCATAAGTATACAAGAATTGAAATTATACCATGCATACTTTCAGACCACAATGCTATGAAGCTTGAAATCAACCACAGGAAAAAGTCTGGGAAACCTCCAAAAGCATGGAGGTTATAGAACACCCTACTAAAGAATGAGTGGGTCAACCAGGCAGTTAGAGAAGAAATTAAAAAATATATGGAAACAAACGAAAATGAAAACACAACAATCCAAACGCTTTGGGAAATTTTTCAAAAGTAGGTGTAGCCACAGCTGGTTTTGTCAATATGATAGTTAACAAAATAATAGCATGTATTTTACTTTTTCTGTGTCACAAGGAGCAGGATCATTGGATGAGAATAAAAGGGAAGTTGAGGGTCTTCTAAATGAGAGAACCACCAGTAACCATTTCTAAAGATTGTCCAATCCAGACCATGGAGGTAACTAGAAAGATATGTCAGTTGTGACTGGCAGTACCATATGTCAGATTGAGGTTAGTAGCACGGTTTACATTGAAACCTGCCATCCAATTCCTCTAGATGTCATCAGCTGCTCAAGTACAAGTACTGAGAATGTAGTTACTAGAGTTCATTAAGGCTTGGAGTTTCGTTGGGTTAAAGACCATTAGAATAATGGCAGGGGAGTAAATTTTTTTAAATGAGCCTTAGAATCCAAACTGAACTGCAAGGGGGGTGAAGACAAGAGTGGGCTGTTAGAGGATAAGAAGAAGTACCTGCTCACGAAGTTCCACAAAGATGGAAGAGGGTATCATGGGCAGGGTGTAGGGGGAGTGTTTTAAAAGGGTATGGTCATACAATAGAAATTTTAAAATAATTTCAAAAATGGGAACATTCAGATGCTCATGTAAGAATGTGACTGAAAGATGAGTTGCTTGTGGTGAATTGTAAGTGATGACATTGCTTGATTTGTCCTAAGTTGTTTGGGATTGATGGTGCATGGCCTGACTGGATCTTCCATTTCAAGAGAAAGGATTCAAATTACTCAACTGCAAAGGTAAAGGCAAAAAAAAAAAAAAAAAAAAAAAAGAAAGAAAACACCATATTTTCCAGAAAAAGCCCTGTACCGAACATTTTTACAGACTTTTTGGGACAAATAAATTTCAATTTTCCAAATCCTGTGTCAGGAATTCCCAAAATAAAATTTGCCCTTGAGATTACTTTATAGAAGGGTTATGCCATATTCACTTTTAGCTACAGCCAGTCCTTCAACATTTTTTGAAACTTCCAAAACTTCTTCCTGACAGATTCTCAAACGTTATGTTAAGAAAGAGAAATATTTCCCATTAAACATCAACTTTATGTTATCCATAAAGTGAAAACAAGGATCTTCAAGTCTGGCAATTTTTTATAGTTTCCTGAGGGCTCACAAAGTCCTATTATCTCTCAGCATTCTGTAGAATATATCACTTCAGTTCATTCAGTCATTGAAGGTGAGATATCCCCATGTCAAGACCCAAGTAACCTCTGGAACCATCCTTTGAGGCATGTACAGCTCCTATGGCTTCTGTTTTAGGCAACTCTTTCTACTTATTAATGGCCAACTGGTCCACTGTTACCTTTTGCCTGGCAATTCTTAGTCATGAAAAAGACCTGTAGCTTTTTATAAATAGAACTGGCCCTCTCTGAGGTAGGTAGATTGTCTTCAAAACCAGGAAGACTGAACCTTCTCATTTGGTGCCCTCACTATTCTAATAAAGCTGAGATTCACAACAGGAATTTACACAAAGTATTTCTCTTCTGAAACTCGATTTTATCCTCTGTTAAAATGCAGGCCGTCATTCCCTATGCCAGGTGAAATAACTACTCACAAAAGCATCTAAAAGTTTTGGTTAACAGCTTTACCTGCGCATTGGAATCTTACTGGAGTATTTTAAAAACAAAATACTGATGCCTGGGCTCCACACTCAGTATTTTTTAACGCAATTGGTCTGCTATAATACCTAGTCGTAGCGAGTTTTAAAAGTATCCCTGGAGATACTTTGTGTAGCCAATATTGAGGACCATTGATCAAAAGAATACATGCCTGAAAGAGGAGTGTTGTCTTCAATTCTCTTGAGAAATAATTTCAGATATGCACACTCCCATGCCCCACCTCTGAAGGTTGCAGTCTCGAGGGGACAAAATAGATACGCAAAAAGCTTGTGAAAACTAACTCAGGTCTAGCTTTACTAATTATGAATCCACAGTGTTCATTCCATGGTGAAAATGTAGCACATTTAGTCTGAGTCTGTAATTTAATGGAAAAGTAACTTGTATGTCTCAAAACCAAACTGTTACTGGTGTAAGCAATAACATTATAATATGAACACCTTTTGCTGAAGGGGACCTAAAAACCTGCAATAGAATGCATCGAAGTCCAATTAAATGTGAAGACATTTGTGAGAATGAAAAAAATATATACATAAACATTTTATCCAAACATTTTAATTACTCCAGGTTTTTTTCCTGAAGTTGTTTTTCAGCAAAATGAACATTGCAAATGAAATGGAGCAAATATTTTTGTAGCTGCTCTGAAAATAAAAAGCACTATTAAAGCTTTGACAGCTGGAAGTCCAATCTACAGTTCTCCCTAGCTGCAGGAGACATGATTATTAACAGGCTACCTAGACAAATGGAGACAATGGATAAAATCTGGAATACATGCTTATTTATACCCTGCCATATTTCTGTTTACAACCATACGATATGATTCACCAAGTCTTGAATTATAATTTTCATTATCAATTTCTGATTCTTTTCTCAGATGACAAAACTATAACTTTTTATACTTTTTTGAGACAGAATCACAATTAAAAGTCATATTAAAAAGTTACAGCGAAGAGTGGAGAAGAATTAAGATGTCAAAGTTTTCAATGCTTTCCATATTGAGGAGGAACATTGAAGTTTGAACATTTATTACATTATGTGTGTAGTAGTACCTCATTCTATTTAAAAACTTTTTTTTTCTTTTGTATTTTAAAGAGAGAGAGAGAGAGAGAGGGAAAAAGAGAATGTGAGTGGGGGAGAGGGGCAGAGAAAGATAGAGAATCTTAAGCAGATGCCATGCTCAGCGCAGAGCCTGACACGGGACTTGATCCTATGACCGTGGGATCATGACTTGAGCTGAAATCAAGAGTCAGGCACTCAGAATGACTGAGCCACCCAAGCACCCTCTCATTGTATTTCTAAGTTACAATTTCCCAATGACTGATACTAGAGAAACAACACATTTATTGTCATTTATTTATCCTCTTGTATGAAGATCTATTCAAGTTTTTGTCCAGAGGGTTTCCTTTCCTTCCCTGCCCTTCCCTTCCCTTCCCTTCCCTTCCCTTCCCTTCCCTTTCCTTTCCTTCCCTTCCCTTTCCTTTCCTTTCCTTTCCTTTTTCTCTTTCTTTCTTTCTTTCTTTCTTTCTTTCTTTCTTTTTATTCATTTATTTATTTATTTTGTTTTTGGTAGGAGTTCTTTATTCAACGTATAATACCTTTGTCAGATATATGAATTGTAAACATTTTTCATTCTGTTTCTTACCTTTTCTCTCTCTTGATGTTTTTTGGTGAACAGAAGTCCATCCTTTTATGTGATGTAATTTAGCAATTTCTAACTTTATTGTTAAAACTCTTTCCCTGTTCAAGAAACATTTCCTTCTCCAAAGTCATTTATGTATTCTTATATATTTTGTTCTGGAATTATTATTATCTTAAATTTCACATTTTAGTTCAGCGATCTATCTGGAATTACTTTGTTAATGGTGTGGAAAATGGTCTTTTTTTTTAACAGGCATCCAGGTGATTGAAACAATTTCCCAATTGACGAGAGAACCTTTATTTAAATCAAGCAATGGGCGCCTGGGTGACTCAGTCAGCTAAGTGTCCTACTTTGGCTCGGGTCATAATATCATGGTTTGTGAGTTTGAGCCTCGCATCAGGCTCTATGCTGACCCCGCGGAGCCTGGAGCTTGCTTCAGATTCTGTGTCTCCCTCCCTCTCCGCCCCTCCCCTGCTCATGTTCTGTCTCTCTCTCTCAAAACTAAATTAACATTAAAAAAACTTTTAATTAAAAAATAATGATAAATAAATCAAGCAATATGTAGATCCTCTATTCTATCCATTGGTCTATTTTCTATTCTTGCGTTATTAACTTTATAGCTGTATGTCTTAACATATGGTTGTCTAAGTCTTCCAACTTTGTTATTATTCTTCAAGATTGCCTGGTCATTTCTGGTGATTTATTTAATATGAAATTTTTACAGCAGATTATAAATTTTGAAAAACTGTCCATGAAATTTTTAATTGTAATGCATTGACTCTCTAGACTGATGTGGAGAGAACTGACATCAATAAAAGATTGAATCTTCATATTCATCATATATCACACCACTACTTAGGCCTGCCATAATTTCTCTTGATAATGTGTGTGTGTGTGTGTGTGTGTGTGTGTGTGTGTGTATAAAGATTTTCTCATGTAGGTAATAATATTTTTAGTGAGATTAAAAATTATATATTTTTTAAATTTTCTGAAGAATAACACTTTCCTAAAATGTTTAGTAAGAGTGGTATCAGGCATTGTTTTATTTATTTCAAAGCAAAAGAGGTGCCTGGATGGCTCAATTGAACATAAGACTCTTGATTTCAGCTCAGGTCATGATTTCATGGTTCATGAGATCGAGTCCCCAGTCAGGCTCCATGCTAACAAAATGGAGCCTGCTTGGGATTCTCTCTCCTTCTCTCTCTGCTCCTCCCTGACTCTCACTGTCTCTCAAAATAAATAAATAAACTTTAAAAATAGGGAAAAATAAGTATGACATTTGCTTTAGATTTTTTGTATTAACATTTTATAATAAAGACATCTCCTGATTTAAATAATTTTGAGATAATTGGCATATAATGAAGTCCACATATTTGTTTACATCATAAGTTTTGCCATATGTATGCCAGCAACTCATCAACACAATCAAGATAATGAACATATCCATCATCTCCAAAAGGTTCCTAGGACCTATTTGGAATCTTTCCCTTCTGCCGTTCCCTCTCTCTCCTCCCCCATTCACAATCCCCATCCTAGTTCCCTTCATTGAGAATTAATATGCACTTTTTCAATTTTATATAAAAGCCACCTGATAATAGATATTCTTATGTCTTCCTTCTTTTATTCAACATAATTAAGATTCATTACATTATAGCATTTATTAAGAGTCCATTCCTTTTTTTTAGTATTCATTATATGAATATATAATTGTTCATTCACCTATTAGTGGACATCTGGGTTGTTTCTAGTTTGTGGTTATTACAACTAAAGCTATTATGAACATTATATGCAAGATTTTATAAAGATATATACTTTAATATATATTACTTTTATTATATAATAAATATTAATATACATTTATAACATAGAACAATAATTTTTTAATGTTTGTTTTTGCATGAGTGGGGGAGGGGCAGAGAGAGGAAAACAGAGGATCTGATGTGACTCAGTACTGACAGCAGAGATTCAGATGTGGGGCTCAAACTCACAAACCTCAAAATCATGACCTGAGCCAAAGTTGGATGCTTAACCAACTGAGCCACCCAGGCTCCCCAAAACATAATAATTTTTATCTTAAGTAAATACCTAGGAATGGAATAGATGGACCATATGGTAGATGTATCTAACATTTTTAGAGTACCAAACTATTTTTGAAGGTGGCTATATCAATTAGTTTGTTATTTATGCTTTTTTTTTAATGTTTATTTATTTTTGAGAGAAACAGAGAGACTGGGTGTGAATGGGGCAAGGGGCAAAGTGAGAGGAAGACAGAGAATCCAAAGCAGACTCCAGGCTCTGAGCTGTCAGTACAGACCCCAACACAGAGTTCGGGCCCATAAGCCATGAGATCATGACCTCAGCCAAAGTCAGGCACTTAACCGACTGAGCCACCAAATCACCCCTGTTGTTGCTATTTTAATGGTTCTTTAAGATAACTTGACTGACTGCAATGTTGTATAAATTAACAAATTTATTCTCTTCTAAGATAACGTAAGATCTTAGAACACTTCACCTCTACACACTTCCTGGCTTCTTCTTATTGTGTGTTTAATTTTATATATATTTTTGAGCCAAACAAGACTTTCCCTACAACTGCTTGATAGAGCCAAAACTCACTTAGATCTGACTATGTTTTCTCTTTATTTTTCCCTGTGTTTCCTTTAACAACTATTGTTCCTTTGCCCTAGAAATTCCCATAAATTCTTTTTTTTCTTTTAGTGAAGTTCTCCTAGCAACAAATTCTCTCAAGTTTTCTTTTTTTCTTGGAAATGAGTTTTTATAGCCTTAACTTCGAGGAATGTTTTCTCTTCTATGGAATTCTAGACAGTTATTGTTTGGGGAATTTTTTTCAGCATTGTACAGATATCTTTCCATTTTCTCTTGACTCTTGGGAAATCACTATAATGTTTTTCATTGAATGCATTCTATCTCTTTTCTCTAATCACTTTTAATATTTTCCTGTCTTTTGTTGTTGTTTGTTTTTTTTTGTTTGTTACAAATTTTTATGTTCAGGTATCCATTCCACTTTTGGTTTTCAGCATTTACTGTTCTCATAGCTAAGTGTTTCTATGGTTTTAGAAACATTTAGTAATTTCTCATTAAATCTAGCTTGTGCCCCATTCTCTCCTTTCTGTCTGGACTCCCAATTTCACACACTTTTGCCTGTAGAATTCTTATCTTCATGCCTCATCCTTATTTGCTCTCTTTGCTTCTTACTGGACATTTTTTACACAACCCCATCATCAAGTTCAATAATATTTTTCTTTTTTCACTATGTGGCTGATTTTGTCTAATGATTAAGTGCAGTTAATGTATTATTTAATTTTAGAATTTCCATTTGATTATTTATTATACACAACTATTCTCTGGGGCTCTGTATCTATCTATATCTGTATCTTAAATATCCATTCTCTTAAACATATTAACTAAAAAGTCTGTGTTTCATAACTCCAAAACCTTGGTCACCTGTGGGTGTTTTCTATGATCTGATCTTGCTATTGGCCTTATTTTTTATGTTTGGTGATATTTTTATTGATTGTTGAATGTCATGTATAAAGATTATAGAAGTTCTGTGTGCCATTTTCTTACCCAGAAATTGTTTATCTTAACCTCTGATATGAAGCTAGAATGGTTTCTAACTGTCTTGATCAAATACAGGACTTGACTGACTCCAGGCTGGATTGAAGTTTTCTAGTTCTCAGTCTATCTGTGGTTAGTCTTTACTCTGATAATATTCCTTTCTAGAAGTCCTATCTGAGACTCTGCAGTGTTTATTTTGTCTCTACAAAACTGATGTATCCTAACCTCTAAATTTTGGCTTCTTTGGGATGGTGAGCTTGTCAAAACCTCCATTCTCCCTTCCAGAAACTTTGAGTGTCTTGTCTCATTTCTCTGCTTAGTGTAAGTAAACAGTCCATGCCTAGCAGGCTAAAACCCCAAATTTTAGTTTCACATCTCTGCACAGTCTATGTTTTCAGGATATTGTTCCTCAAGTATTGTCCAGTTTGACAATCAGGAGCTTGGAATTCTGTTTTCCAGTACACATGATATTGTCAAAAGCTCTACTGGATTTTCTTTTTCTTCTAGGGTTCTCAGCCTCTTCCCCCGCTCTGAAAATCAACAAATGCCCCAGAAGATAAAGAAGCTAGAAGAATGTTGCCATAGTTCCTTCTCTCTGGAGTCTGCCCCTCAATGCCTGGCTGCCTTGATAGTCCTTCGATGCCTTCCAACAGATCTGTTTTGTGTTTTTAACTGGCTTCCCCAGCTATTCTTGTCGTAAGTACTAATCTCTATCATAGCTACAAAGTGTCCTCCATTGAACTAAAATTATAACTTGAGAAAAAGCCAGATGGCAATTTTTTTTTAATTTTGAAAAGTCAACTGACCTCTAAGGAATTTCTTTTTCTTTTTTAATTCTTAGATATATGTTCACTTTTACTGATTTCCTCTCTTTATTGAGAAAACTTTCCAATGAAGTGTCATGAAGTAAGCATAACAAATGTGAGACCAAATAAAATCTTAAAAATATATAATTTCTGTGGTTAGGTTAATTCCTAGGTCTTATTATATTGGTGTAAATGGAGTTGTTTTCTTAATTTCTCTTTCTACTGATTATTAGTGTATAGAAATGCAACAGATTTCTGTATATTGACCTTGTTTCCTGCAACCTAACTGAATTCATTTATTAGTTCTAGTATTTTTTTTGGTGGAGTTTTTAGGGTTTTCGGTATATAATATGTCATCTACAAATAGTGAAAATTTGACTTCTTCCTTTTTGTTGTCTGACTGTTGTGGCTAGGATTTCCAGTACTATGTTGAATAAAAGAGGTGAGAGTGGACCTCTCTGTCTTGTTCCTTACCTTAGGGGATAAGCTCTCAGTTTTTCCCCATTGAGGATGTTGTTGGCTGTGCATTTTCATATAAGGCCTTTTTTATGTTGAGGTATGTTCCCTCTAAAACTACTTTCTTGAAGTCTTTTTTGATGAATGAATGTTGCACTTTGTCCAATGCATTTTCTGTGTCTGTTGAAATGATCATGGAGTTTTTATCCTTTCTTTATTGATGTGATGTATCACACTGATTGATTTGTGAATATTGAACTACCCTTGCATCCCAGGAATAAATCCCACTTGATTGTGCTAAATGATTTTTTTTAAGTTTATTTACTTATTTTGAGAAAGGGAGGGAGGGACAGAGGAAGAGAGAGAGAGAGAGAGAGAGAGAGAGAGAGAGAGAGAATTCCAAGCAAACTCCACACTGTCAACATGGAGCCCAGCCCAGTGTGAGGCTCAATCTCACAAATTGTGAGATCATGACCTGAGCCAAAATCAAGAGTCCAACACTTAACCGACTGAGTCACCCAGATGCCCCTGGTGAATGATTTTTTTAATGTAGTTTTAGATTCAGTTTGCTAATGTTTTCTTGAGGATTTTCTTATCTATGCTCATCAGACATATTGTCCTATACTTCTCTTTTTTGGTGATGTCTTTATCTGGTTTTGGTATCAGGATATTTCTGGCCTCATAAAATGATCTGGAAGATTTCCTTCCTCTTCTTTTTTTTGGAATACTTGCAGAAGAATAGGTATTAACTCCCCTTTAAGTGCTTAGTAGAATTTACCTGTAAAGCTATCTGGTCTAGAATTTTGTTGGGAGTTTTTATTACTGTTTCAATTTCATTACTGGTAATTGGTCTGTTCAAATCTTCTCGTTCTTCTTGATTCAGATGTAGAGGTTATATGTTTCTAGGAATGTATCCATTTTTATCTAGGTTGCCCAGTTTCGTGGCATATACTTTTTCATAATATTCTCTTAGAATCCTTTGTATTTCTCTGGTGTTGGTTTTTATTTCTCCCGTTTCTTTTCTATATTTGTTATTTGAGTCCTCTGTCTCTCTGTGTCCCTCTGTCTCTCTCTCTTTCTCTTTCTTTGGTGAGTCTGGGTAAGGTTTATTAATTTTGTTCATCTTTTCAAAAAACCAGCTCCTGGTTTCCTTGATCTGTTCTATTTTTTATTGTCTTTATTTTATTTTTTATTCTATTTCATTTATTTCTGCTCTAATATTTATTACTTCCTTCCTTCCACTGGATAGTTTTGTTGGTTCTTCTTTTTCTGGTTCCATTAGATGTAAAGTTAGGTTGTATTTGAGATTTTTCTTGCTTCTTGAGCTAGGCCTGTATTGCTATAAACATCCCTCTTAGAACAACTTTCACTGCATTCCAAAGATTTTAGAACATTATTTTTTTCATTTTCATTTGTCTTCATGTAGTTTTTAATTTCTTCTTTGATTTGTAGGTTTACCCATTCATTGTTTAGTAGCATGTTATTTAAACTCCAGGTATTTGTGTTTTTTTTCCAGATTTTTTCCTTCTAGTTCCTTTATAGTTTCATAGTGTTGTAGTTGGAAAAGATGCATGGTATGACTTTGATTTTTTGAATGTTTTGAGATTTGTTTTGTGGCCTGACATGATCTATTCTGGAGAATATTCCATGTGCACATGAAAGAATGTGTATTCTGCTGTTTTAGGATAGAATGTTCTGAATATATCTGTTAAAGCTATCTGATCCAATGTGTCATTCAGAGCCACTATTTCCTTATTGATTTTCTGTTTGGGAGATCTATCCATTGATATAAGCGGGGTGTTAAAGTCCCCTACTCTTATTGTATTATTATCAAGTCCTTTCTTTATGTTTGTTAATGGCTGTTTTGTGTATTCGAGTGCTTTCATGTCGGGTGCATAAATATTCACAATTGTTATATCTTCTTGTTGGATTATTCCCTTTATGATTATATAGTGTCCTTTGTCTCTTATTACAGTCTTTGTTTTAAAGTCTGATACAAGCATTGCTACCCCAGCTTTCTTTTTGCTTCCATTTGCATGGTAAATGCTTTTTCTGTCCCTTCACTTTCAATCTGCATGTGTTTAGGTCTTAAATGAGTCACATGTAAGCAGCATATGATGGGTCTTGCTTTTTTTTATCCATTCTGTTAGCCTATGTCTTTTGATTGGACCATCTAATCTATTTAAACTCAAAGTAATTATTGAAAGGTACGTACCTATTGCCAGTTTATTACTTGTTTTATGGTTGTTTTTGTAGTTCTTTTCTATTTCCTCTCGCTTTCTTCTCTGTTTCTTTAGCAATAGTCTTGGATTCTTTTCTCTTTAATTTTTTTTTGCATCTCTATTAGGGTTTTTTGATTTGTGGTTACCATAATGTTTATATATACAACATGTTATGCCTATAGCAGATTACATTAAGTGGATTGTCACTTAAATTTGTTGCATTTTTTACTCCTCTCCTTTCCACATTTCAGGTATATGGTGTTACACTTTACATCCTTTTATTTTGTGTATCTCTTGAATGATTTATATAGATATACCTAATTTTACTGCTTTTGTGC
Source organism: Puma concolor (assembly GCF_028749965.1). Taxonomy (NCBI): domain Eukaryota; kingdom Metazoa; phylum Chordata; class Mammalia; order Carnivora; family Felidae; genus Puma; species Puma concolor. Next base: position 25,023,147 of record NC_141670.1, read on the forward strand.
TTCCTACTTTTCTTCCTCCTACTTATGGTCTTTCCTTTCTACTCATCAAGTCAGTCCCCTTTAGCATTTCTTTAAGGCTGGTTTAGTGGTGATGAATTCATTTAATGTTTGTTTGTCTGGGAAACTATCTCTCCTATTTTGAATGACAACCTTACTGGATAGAGTATTCTTGGTTACAGGTTTTGTTTTGTTTTGTTTTCCTTTCAGCAATTTGAATATGTCATGACACTCCCTCTGTCCTCCAAAGTTTCTGCTGAAAAATCAGCTGATAGCCTTATAGGGTTTCCCTTGTATGTAACTATTTTCTTTTCTCTTGCTGCTTTTAAAATTCTCTCTTTATCACTACTTTTTAACATTTTAATTACCATGCATCTTGGTGTGGACCTGCTTGAATTGATTTTTTTGAGGGCTCTCTGTGCATCCTGGATCTGGATTTATGTTTCTTCCCCAGATTCAAGAAGTTTTCAGTTATTCTTCAAATAAATTTTCTGCCCCCTTCCTCTGTCTTCTGGGAACCCTAAAATGCAAATATTATTATGCTTGATGCTATCACTGAGTTCTCTTAATCTATTTTCATTTTTCTCTATCTCTTGTTCAGCTTGATTGCTTTCCATTACTCTGACCAATATGTCCCTAATCTGCTTCTCTACTTCCTCTAGTCTATTGTTTATTCCATCGAGTGTATTTTTTATTTCAGTTATTGAGTTCTTCATCTATGATTAATTTTTATGTTTTCTGTCTCTGTTGAGGTTCTCATTGAGATCCTTCACCTTTTTCTCATGTCCACTATCTTCCTGACCCTTACTTAAATTCTCTGTCAGCCATATTATTTATCTCCATTTCATTTATTTCTTTTGCTGTGATTTTGTCTTGTTCTTTCATCTGGGACATATTCTTTTGCCTCCCTTTTGTTTAACTCTGTGTCTGTTTCTGTGTGTTACAAAGACAGCTATATCTCCTGCTCATGAAAGTAGTGGCCTTATTAAGAAAAGGTCCTTTAGTACCCTGCAGCACAATATCTCTTGTTCACCAGAAATTGGCACTTTTGAGGTATTTCCTATATGTGTTGCATGCACCCTACTGTTGTGGCAGAGTTGCCTTTTCTTTCAGTCCAGTCATCTGTGATGGTATTCTTTGCTTGTTGTGGGCAAGGTTTTGTCCCTGGGTTGTTGGTGGGCCAGTCTCAGGCCACTGTGGGCTTGACTTGAGACCAGGTGTTTGCTAAAAATGCAGTATCACTGAACTGCAAGGGGCGTTGCCTACATTGGCCCCTGAGAAGCTTTCGTTGGCGGGTAGGGCCTGCAGTCAGACCAGATGTCTGCCCCAAGCTCACTGCTGAGTCCACAGTGGAAATGGTGTGTGTTGTTATCTCCCCCTCTACCAGGGGCAGAGGTCACTTTGGAGTGGTACTGTCCCTATCAGGGCCGCTTGCACACTACCAGTTTTGTGGCACCCCTTTGGATGGGCTCCAGCCAAGGGCATATTGAAGGTGGGCAGATCTGTTGTGGAAGGGAAACCAGAACTGCTTTAGAAAACTCCTACTGCAGGGCTGGAGGGGCATGTCCACAGGAGAATATGGGGGCAGAGTGTGCTGTTAGTGAGTTAGGTGGAGAGTGGTGGTTCTCTGCAGTTCCCACAGGTGTCCGTGTGTTTAGGCTGAGAGGTGGGGGAAGAAATTGGCTCCCCCACCAGCCCCTTTGCTCCTAGAGAAGTTTCCCAAAGATCCCCACCCCTCCAGTACAGGCTGTGAGATTAATAAATAAATCATTTGGTATACCCCAGGCACTTTTCAAACTGCTTCTTTTATAATGTATCTCAGCAAGGCTGTTTGTTGTGCTGTTTCTTTAAGGGCAAGGACTCAGCTTCCTATTGCCCTCTGACTCTCCCAGAGCCAAGCCCACCAATCTTTAAAGTTCTAGGTGTTGGGGAGCCTGGGTGGCTCAGTCGGTTGAGCCTCCAGCTTCAGCTCAGGTCATGATCTCAGTTTGTGGGCTCGAGCCCTGCATTGGGCTCTGTGCTGACAGCTCAGAGCCTGGAGCCTGCTTCAAATTCTGTGTCTCCCTCTCTTTCTGCTCCTCCCCCACTCATGCTCTGTCTCTCTCTCTCTCCCTCAAAAATAAATAAAAACATTTAAAAAACATTAAAAAAAATAAAGTTCCAGGTGTTAAGCTCCATTGATTATAAGAACTCACAAAGTTAGTCCTCTGGTTTTCAAAGCCAAATGCCATGGGGACTTGTCTTCCCTTGCAGACTCCCCATGCCCAGAATTCTTGGCATGAGGGTATGGTGTCTCCCTCTTCTTCATGCCCATGCATCCCTCAAGCAATGAGACCTCTTCTCTATATTCAACTTTCCGAGTCCGTTCTGCCAGGCTTTGAGTCATTTTCTGGGTTATTTACACTGATGTGGGTGTTATCTAGTTATATCCATGGGATGAGGTGAACGTAGGGTCATCCTACTCTGCCATCTTCCCTGGAAATCTCTTAAAAAGGGGAATTTTACTATTCTATCATAATTAGTCAATTAAAATAATAATTTTAATTTTTTGCTTCTTTCCAAGTATCTCTATCAGCATTTATAATCTCTTCCACCTTCTTCTTTTCTGTTAGTCTACTTTTAGCTTCCTAAGCTCTTTTCCTGATTACTTCTTTCTTTCTTTTTTTTTTATTAAAGTTTTTTTTTAATGTTTATTTATTTTTGAGACAGAGACAGAGCACAAGTCGGGGAGGAGCAGAGACAGAGAGAGAGACACAGAATATGAAATAGCTCCAGGCTCTGAGCTGTCAGCACAGAGCCTGATGTGGGGCTAGAACTCGGGAACGGTGAGATCATGACCTGAGCTGAAATCACACACTCAACCGAATGAGCCACCCAGGCTCCCCTGATTACTTCTTTCACTTACAATACATTCCAAGGAAGTTCATTTCTCCCTTACTGCTAATATATCCAGCACACTTCTCAACATATCCTAGTGATTTTATTACTTGAATACAGATTTTTCCCTCCCTCTGTTACCTATTTTCAATCCAGGGAACATCATCATTCACATTGAAGGCTTTTCTAACTTTTGAATTCACACTCCTAAAATTTTTTTCATGGTACTTATTTCCACCTTATTGAGCCACCTATTAGTATAGTGTTATCTTGCAGCAGTGATTACAAAGGACATCCACCTCCTATAACTGGGCAAAACCACCTTATCTTGGCCTTCCTTTTTTGTCATTTATTTTATCTTTATTTCACAGTTTCATTTTCTCTTCCCTTTTAGTCTACTACTTTGCCTCTTTCTGGTTCCTGTTGATGTCCATTTCAATATAGACCCATGCTCATTTCGTTTCCAAACACGTACCTGGTCAACATAAGTAAACCTTTAAGTTTTGTTCTCTTTCTCTGCAATAATTGAGCATTGGAAAAGCTACACAGTTGTGTCAATTTATCCCAATATGTATGCATTCTGCCAGCTGGATCCTTGTCATTGTTTAGTACTCTTATTCCTTTATTGGGTTCTAGGTGCTTCCCACTAAAATTTTTCAATAATACACTTCAGACATGTTTAACCAACTTGCATCAGTCTCTCCTTCCAAGCTAAAAAGTGCACTAGTTATCGAAGAAACATAGATTTATTTCAATGTCACAATTGATAGGGATAAACTTAGTTGTTGTTAGCAAAGTCCAAGATAAAGTCTCTCCCCACCATTCCTTTTTTTTTTAAGATTTTATTTTTAAGTAATCTCTACACACAACGTGGGGTTTGAAGTCACAACCCCGAGATCAAGAGTCACATGCTGTACTGAACCAGCCAGGTGCCCCTCCTAACCATTCTTTAATTAATAATCCCTTATCATTGCCTCAATAGAGCAAGTGTTGTTGTTTTTTAAAATGTGTTTATTCATCTAGCTCAGTCTAGTTATCAGATACACTTGTTAATTTATTTTGACACTTTAAACATATGTGGTGATGTGTTATGTAGTTGCATGTTTTGTTTCAATACACCATTTCTGGTCAAAGAGTTCACTTTTACTACCTTCTACCTAAAACCAACCATACTTTTGCTCAAATATAAACATTATCTCTTTGATACTTCCTAGATAATTGGAAATTTTATACAGAAATTAAAGGTTTATGTCTTTTCAAACAGAGAGAGTAGTAGTAGTGGCTTTGGTACAATATAAACTGACTTTCTTACCAAAATAAGTTTAGGATTCCTGAATGATCAAGGATTCTATAATCCTTGACTATGGCACCATTATTCATATTGATGACATGAACGTATTAAAGGTAAGATGCCTAAAACTTCTCTCCATGGTTGCTATTTAGAACAAAATCAAGAATTTAAACACATGAAGAGGACCAATACATTGCTAATGAATTGGTCACAAAGGAAATGGTCAGGGGGTGCCTGGGTGGCTCAGTCAGTTAAGCATCCGACTTCAGCTCAGGTCATGATCTCACAGTCTGTGAGTTCGAGCCCCGCGTCAGGCTCTGTGCTGACAGCTCAGAGCCTGGAGCCTGCTTTGGATTCTGTGTATCCCTTTCTCTCTGCCCCTCCCCTGATCATGCTCTGTCTCCTTCTGTCTAAAAAATAAATAAAAACATTTAAGAAAAAAACAAAAAACAAAGGAAATGGTCAGTTTACAACTATGCATTCCTTTATTGTGGTAAAAACATATAAAATTTACCATCATAACTATTTTTAGGTGTACAACAAAGTAATGTTAACTACACGTACATTATTGTACAACAAATATTTAGAACTTCTACATCTTGAAAACTGAAACTATACGTTTGAGGAACCTCTATGCTATTTTCTTTTCTTTTTTTTTTTTTTTTTTTTTTTTTTTAGGTGTGGGCTTTTATTTTTTTTGTTTTTATTTTTTCAATATATGAAGTTTATTGTCAAATTGGTTTCCATACAACACCCAGTGCTCATCCCAAAAGGTGCCCTCCTCAATACCCATCACCCACCCTCCCGTCCCTCCCAACCCCTAGCAACCCTCAGTTTGTTCTCAGTTTTTAAGAGTCTCTTATGCTTTGGCTCTCTCTCACTCTAACCTCTTTTTTTTTTTTTCCTTCCCCTCCCCCATGGGTTTCTGTTAAGTTTCTCAGGATCCACATAAGAGTGAAAACATATGGTATCTGTCTTTCTCTGTACGGCTTATTTCACTTAGCATAACACTCTCCAGTTCCATCCACGTTGCTACAAAGGGCCATATTTCATTCTTTCTCATTGCCACATAGTACTCCATAGTGTATATAAACCACAATTTCTTTATCCATTCATCAGTTGATGGACATTTAGGCTCTTTCCATAATTTGGCTATTGTTGAGAGTCCTGCTATGAACATTGGGGTACAAGTGCCCCTATGCATCAGTACTCCTTTATCCCTTGGGTAAATTCCTAGCAGTGCTATTGCTGGGTCATAGGGTAGGTCTACTTTTAATTTTTTTAGGAACCTCCACACTGTTTTCCAGAGCGGCTGCACCAATTTGCATTCCCACCAATAGTGCAAGAGGGTTCCCGTTTCTCCACATTCTCTCCAGCATCTATAGTCTCCTGATTTGTTCATTTTGGCCACTCTGACTGGCGTGAGGTGATATCTGAGTGTAGTTTTGATTTGTATTTCCCTGATGAGGAGCGATGTTGAGCATATCTTCATGTGCCTGTTGGCCATCCAGATGTCTTCTTTAGAGAAGTGTCTATTCATGTTTTCTGCCCATTTCTTCACTGGGTTATTTGTTTTTCGGGTGTGGAGTTTGGTGAGGTCTTTATAGATTTTGGATACTAGCCCTTTGTCCGATATGTCATTTGCAAATATCTTTTCCCATTCTGTTGGTTGCCTTTTAGTTTTGTTGGTTGTTTCCTTTGCTGTGCAGAAGCTTTTTATCTTCATAAGGTCCCAGTAGTTCATTTTTGCTTTTAATTCCCTTGCCTTTGGGGATGTGTCAAGTAAGGAATTGCTACGGCTGAGGTCAGAGAGGTCTTTTCCTGCTTTCTCCTCTAGGGTTTTGATGGTTTCCTGTCTCACATTCAGGTCCTTTATCCATTTTGAGTTTATTTTTGTGAATGGTGTGAGAAAGTGGTCTAGTTTCAACCTTCTGCATGTTGCTGTCCAGTTCTCCCAGCACCATTTGTTAAAGAGACTGTCTTTTTTCCATTGGATGTTCTTTCCTGCTTTGTCAAAGATGAGTTGGCCATACATTTGTGGGTCTAGTTCTGGGGTTTCTATTCTATTCCATTGGTCTATGTGTCTGTTTTTGTGCCAATACCATGCTGTCTTGATGATGACAGCTTTGTAGTAGAGGCTAAAGTCTGGGATTGTGATGCCTCCTGCTTTGGTCTTCTTCAAAATTACTTTGGCTATTCGGGGCCTTTTGTGGTTCCATATGAATTTTAAGATTGCTTGTTCTAGTTTCAAGAAGAATGCTGGTGCAATTTTGATTGGGATTGCATTGAATGTGTAGATAGCTTTGGGTAGTATTGACATTTTGACAATATTTAACAATTTTTTTAACGTTTATTTATTTTTGAGACAGAGAGAGACAGAGCATGAATGGGGGAGGGGCAGAGAGAGAGGGAGACACAGAATCTGAAGCAGGATCCAGGCTCTGAGCCATCAGCCCAGAGCTCGACGTGGGGCTCAAACTCACAGACCGTGAGATCATGACCTGAGCCGAAGTTGGACGCTTAACTGACTGAGCTACCCAGGCGCCCTTGCTTCTTATTTTTCTAATTTGGATGACTTTTATTTCTTTTTCTTGCCAAATTGCTCTGGCTAGGACTTCCTGCACTACATTAATTAAAAGTGGCCTAAGCAGGCTATTGCTAGATAAATGTATCAAATCATCCTGTTCTATACCTTGAAGTTTACATAATGTTGCATGCCAACTATATCTCAATTAAAAAAAAATTTTTTAAGACAATTTGTAGTCAAACAGATTCCCCCTGGTACCCACCACTGGGTCACCCATCAGCACACAATCCCAATACTGTGGAGGGCAGGGCGTGACCCAGGATGGAAAGATGGGGATCCCCAGCTTTCTTGTTGGTTCTGCTAGCCACTACCTCATGAAAATAAGGAACTGATGCCCAAGGGAGATTTCTAGACCCTCCCCACTCTGCCTCCAAACCTGCAACCAGGGAATCAAAGGTGACCCTGGAGGGACCTGGGGGATGGAGAAGCAAAGAAGTGGGACAAGGGAGGTTTCAGCACAGCAGCCTCCAGGGAGAAAAAAAAAAAACAAAAAAAAAAGCAAAAAAAAAAAAAAACTTAGTTCATCTTGATCTCAGTTGAAAAACAGGCTTTACATATTATGGGCCTTACCATGTTGAGGTAATTCCCTTCTCTTCCTAGTTTGTTCAGTTTTATGGTTATCATGAAGATTACACGAAGCATTTTAAGGTTATAGAATCTACTTTAAACTGAAAACAACTTAATTTCAATCACAAAAACTCTTCTCCTTTACATATCCCTCCCCACTTTTGTTATCAACATCACAAATTTGCATCTTTTTAATATTTTGTACCATTTTTTTTTTATGTAGCTGTTCTTACATTTGCACTTGCCCGGGGTACTGAAAATTCTAAACTGCTTTATGGAGCTCTCATGAAGGTTCTATGGACTATACAGTGTTGTTACATCAGCATCTCTTTGGAGAATGAAGCCTAGGCTTCCTATGCCATCATCTTTCTGATGTCACTCCTCTAAGTTGATAACGTGATAAAAGTTGGGGGATACAATTTTTGTATATTTTCTGGCAAGAACAATATGTGGGACTGCTGTGTCAAATTACCTGCAAAATATCACATTTCAGCTGCAAATGTTGATTTCTCATTTTACAACATGTTCATTGTGTGCTGGTTGATAACAGCAGGGAGAGTAAAGAGGTGAGTGGTTTCACCTACTGGTTTAAAATCTAGGCTGAGAGAATTTTGATCAATTGTAATGTTGAAAATAAATCATACGGCCTCTGTGGTCACCAGAATATGACAGAAGAGTACCCAGCAAGCTCAAATATATTTTCAACTGCCCCCAGTTGGAAGTACCATATATTATTTTGCTCAAAGCACAAGGTCCGGAATTAAAAGCCTCAGTGTAGCTCTATATGATTCTAGGAAACTTGTGTCAATATACATTTAAATGTATTTAAATGTAGAATGCTGCTAATTAGCAAGCTAGGAATTTAACTCAAGAAATTGGTGTGTGGGGTGGGGTAGGGGAGGAATGGCTAACAGACAAAACTACAACTCCCTGCAGAAAAAAAAAAAGTCGAAGAAGAAGAAGAAAAAGAGGAAATAAATTAATGAACTGTAAAAAAGAATTAATAGAGACTGAAACAAAATTAAAATTTTGCTGCCTGTAGAGGCTAAACAAATAGCTATACCTATTTCAAGTTTGAACAAGAAGAATAAAAGAAAAAAGAAACAGATAATATTAGAATGAAAATGTCCATAGTTAAAAACAGAGAAGAAATTATAAAAGTCATAAGCTTTATTTAAATGGACTTTAATCTCATAATTTAAATGTTTGGATGTGCCAAAGAAACTATGCTTGGTATTCTATAAATGAGAATCAAAATGAAGTATTCTTACTCTAAATAAACTGACAGCTTCTGTGGGAAAATTACTTTGTCTCTATTGAGTCAATATTTTGGACAAGCAAAGAAATGAATCAATAATAAAACCAATGCATTGGTGATGACATTTTCAATGTGTATAAATAATAAATGCATATATTTTGTTGACACTTTTTAAAAATGATGTATGTTTTTGGATTCCAAAATATTTTCACCAGATTAGATGGAAAAAGATGGTATTGCAATAAACTTCCACTTACAGGCATGATGAATAAACAGGATCCAGAAAGACCCCTATACCCCCAAACCCATAAAATTTGACAGATGATTTTAAGACATTGGACAACAGGCAACACAGGATTGTAATCTGTGAGAAAAGAGAAATATACAAGGTGAGAACTGTGATTGATGGCCTTCACTTTCTGCCTCGAGGCCATTGCAGAGAGATGAAACTCAGGCAGAATCCACTAGTCTCACTGAGTTAAGGAGACAGACATCAGAGTTGTGAAGACTAAGGCAGCTGAGAATATGCAAGAAGTAGTACCAGAGAAAAAGGAGTTGAAGAAAGAACCCCAGAAATCAGATTTCCTTAGCTTTCCATTCATTCTTTGAACACCAGTTTGCACATGCATAGGGTGAACACCCATGACAGAACATAAAACACCTTCTGGGGGAAAGAACACATGTGAGTGAAATATAAATTAAATAACTCCTGGAACTCACACAAGACTATAAATTATTTAAGTTTCCAATAGATAGAATGGAAAAAAAACTTGATAAATAAATACATGAAGTGTTCATTAGCAATGTGTTAGTAGTATGGCTAAGTTAGCCTGAGAATATGGGCTACTCTGGACCTTAAAGAGCTTAACGACAAGCCTTTAAACTAATCAAACTAATATGTGTGTAACTTAACTTGCTGAAACAAAATCCAATGCTCCTTAGAAGAAAACAACCAAATCAAGCACTCAGTAAGAGTAAAATTGGAATGTCTAACATCTATTCAAAAATCTCAAGACTGCCCAAGAAGCAGAAAATCTGATTCGTAGCCAGGAGGAACATCAGACCATAGAAATGGACCCCAAAATGACAGAGATGATAAAATGACAGAAAAGAATTTCAAAATAGCTATTATAAATATATTAGACACAGACTTTACATTCTTCACAAAAATAAACTCAAAATGGATCACAGAACTAATGTAATGTAAACACAAAAGTAGAAAATCTTTAGAAGATAGCATAAGAAAAAATCCTTTGTGTTTGATGATGACCTTTTATATACAACACCAAAGGCACAATCTCTGAAATAAAGAATGGATAATCTGGATGGCAGTAAAGAACGTTTTTTTTCTTCTTTGCAAATAACACTGTCAAAAGAATGAAAAGACAAGCCACAGACTCAGAGAAAATATTTGTAAAAGATACATCTGATAAGGGACTATTATCTAAAATATACTAAGGACCCTTAAAACTCAAAAGAACAAACAACCTGACTGAAAATGAGCCAAAGATTTGGACACCTCACCAAAGGAGATATAGAGATGGCAAATAAGCATATTAAAAAATGCTCCTTATCATATGTCATCAGAGAAATACAAATTATGACAATAAATACCACTACATACCTATTAGAACGGCTGAAATCTGGAACACTGACAACACCAAATGCTGTGAAGGATGCAGAGCAATAGGAATCCTCCTCCATTGTTGATGGGAATGCAATTCAGTACAGCCACTTTGGAAGACAATTAGTGTCCTACAAATCTAAATATATTCTTACCATATGATCCAGCAATTGCCCTCTTTGGTATTTACCTAAAAGAATTGAACACAAGTCACACAACATCTACACATATGTATTTATAGCAGCTCTATTCATACTACTAAAACTTAAAAGCAATCAAGATGATAATTAGGTAAACGGATAAACTGTGGCAATCCAGACGATGAGATATTAACCAGCACTAAAAACAACAACAACAAAAAGCTATCGAGCCATGAAAATCCATGGAAGAAATTTAAATACATATTGCTAAGTGAAAGCCAATCTGCAAAGGCTGTATGCTGTATGATTCCTGCTGTATGACATCCTGGAAGAGGCAAAACTTTGGAGCATAGAAAGATCAGTGTTTGCCAGGAATTAAGGGAGAGAAAGGGATGAATAGGCAGAGCGTGAGGATCTTTTTAGGGGAGGAAAACTATTAAAATGGCAGATACATATCATTATACATTTGTCGAAACCCATAGAATGTACAACACCAAGGGTAAACCCTAATGTAAACTATGGACTTCAAGTGATAATTACATGTCAACGTGAATTCATGGATTTTAATGAATATGCCATTCTGGCAGGGGATGTTGATAATGGAAGAAACTATGCAGGTGTGGAGGCAGAGAGTGTATGGGGAAATCTCTGTGCCTTTGCTGTCAACTTTGCTGTGAACCCAAAGCTACTCTGAAGAATTGAGATTATTTTAAAAAGTTTATGATTAAATATTACAGACCAGTTAAGTTGATTTAATTAGAACCACACAAATCAACATGGCTGAGTCTTAAAGCATAATGTCAAATGATGAATGAAAAGAGAGAGGAGTAGAGTATGTCACCACCTCTATACCACTAAACTAAAATGATAATTTTTTATACACAGATATATCCATTTGAAGGAAACCATAATGTTAAAAATGAAATGGATGAATGCAAAATGATGAAGGACACAAAATTTAACTGAAGCGTTACTTCTGGAGGGAAAAGTAGATTGGTTTTGTCAGGGGCTAGAGAGAACATTAGCTGCATAGATAAGGCTCAGTGGAAGTTTTACAAGCGCTAAATTCATTGTTTGTTTTGTTTCAATGTATGTTATACTAATTTGTATAAATGAATATATTATACCCTTCAAATATGCAAAATTATATGATTTCTACTTCATTATGAAATATTTCAGAAAACCAAAAAACAAAAGAAAAAAGATTAAATTGTAGATGCTTAAGATGTCTACTAAATCAGGGGTGCCTGGGTGGCACAGTCGGTTAAGCGTCCGACTTCAACTCAGGTCACGATCTCGCGGTCCGTGAGTTCGAGCCCCGCGTCGGGCTCTGGGATGATGGCTCAGAGCCTGGAGCCTGTTTCCGATTCTGTGTCTCCCTCTCTCTCTGCCCCTCCCCCGTTCATGCTCTGTCTCTCTCTGTCCCAAAAAAATAAATAAACGTTAAAAAAAAAATTAAAAAAAAAAAAAAAGATGTCTACTAAATCAAATGAGTCTTCATTTCTTTTCTGAAAGAATCACAATAATCCTGGAGTTGTGTAATAAAGTAAAGCATAGTTAAATTTAACCTCACTTTGATACTTATTTCAAACTGATTAATCAACTAAGTAAATTCCTTTATTTAACTACAGATTTCTTAACAGCTCATGGTGAGACCTTTCAGATATACCAGCTACAAAATATTTAAGTTTTCAGAAAATTTGTTCTTTTTTGTGCAAACCTTTTGTCTACTCTTCACTTTTAATCATAGTTGAGGAGAACTGGGGACCACACTGTATTTAATTTTTATTTTACCCTGTCTTAATAAAAAGTAGACATATCCCTTGTTTCACAATCTTCCTTGGGTGATTTTCAACAGCCTCTTTTTCCGAATTAGATCTGTAGAGGGTAAATAGTTTCATTCTACTTTGACCCACTTTTCAACTCTTTCCAATTACACGTTACATGATACTTGTCCAGAGTCTCAGTGAGATGAGCTTCTTTGCATTTTATTAACGATTTAGCTTAAATAGCATCTCATCAGTATTACAGACACTTACATGCTAAGTGTGTTTCTCATCCATGATTATAGGTTCAGTCCATGAGCCTACGTATTTTAGGATTTTTACTTTTAAAATCCTAAATTTTATTTTCAAAATCCACATCGTAGTTGGATTTTAAACTACCTGGAATATAGTGTAGCATTTTTTCCAATGCACGTGTAGCATTTATCTCCCATGAGACTACACATCCATTTTTTTTAACCAGAATAAAATCAAGAATCTGTTGTTCTATAAAAGCATAGTTCTGTTATTCAGATTTACTTTATAATTTATAATTAAGTGTTGATTGTGCTTATATCAACGGGCTCTAAAATGTAAGCCAAGAATCTAATTTCTAAAAGTAATTGGGTCATTTTAGGGAAAGTTATAGTCACAAACTAGTCCAACAACACTATGCCAAAGACTTGCCAGTCGTGTTCCATTTCATTATGAACAACCCCTGGAAAATTCTGGTATCCTGAAGATTTTAAATTTAGAGCTTTGAGTATAAGAAAGCAAGTACCATATACAAACTTGTAAGTGTTCTAGATTCTTTTTTGCCAAAACAGTTTCTGAGACAGAGACATCATTCAGGAACTTTATTGAGGAGTGCGCTAGGGACACTTGTAGGACAGTGAGGAAAACGAGACTGAACAGAAGTTGAACTTTGCATGGGATACATTGATATGGGGGAGACCTATATTTTCATAGGGCTTATTATTCAGCCTCTGGAATGCATGTGTCTTCACAAGACCTCCAATGTACTTTCCATTTCTTGCTGATTCAAAATTAATAGAACGCCATTGATACACTGGGCTAATGTGTTATTGTACAGAAAATCTAGCTAGGTGAGTTTCTTTCAGAAAATAATTATGAAAAAAGCGGGAGAATCCACATAGTTCTGAACAAGACTATAAATGGATAATTTCATAGTATGCAAACTCTTCAAATTCTCCTTCCTGAGTGGTATGGGAAAAAACCCTACTAGGTTCTTAATTGCATTACCATACACTTAAGGCTTTGTTATCCAGTATAGCACAGATATCATATCTGTCATCGTGAGTACATACAGGGCTACTACTTGCTTCAATTTGCATTATTCCACTGTCATCACCCAGAATCCAGGATCCAGACTGGTGAGTTAAGTGGAGGCATAGTAAAGACCATCAACCTGCATCATTACATCATTAAAGGGAAGAACACTGAAATCTGCCATTCTTCCTGGGATGTAACACTGTTTTTGATTCACTAGTTTGGCCAGACTTATGATACTACAATGGCTCTTACTGCACAGGACAAAAAAAAGACAGTTGTGATGTTCCACGAAGTCCATGATTTGTCCATTCCACTTATACATTGGGCCAAAGTAATGTCCACTTCATAGGTGCGTGAACCCAATGAACCTTCTGTGGACCAGACTTTTCAGGATTCCATTTATTATCTGGTTCCCATAATTCCTGTGTTTAACTAGAGGGTTATGATAATGCTTTGATTCCTCTAGTTAAAACCTCATGCTCTTTATCCAAAAATTTTGGAAATGGTTGGGTATTCTTTCCCAGCTATAATGACCCAAACTTCCCTTAGGGGAAGTTCTGGGGGAATCATTTTAGAATACATTTGCTCTGGTGTTGCAGGGTTCTTCCTGCAGGCAATGGTTCTGGGTCTGAAACCTGGTTCAGGTCCAGAAACTAAGCAATAAATCCTGACTTTTTATTGGAGAAGTGGCCTTAAGATTCCTGACATTGATGTATTTTGCATTCTAGATTTTTTTCGATGTGCATTTTCAGCAACTCTTACATTGTGTGTCCATCTCTCTTGCTCCCAGGTACACTATGATCTGAGACCCATCTGCAGAGCTTGCTGCAGGCCAATTCTCATGGATTGTGACTTTGACATTAATATGTTTGTGTCCATGTCATTACCTATGAATAAGTATCACTGCCTGGACTTTATTATTTTAAGGTTCTACCATTCACGGTTCTGTAACAGCATCTTCTATCCTCAGGTCCAGTCGAAAAAGGATAGTCACCACTGAGCTTCTTAATCTCGGTAGCACTCTCACCAGCATGTAACTTAAAACGCTGGTAATTGTAGGTTTTTATGGGCCTTCATATGGAGCATAGTTGACTGGTAGATTTTCTAGTCTTATGTAGTACGTCTACTCTAGTCAGCCCATTTCTATGAGATATCGATGTCTTATTCATCATCTACCATGCTATGTCTTTTTATTTTTTTTACATTTATTTTTGAGAAACAGAGTGAGAAAAAGCGTGCGTGGAGGAGGGGCAGAGAGAGAAGGAGACACAGAATGTGAAGCAGGCTCCAGGCTCTGAGCAAGTGGTCAGCACAGAGCCTGATGTGGGGCTCAAACCCCCAAACTGTGAGATCATGACCTGAGCTGAAGTCGGAGGTTCAACCGACCGAGCCACGCAGGTGCCCCCATGCTATGGCTTATCTTTCTCCTTCATTAAGTGTGCTACTGTTTTTTGCAAGCTTTCAAGGGCCAGCCTAGGAACATGTTATCGCATTCTCTTAAGGTCCTTGCCTAGGTATTAAGTGCTATATTCCAGTTGAGTGTCTTCACATCAATAAATTCTTCCTTATCTGAGTTTATATCAAATCCCACTTGTCCCCATGGCCTTATATTCCAGTAGCATACATTAGTCTTCTAATTCCTGCTGACACATGTTAGCTGACACAGGTTAGGTCCTACAACTCTTCTAGGGCATAGTTTCTTTCTTCCCTTAGCCGATCTAATACTTTGTCAATTGGTTTATGCTGTAACTTGACTTTAATTATCACTCTGGTGACCAGGAGGAATTCTCAGGGTAGGTCATAGTGTTTTGGAAAGCAGAGGTTTCTACATTGTTTTACAGTAATGGGGAGTGTTAGCCTTCAGTATAAGAAAGGCCCAGTGGTCTCAGCTTTCAAGGTTCTCAAGTGTATTGCCCTAGATATCCCCATTCCAAATTTGTTTCCTATTCCATCCAAATTTAGACCATGACCCTCGCATAACAGACTCGCTAAAGTCAAGAATTAAATCTTTTCGAGAGATCAGCTAACTTTCAAATCAAGCCCAAGGCCTAATTCTCAGCTTTTTCTGTCCTCTTAATGAAAAAGATCAATTTATTTTTATATACTGCCAAGAGGCCCTGTGACTTTCACATTTGGTCTTAAATCGGTGATTAATCATTCTCAGCTTTTCATTGTCTTTTTCCAATGCATTGATTGTACCCAGCAATAGCCATCTGTTTTCTTAATACTTAGAATTATTCCTTCCCCCATACTGCTCACAGAAGAGCAAATACATTTCATTCAGTTAACAACTATTGAGAATTTTAACAATTGCACACTAAAGCATGCCAGAGGAAGACCAAAGTTTGGGTCTGTATCGCCATCTAACCGGGGGTAACCCATTTAGCAAATCTCATTTTAAGGCTGTTTCCTAGGACAACTTCTGATACCAACTGTCTTATATAAGTTTCTCTGGAGGGTCTAAGGAAGAGATTTCTTTGCTTTGGAAAGTGCACTCAGGAACAGTGTATACAAGAAAGCAGTGACAGCAGCATTAGGCAAAGGGGAAATTTGAACTATGCTGTAGTCACAATAGAGGCCTCAAAACATGCCGTGGGGGAATTAGGAGCTGGTATGGCCCTTCAGATTATGGAAAAGTCTTTGTGCCCACTGTGTCGACCAGTCATTGGCCATAGACCATCCTGGGAAAAGGACATGAACACGGATGAAGCAGCTTTCTTTGGCTGAGGGCAATTCCTGACGGCAGAAGGTATGTCAGCCATTAGCGTTCACTAGAGTGCCTCACATCACAGCATCTACGTGACGTACCAATATAAAAATTAGAGAAACATATTTCCTTTTGTCTTTGGGTATGAACAAACAAAAGACATTAATGGTAACTAGATTTGTACTCACATTCCCTGGGATCAGTCTTAATCAGTTTATATTGACAAATCTTTGCTTTCTTGTGAAAGCCATTGGATGGCACACAAGAGCAAAGGGGAAATTATGGAAATAGTAAAATATGATTAACATTCTTCACTCCATGGTCTAAACCAAATACCTATACCAGAGAGTCATATATTTTCATACACTGAAAACCTCAGTGTATTATTTGGTAGATTTTCTTTTTGGACCGAGCTGATTCCTGGTGTGATTATCCTATATTTATGCTGTAAGGTTATTAACATAATGATAAATGGTTAATAAATCACATAGTGATTACCAGGACAATCACAAAATATTTAAATGACAGTGTGTCCAGAACAGAGAAAACAAGAGTAAATAGTGAGAAGTGAGGTGAGAAGTAATAGTGGTCTACAAATCGTGAAAGCAAGACAAACACAGATTTTCCTGAATCAGCAAATACCCTTTGGGAAAAGAGGCTTCTTACCTTATCAGTATTTCCGCATTCTGATTTTCCCTTCAATTTCATATAATCACATTCAAACCTGTCAGGTCTTTGTTTCTACAAAGGAGGTATTTAAATGTATTCCATCTGAAGATTTTTGTTGTGTACCGCAGGACATTTGGTATGAATAACCTATTTGGCCATTCTTGGAAATGAAAGTCACAACAGTTCATTTTTCAGAATTATAACTTGTCATTCTACTCTCCCAGGTGACTCTGGCTGAAGTATGTAGTCAATGTGTAGTTGACTCTCAAAGGTGTGACAAACTTCTTTTGTAAATTGGCATTTAAACTGAGTACATATGGGGATCTCAAACATTTTTTTAATGTTTATTTTTGAGAGAGAGACAAAGTGTGAACGGGGGGGGGGGGGGTGGCAGAGAGAGAGGGAGACACAGAATCAGAAGCAGGCTCCAGGCTCCGAGCTGTCAGCACACAACCCCACGTGGGACATGAACCCATGAACCATGAGATCATGACATGAGCCACAGTCGGACACTCAACCGCCTGAGCCACCCAGGTACCCCTAAACATTTATTTTTGACATTGACCGTGTTATGTGCTTCTTGATAAACTAAATGCAATCCTGAAATTTTTCATGTAGTTATGAAAACAGATTAATATGAACGACCTTTCTTCTCTGGATGAAATCCAAATGTATATTTACAAAATGCAATTATGATGGAAATTTATCTGCCTTTCTTTTCTTTACATAATAAACTACATTATGGGCTTAACAAATGGGCTGGATGGCAATCTATTGAGCCATGTTAGCAGATTGGAAGCATACAAATTACATTTCCTTATTTCTCCCATTTCCTCTTTGTTCTTGTATGTCATCCAATGGCTTCTATGAGTGAAGAGGAGGAGAATATTCTTAGGTGATCTCACACACTCTTTTAAAGGGTCATAAAAATGATTTGGTACAAAAATTTTCTTTTAATCCCTGAGAAACTCTCTGAGTATGGGGTCTGATCTTTCCGGAAAAAGAATTATAACTATTATTATTATTATTATTTCTTCTTCTTCTTCTCCTCCTCCTCCTCCTCCTCCTCCTCCTCCACAAGATAGTTGTTTGGCAGTGACAGTATTAATTATAGTAAAAGAGGCTTAATAAATAAGGCACGTCTCACAATCTGTTCATGACAATAGCTATCCATGTCCAGAATGGTGGGCAGTTTTTGAATTTATTGTTGGCTTGTGACTTGACTTTGGAAGATCAAAGGCACTTTGGGCCTAAGAAGCAAACTTAGGATTTTTTAAGTGTAGTTTTATTTTAGCACCTCTGTGATCCTTTCAGGATAGAGGAAAAAAGTAAAATAGAGGCACCTTATTTATAAGCCTCTTTGAAAGAAGGTTCATGGAAGATTAACAAATATATAAGGACAGAATAACAAGAAGCATCGTAGCATCCACATCTCTTTGAAGATTTGAGAGAATAAAGGGCTTTCCATGTGGCCTTGTAATACATGCATTCTGGAAAATTTTATTTGAAAAATAAAATGAAACAAATAAAAATTTGCTAGCAGGATGAGATGGGACAGAATCAAAGATAGAACATAAATATACAACTGTGAAATCGCAGTAGGTAGTATGCATAAAAAACAGAACAGCTAGATCAGGGACAAATAGAAAAGAAAGCAATATTACTTCATTTAGTGCCCAGAGTTTTTGTACAAATAAAACATCTTTTCTAATTGGTGATAGGGGTATTGGAATGGCTCCTCATCATAACTGTCTTTTTTTGCAAGAGAAATTGGATTTACACATTGAATGTTATCCTATTCTCTGGCCACAGAAAATATTGAAGCACCTTGGGAAAGATGTCTGTAATATTTAGTCTGGTGGTCATGGAATGGTCAGCCTCATAATCCAACCATATAAGCACAATGAAACAAATAGCAGGTATAAAAATAGAAATCTCTTGTAAGTCGTCACTGGGACAATCAACTGTGGGTAGGGACTCGGGGCAGCAAGCTCTGAGAATTTTTACTGAAAAGTTCAATAGATTTCATCTCACAACGAATAGATGGTCCTCAAACCTGTAAACACAGTTTTACCCTTTGTGTAATGAGTAGGAAGTAATAAAGAAAGGAAAGCATTGGTAAAATGCACATCCATCGGTAAAAGACCTAAAGAAACACTTGTAGGGTGAGGGACAGAATGTGTATGGCATTAAAAGCTTTAGTAAACGAGGAAAGACTAGGGAATCTTGGTTTCTAAGAATGGAGTTGCTTGCACATATGTTGATATGCAATGGGCGTGTTAGTGTATGCAAGAATGTAAAAACCTAGATTGTTCTAACAACGGGTGATAGAGCAGAGAAAAAATTGCAGCTCTCCAGGATATGCTAATCAAGAATATGAAGTGGGAGTTCAATTTGAACATTTGGCCCATCAGAAGTTCAGGCTGATAGTTTTCCTACCCCTGTGTTTGCCTTCCTAACATTTCTGTGGTCTCAAAGTAATTTGGCTTATACGGCCCTGAGTTTAGTGTTATTTCTTTCTTTTCCTTATCATGGCAGTCCCTGTAATTCAGAGTTGGTTATGGTTTTAACATCAGTTAAAGGGTTTTGTTTTTTGTTTTTTTTTTTTTTGTTTTTTTTGCCAACTAATATAGATAGAGCATAATTATTCTTGAGTCTTAAGTTGTGAACTGTATTCCAAGCAGCTCGTATTCCAAGCCAAATAGTCAAAAACACTTCCCAAAGCATTATCAATGCCATATTATTTTAATGATAAATTGCTTTATTTTTGTCTTGTAGAAAAACCTTCTTATTTTGCTTATCATTACCAATTTCAGTTGAATCAGCCCTTTTAGAGCATTTTCATTCTGTAGCATCTCCTAAGCAGCTTTAGCCTAGATGATTCTGTGATAAGGTCAGTGGAGAGAGAATCCTCTCTTTCAAGATTTTGAGATCTCCTCTGTGAGATTATAACAAGCTAAAATGGTCTCTGGTTCTTCATAAAATATCTTACAACAGTTCAAGGCATTGGGAAATAGGTTTATAAATATCTTCTTTCTCCAGACGTCCATGGCACTTGGAAAAGGCTATTCTGACCCATTCCAGAAAGACCTCCTACAGGAGGTTAAATGATTGCTTTCTATTTAAAGTGTATTTGACCCTTGAAATCGTGATTTTCCTGGCCGGGTGGTTAAACTGAAAAAGTGGAGTGACGTGGTTTCACCATTTAAAAATGAGAGAGCTAACTCACGGGTGCTAACACTTATGAAACACTGCAAGGAGAGCTCACAGGACCATTGTTATTGCAAGGCAGATGATTTTCAAATGATGAAATTGAAAAATAGCACTTTACCCTTCCCTCTCCCATTCTGATGGATGAACTGTAGTCACTTTGAGGTATAGATTATAGTTGGGGTAGGGATGGTTGGGAGAAAAATGTTATCTTGATATTTTAATTTAAGGATTATAACTTTATAGCTTTTCCCTAGAAGTCTTAAAGATTCCTCATTCACTATTTGTGTGTACATTACAGACAGAGCTCTCCCTCTGAAGCTGAAGCAAATCATTGAGCCAGACACATTTTAGTTTGTACTTCTGAGGTGCTGAGTTTTAACGAATACTGCATTCTGTGTAGCTACATATCTCTGATTTGCCAACTTATTTCTCAGGGAACTTAAAAATACTGTGACCATAGTATATTCATATATAATAAGCAGGGGTCCACATAGATGGGATTATATATACTTGCTAGCAGATTGTCTCCATATTTCAATTCAAATTAACACACACATACACACACACACACACACACACACACACACAATACCATCCATAAATGTATACATTTTATACTGAAGTAACTTAGACATGTAAACAATTACATTCATTTAACAGGAGGCCTGGAATTCCTACACAGAATAAACTCATACTGCATTTCTTATTGTTTTAATGGTTATTTGTAAAAAGAAATTTAAATAATAAGAAAAAAAGTCTCATGCTTTGTCCTTCGTTGAACTGTGCCCTGCAAAATGATACATTGAAATCTGAATATCTAGTACCTCAGAATGTGACTTTGGAAATCATGTCATTGCAGATGTAATTTGCTAAGATGAGGTCATACTGGAGCAGAGGGAGCCCTTAAACCAATATGATTGGTGTCCTTATTAGAGAGAAGAGACGCAGAGATGTAGAGAGGGAGATACACAGACATACAAGGGAGAACACCACATGAAAGACTGAGCAATGCAGCTACAAACCAAGGAATTCCAAGGATTGTCAGGAAACTACCAGAAGGTAGGAAGGAAGAGGCAAGGAAGAATGTTTCTCTGCAGATTTCAGAGAGCGTATGACTCTGAGACATGTCAGTTTTGGACTTCCAGACTCCAGAGCTGAGAGACAATCAAGTTGTGTTTTGTTTTGTTTTTAAATTTTTTGTCCCTATCTTTGAGGGAGACAGATCATGAGTGGGGGATAAGTCAGAGGGAGGGAAGGAGAGAGAGAGAGAGAGAGAGAGAATATGAATCCCAAGCAGTCTCTGTGCTGATAGCTAAAGTTGGGGTTAAAGTTGTGATGTTTCAAGCCACCCTGTAGTACTTTGTTTCAAGCACCCTGTACTAAGGCAGTCCTAACAAACAAACACATGCGTTTACTCATTGGCCTGCTATTTCCCATGGCCTTCATTCTTTTGTGTAGATCCTTATTTCAATCTGGTATCATTTTCCTTTGGCCTCAAGGCTTTCCTTTAACATTTCTCATAACGTGGGTCTGCTGGTGAATCATTTCAGCTTTTGAGTTTCTGAAAAACATCTTTATTTTGCCTTCATTTTCATGAGGTGTTTCTCTAAAGATAGATTTCTATGAGCATAGCTTTTTTTTTTTTTTTCTTCCAGTACTCTGAGATGTTACAGAACTCTCTTCTCACTTACATTGTTCCTGACAGAAAATCTGCCACATTTTTAGGTCTGTTCTTGTGTACATAGCGTGTCATTTTTCACTGTTTAAGACTTCTCTTTATCACTGGTTTTGAGTAATTTATTTATACGTATTGGTACCATTTTCTTCATTTTCTTGTGGCTGGACATTATTGAGCCTCTTGTAGTTTGTGGGTACACTTTTCCACAAATTCAGAAACATTTCAGTCGTTACTTCTTCAAATATATTTTCTGTATACCCCCTCCCTTTCTTTTGTGGATTCCATTTATACAGGTATTATGTTGCCCTGTTCAACTATCTAAGTGTCGTTTCATTTGGGACAGTTTCTATTGCTATGTCCTCATCCAGCATAGTTTTCTGTGTCCTTTGCTTTGCTGAGTCACTTTTAATTGACTGAGTTTTTCCCTCCTCTTTCTGGTTTGTACTTTCCTGCTTCTGTGCATGCCTGGGCACCTTTTATTGAATGCCAATTATTGTTTGAACTTTAACTTCTTGAGTGGAAGATGTTTTTGAATTCCTATAAATATTCTGAAGTTTGTTCTGAGTTGCAGTTACTTGGAAATTTTTGATCATTTGGGGTTTTATTTTTAAGATTTGTTGGCTGTGACTACAGCAGCATTCAACTTAGTGTCCATTACTCTTCACTACTGAGCCAACAGCCTAACTGGTACTCTTCCCAGTGCTCCAGGAGTGGTGAGGTTTCCATCTCAGTCTTCTGGAAATGGACATTACATCTGACCCGATGTGAAAGCTAAGCACGGTTACCTTTAATCTTTTCAGATGCCTCTTCCCCAGTCTTGGGTAGTTTCCTCACCTATATGCACCCACTGGTACTTAGCTGAACTCTTTACAGAGATGTCCAAAGATCTCCAGTTTTCTGTAAGTATACCTCTTTTTTCTCTGGTATTTTGTCATGTCTAGGCTAGCTGGGTCTCCATAAACTCTCAACCCCATCTGCTCAATTCAGAGAAACTTCTGAGATTTATCTGGGATTTTCCTCCCTGTCCTGTGGCTCAGAAACTCTCTCAGTGCAGTATGTTGGGCCAGGCATTGGGCTTACTTCATTCGTTTTCTGTAACTCAGAGATCACTGTCATTCACTGCCCGATGTTCAGTGTCTTTAAAATCATTGCTATATGTCTTTCTCTGTGTTTTTTTTTTTTTTTTGCTTCAAGTGTGAGATTTAGAGAATACTAGCCCCCCAAAGATGCCCACATCCTAATTCCCAGAATTTGTGAATATGTTAATATCATAGAAGAATGAAGGCTTCATATGAAATTATAGTTGTTAATTAGGTGACCTTAAAATAAGACAATTTTCCTGGATTATCTGAGTGTGTCCAAGGTCATCACAAGTATCTTTAAATGAGGAGGGAAGAAGAAAAGTGAAAAAAAAGAGAGTATAGTAAGAAAGACTTGGGCAGCCATTACTGGTTTTAAAGATGGAAGGTGGCCATGAGAAAAGGAGTGTGGAGAGCCTCTGGAAGCTGGAAAAGGCAAGGAAAGAATCCTCCCCTAAAGCCCCCAGAGAGGAATGCAGCCCTACTTACATTTGATTTAAGCCAGTGAGACTCATTTCAAAATTTCTGATCCCAAAACTGTAGTAAATTTAATTTCTGAAGTTTTAAGCTACTAAATTTGTGGTAATTTGTTATCTATTGTACCAGCAGAAGTTTAACAAAAGGGAGAAGTGAATTCAACCCCTGAAACTCCACACTGGGTAAATACTGAAGTCTAAAGCATGATTTTTAAATTTAAAAAAAACCTATTAAAACTATTAAGAACAAATTATATATAACATATTCAATAAACTACCACCAAAAAAACAGAATAGATACAGATAGTATCATATAGTCTCTTTCTTAACAGATAATAACTACAGAAATCTAAAATGTGACAAGGAGGGGCGCCTGGATGACTTAGTGGGTTAAGCATCCAACTCTTGATTTTGGCTCAAGTCACGATCTGATGGTGGTGAGATCATGCCCTGAACTGGGCTCCTTGCTGGCATGGAGCCTGCTTAAGATTCTCTCTCTCTGTGTCTCTCTCTGTCTCTCTCTCTCTCTGTCTCTCCCTCTGCTCCTCACCCTAGTTTACGTGTGCACACACGTGCTCTCTCTTTCTCTCTCAAAAATAAAATATAATAAATAAAATAAAATAAAAGGGGTGCCAAGGTGGCTCAGTCAGTCGAGCTCATTTCAGCTCAGATCATGATCTCATAGTTTGTAAGTTCGAGCCCTGCATCAGGCTCTGTGCTGACAGCTCAGAGCCTGGACCCTGCTTTGGATTCTGTGTCTCCCTCTCTCTCTGCCCCTCCACCTCTTGCTCTCTCTCTCTCTCTCTCTCTCTCTCAAAGATAAACATTAAAAAATTATTAAAAAATAAAAAGATGAAATAAAATATGCCTAGGAGTAACAAATCTAAAAAAAGGTAAGTAAAATATTTATAGTGATCATGATCCAATTTTACTAAAAGATATCTTAGGTTGCATTCACAGAAACAGACCCTGAGATGGAGATACACGTGCTGGACAGTTTCTAGAGGGCACTCATAGAAAAAGAACTTTAAATGTGTGAGGGCAGGAAGATCCCCTTGGGGACATCTTGTGTTGTGGCTACAACAAACAGCTCAAAACTGTGAACAGCTCAAGCTATAATAGTCCTTCAGAGATATCCCAGTGTGGCAAGAGGTCCAGTACTGTGTACCCACTGGTCTACCAGTAGGCTATGCACTTTGAGAACAAAGTATAACATTTCCTGAAGCAGCTCTCCTAAACTGAGGGCATTGCCTTGAGAGGGACATTAGCATGTAATCCACTAGCTGTATTTCCTTTGCATCCCAAGCTGCTGACAATTTGGGGAATGGGTGCCTTCAGTTCCCAAGTGGGATATGTACTCAGTGTCCCACAGTATCCCCCCAAACCACTCCATTTTGCCTCTCCTATCCACCTTCTCTGGATAGTAAGTTCATCCAACCTGGAAATCGCTCTCCAGGATTCTGGCTGACTCTTTTCCTGGAAAAATTAGTAGAAAAAGTTTGCTTGAATGAATGCATTCCTCTCGCTGCATCTGGTCACAGGGATGTGACAGCTCTTCATTGCCTCCCTCCTCTGTTATTCATTCTAGATGTTTTCTAGCCTTGCTGGCCGGGATGGCTTGCTGCTGAGGTATCTGACTCCATGGTCATAATGCCCTTCTCAGTTTGTGACTTCAGCACGTCTCTTACCAGATGCCAAATATGTTTTTCCCTGAACCAATTGAATACCCACATCCCTACATCATCCTCATAGGCAGAGCCAATTACCCTGATAATAGGGTGACTCCATTTCATGACTGGCGTTGGTCTTTGGACATTAAAAAGCCCTAAGTGAACAAGCGACAGTCTTAGCTTAAAATTTAATGTTATTTCTGTTCCCTCTATGGTAATGTACTAATATCAGACTCACTGTCCTACGGATAAAAATTATAAACTCTGGACAATATATAAAAATCAGCTATCTGAAGACACTGCACAATACCCACAGGGAATTTGAAGTGGGACATGCACTGGGTGAGAAAAACATGTATTTTTTTTAAATGTTTATTTTTTGAGAGGGAGAGCACATGGGAGAGGTGCAGAGAGAGGGAGACAGAGGATCCAAAGTGGGCTCTGCGCTGACAGCAGAGAACCGGACGCCAGCTCGAACTCATGAACCGTGAGATCCCGATCTGAGCCAGTCGGTATCTTAACCCACTGAGCCACCCGGACACCCCAAAACATGTATGGTTTTATCTTGAAGTCACGCTGCAATCTTTATCAATCAGGGTGGATAGAATCGAATGAGAAAAACTTCGGTCTTATTGGCTTGATGTGTCAGAGAATGGACTAAGGGGTTACAGGAGAATTGTAAATGGAAGGGAAACACCAGAGAGGATGGAAACCACAAAGGGATAGTCCCCCTCAAATATTCTCCTGAACTCTGAATTGTGCATGGGAGAGACTCCATGTATCCCAAAGAAAACAGCAGCTTAAAGGCTGAAGGAAATGAAGGGCTCCCCAGAGTACAGGAGAGACACAGTTTGGAGTTTGAGTTATGTCACATCGTAGGCATTTAGGAAATACTTTTTACAAACTCACATTAACCAAGTGTAAAATCAAACCTATAAATGCAAGGATCTCAGTCCGTAATGTAACTGCTTGCTAGGATAGAACACGGTATTATTTAGAGAAAAAAAAGTCTCCATGACTTATAATATCCAGTTTAGAATTTTATAAAATGCTAGACTTGAAAAACTATGGAAATATGATTTTTAAAAACGCCAATGGAAATAGATCCTATAGGACACAGATGCTCCAAGCAGCAGACCAGAATCTGAAAGCAGGTATTACAAACATATCCAAGGACTTCAAAGAAAATGTGGTCAGATGCGTGATGGCAAATCTCAGCAGAGAAGTGGGAACAATTTATTAATCAAAATTAATCAAAAGTAAAACTTGGGAGGTGACCTTCTGAAATAAAAATGATTTTTTTTTAAGTTTGACATCAACAGAAGGAAGAGCAGTGGACCGAAGGCAATCTGACTCGAACCTGAAGAACAAGGAGAAAACATTACAAAATTAAAAACAAAACAAAGCCTCAATGAGTGGAAAAAGTGTCATGTGGTCTAATTTGAAAAATTTGAGTTTCAGAGGGAGAGGAGACAAAGAATGGGGTGGAATTCACTATGTAAAAAAATGGCCAGACATCTCCAAAAATTGTTGTAAAGCGATTTGTAAAGAATAAGTAAACATTTTTTAAAAAAATAAATGAAATCTCTGATTTAAAATTAAGTAAATAATAGTGTTGAAAGGAAAAGAAGTGGGGATCAAACAAGGCAATTTCCGGTAAAAATATCTTTCAAAACAAGAATGAAAGAAAATGTTTTTAGATAAACACTAGCTGGGATAATTCATTGCTAGCAATCCTGTATTCCATCAAATGCTAAAATCTGCCTTTAGACTGAAGGTAAATGACTCCAGAGGAAACAAAGAACACCAGCTGGAGTGAAGATGTTACGTTTGCAGATAAGTACGAAATGTTCTCCTCTTTTCCATTCTACCTATTTCTCTAAGTTAACATACTGTTTAAAGTAAAAACTATTTTGTGTGAGAAATTTTACATGTATGTAAATCTAAAGTATATGACACAATAGCCCTGAAGAAGAAAACATGCTAGAGGAATTTTTGGAAACGTCTCGATTTTATATGCAGTAACATAACATTAACGCTAAGTAGACAACGATAAGTTAAGGGCATGATAACTGAGTAAATACAATGGCTAAAGTGCTAAGAGAAAAAATAAAATAAATAAATATGTTTATTTTAATTAAGCACAATTATTAAATGAAATAAATAGTATATTTAATTACATATGTTTAAACAAAAAGAAGGAAAGAAATTTAAAAAAAAAACATATATGGGATGAAGGAACAACAAATAGCATCACAATAGACTTAAATACGAACATGAAAGAAAAGAAAATACAGTACAAATTATAATGAAAAGGGGGATAATTTGAATAAAACTGTGAGATGCAACTAATATGCTATCTCTAGAAAACATGGCTTAAATATACAGGCATATATATTAATTAAAATCAAAAGAATGGAAAAGAATGTGCCAGGCAAACATCAATCATAAGAAACTAAGAAGGGGTGCCTGGGTGTCTCAGTCGGTTAGGTGACTGGCTGTGGTTCGGGTCATGATCTCACAGTTCCTGAGTTCAAGCCCCGTGTCGGGTTCTGTGCTGATAGCTTAGAGCCTGGAGCCTGCTTCAGATTCTGTGTCTCCCTCTCTCTCTGTCCCTCCCCTGCTTGTTCTCTCTCTCTCTCTGTCTCTCTAAAATAAATAAAAACGTTAAATAAATTTTTAAAAAGAAAGAAACGAAGCAAAAGAAAATTATAGACCAATATCACACATGAATACAAATATAAAAAATCCTTAACAAAATATTAACTAAGAGAGTGATATTTTAAAAGAATAATACATAATGACAGTGGGTTTTATTCAAGGATGCAAGGTCCATTTATCATTTGGAAATCAATCATAATACTGCCATAGTAACAAAATAAAGAGAATAAAATCACATGGTAATGTCAATATAGAAAAAATTACTCAACAAAATCCAACAGTAATTTATGTTAAACACTTCAATAAACTGAGAAGAGAAAGAAACAGCCTCAGTCTGAAAAAGAACATCTATAATAAATGCATCTGGTATCATAATTAATGATGAAGTAGTCAAAATTTTGCTTCTCAGATTTAGGAAAAAGAAAGAATATCTTGTTTTCACACTTCTTTTAAGAATTATGCTGGGGCGCCTCGGTGGCTCAGTCGGTTAAGTGTTCGACTTCGGCTCAGGTCATGATCTCGCAATTTGTGAGTTCCAGCCCCACATAGGGCTCTGTGCTGATAGCTCAGAGCCTGCTGCCTGATTTGGATTCTGTGTCTCCCTCTCTCTCTCTGTCACTCCCCATTCATGTTCTGTCTCTCAAAACTAAATAAACATAGGGGCGCCTGGGTGGCTCAGTAGGTTAAGTATAGGACTTCATCTCAGGTCATGATCTCATGGCTCATGGGTTCCAGCCCTGTATATAGGGCTTTGTGCTGACAGCTCAGAGCCTGGAGCCTGCTTACGATTCTGTCTCCATCTCTCTCTCTCTCTGCCCCTCCCCTGCTTGCCCACTGTCTCTCTCTCTCTCTCTCTCTCTCTCTCTCTCTCTCAAATATAAATAAACATTAAACAAAACAAACATTAAAAAAAAAGCATTATACTGAAAATCAAGGCAGTCCAACAAGTCAAGAAAAAAAAGACATACATAAAGATTTAAAAAAAGAAGTTAAAAAAAACCTAAGGATATTACAAACACTAGCATTAAATAAATACAGGATAATTATGGGACAAAAAATACAAAATAAATTGTATATCTTCATATAGGAAAGAAAATATGGTACATAAAATTAAGAATAAGTTTTAAATAGTATTGAAAACTGAAAATATTTAGGAATGCAAAACATATGCAAGAACTTTGAAAATCACAAAAAAATTACTGAAAATTTAAAGAAATCATAGCAAAGTGAAGAAATGTACAATGCTCATGGATTGGAAGATTAAATAATGTTGAAATGTTAATTCTCTCAATATTTACATGTTAGTTCTACTCAATCCCAGTCAAAGTTGTGCCAATAAATTTGACATCTTAGAAAAAAATGGACAAATTCCTTTAAAGATGCAAGATTTTTGTAGAAACAAAAGAATGTTTTTTTTTTTTTTAACGTTTATTTATTTTTGAGACAGAGAGAGACAGAGCATGAACAGGGGAGGGGCAGAGAGAGAGGGAGACACAGAATCGGAAGCAGGCTCCAGGCTCTGAGCCATCAGCCCAGAGCCCAACGCGGGGCTCGAACTCACGGACCGCGAGATCGTGACCTGAGCTGAAGTCGGACGCTTAACCGACTGAGCCACCCAGGCGCCCCACAAAAGGATGTTTCTAATTTTTTAAATGAAAACTCAAAAGACCTAAGAATGGCCAAAACAATTTTGAAGCAGAAGAATCAAGTTAGGGGATATACACTTCTGAATTTCAGTAATAAAGTGCAATAACTATGATCATATGGATCATATCCATAAGGATGGACATATAAGTCAGTGGAACATAATAGAGAGTGCCAAAATATATTGATACACACATACATGGTCAACTGATTTTCAACAAACGTGTTAATATAATCCAGTGGATTAAGGATTGCTTTTCAATATATTTTTCTGGAACAACACATCCACATAGAAACAATAAACTTTCACCCTTAACTCACAATATGAACAAAAATTAATTTGAAATATACTTATATATAAAAGTTCACAAATTAATGACCAAATATTTAAAAAGATGTTTTGCCAAAAAAGATATTTGAAATAAACTCATAAAAGGTCATTCAATATCAGTAGTATTGGTGTTGGTGTCGGTGAGGATAAGAAGCATCGAGAACGCTCATATGTTATCGGTGGGAATGTAAAATAGTACAGTGATTTTCGAATATTCTTTGGCATTTTCTTTAAAGGTGAGACATATGCTTGCCACATGGCACATCTCCTAAGTATTTACCTAATAAAGGTAAAAACATATGGTGAAAGGATTCATATACACAATATCTATATTAGCTTCATTAACATAACCAAAAAGTGAAATTTACCAAAAGGTCAATCAACAAGTGGATCAACAAATGCATTTGAATGTATACCTAAGATGGAATTTACCTAGAAGTAAAAGGGAATGAACTCCTTCCTGGATAAATGTCAGAAACATGGTGAGTGAGAGAAGACAGATAGAATTGAGTACTTATTGTATGATTTCCCTTGTTGAAACTCTAAGGGAGAAAATAATTCGTCCGCAATGATGGAAAGCAGATCAGTTTTTGTTAAGCCATTGGTGAGTGGGAGGTGCCGAGTGAGGAAGAGTTACCAGGCACCTTGTTGGGGTGATTTAAATGCTCTTTATCCTCACTGTGATGGTTGTTTCACAGCAGTATAGCTTTGACAAAACTCATCAAACTGCCTTAAAAATAGTCTGGTTCACTGTACTTCCCAGAGTCTATAAGATATTCTGGAATGGGTGCCAGTCCTGGATCCCAAGAGCTCAGGGTCACCCAAAGACCTGAATCTGTCCCTTCTTTGGAAGGTAAGGTGAATACGTATGCTAGCCTGGAGCCCAGTGAAGACCCCTCTGGCCCTTGTGGTGTTCTCTGAATTCTTGGGGAGCGTATATGTGGGGTCTGGACTTGCGAGGGACTAGAGAAACCGAACTCCCGCAGCTGAGTCAGACAGCTGCCCTCCCTTCTCTGCCCAGTGCTCCCAGCATAGAGCACTTGATGCCTCAAGCAGGGAGGGGGTGGTCCCATCCCATGGCCTCCCTTTTCCCTCCCATCATCTAGGGATCCAAGACCCAATCCCAGGAAAGTGTAATTTTTTGTATATAAATTATGTTTCAATGAAACTGACAAAAATAACATACCATTTCATGCCCATCAAATTTGCAAGCACACTGGCAAGGATGTGAGGAAATTGGAAACCTTATACACTTCTAGCAAGGTTGTAAAATGGTACAACCAACACAGAAATTTCCCAATACCTAATATATCTAACTTTGTTACATCTTATGACCCAGCAATTCTATTTATACTAATACAGTCTTGTGAATATCTCACTCATATTTTACCCAAGGAATAAAAATCAAGTATTTTCATTGAAGCATTCTAACTACAAATAAATAACTGGGAATTTATCTGGTTTTCAATAGTGAAATGAGTAAGTAAGTTATGGTATTTTCATATAAAGGAACACCACACAGTAGTTAAAATGAGTGCTCTAAATCTTTCAAAATGAATAGATCTGGGAAATATAGTATTGAGTATTAAAAAACACAGCATAAGGCACTAGATAAAATGAGGGCAGAAGAAAGAACCAGACAATCAAATAGAGTAAAGGGAATTCTGTTATAAATATAGGGCCATTATAATTTGTTTATATCAGGGTGATATCAATCCAAAAGAAAGGGAAAAAATTAATGTGGCAGAAATGAAAGTGAAGGGAGGGGCACTTTCAGGAGCTACATTCTTCAGTAGGGATTCGATGCACAAAAGGAGAGTGAGGATTTCATAAACTTTAATGGTGTTATTTGTTTTATGTTGTGCATATAAAACCTTTAAATTAGAAAAGAAATTAAAATTGAAAAAATGTAAAAATTAATGTTCAAGTAAGCAAATATCATTTTGGATGAAGATACATTGAAAATGAGAGATGGGACAAAAAATGGGATAGCTTATTGAGGGAGGTTTTTACTAGATATGGGTATTTGGATTTCACCAGTGCAGCAACAAAGAGACACTGTAGATTACTGCCATTCTAAGGGCATTGCTTTTAGATATTCCCCTAGGTTATATCCTTCCAATTAAAATTCTTGCTGACTCGGGTTTATGAAAATACCTGAGGCAAAGCTTTTATAAACACAATCCATTTAAGACTAGGTTTTAATTCCTTTTCACATTGGTCTAAACTTGCATGATTTAAAATACAGAAAAATCAAGATTACTAGCTAATAGTTTTAACTCTATCGGGATATGTGTGGTTAAATTAGGATAATCATTCTACTAGTACATTTAGATACTCAGCCTATTGATATGTGATTAAGGAAGAAAGCTTCACCCTCAATTAGTTCTTGGATACAACCTAATGTAGAGGCAGAAACATTGCTTAAGTAATTAGGAAAATCCAGTTGTACTTCTGGTCTCATATTATTCAATAAGCTTGTAGTAAAATTGGGGCACATACATAGGAACTCCAGATATATTTATCCAAAAAAATAAAATGAAACAGTTATTTTAAACATCTAATAGGCCAGTGATCCACACATGTATAAATATTTAGCATTAATGTAAAATAAAGTATATTTAAAATTCTTCCTTTAAACTTGGTGTTTATAATTTTTTA
This sequence comes from Puma concolor, assembly GCF_028749965.1. Classification (NCBI taxonomy): domain Eukaryota; kingdom Metazoa; phylum Chordata; class Mammalia; order Carnivora; family Felidae; genus Puma; species Puma concolor. Next base: position 25,055,333 of record NC_141670.1, read on the forward strand.
CACAATAAATCCCAAAGGTTTGGAGAGGTAAGATTCATAGCTAAATATATTACCTATTTTTTAATTCATTTCAAAACATATCAAAATATGCATTTACATGGAAAATTATGATAGTGCCAAAGAAACCATTACATGCTACAGAAATGGACTAATAATGCTTTTCTCAAGGGTTTCCAAAATGGTTATATGTGAGAAGGAAATAACTTTTCTTCGATAATACAGAGACCCCTATGAACCCATGTGAGCACCATGCTTTGTCTATAAACTGATCCATTGTATCTTGCACACCTCTACATACTACTGTGTTTTTTTCATTATCTATGATAATACAAAATTAATACAATAACATTTAAAAATATTTTAAATACTGAGTAGGTTTTAATAAGTCATTATCCCCAAAAACATAGCCTTAAGGTACGATTACTATCAAATGGAGGGTTTAAAAAACTTTTTTCAATTTTTAATGGGGGTTGCAGCCCCTCTAAATCAACCACTGTAAATCATACCATCTCAATTATTGTATCAGAATAAGACTGAGCACTGGTATTGTCTTCTCCCATAGGGGTATGACCACGTTAATGGACCATATTTACTTTTCCATGACCAAATGGTCACCAGTCCCAAATGTCTGTCAAATCCATGTCTCATGTTTCATTTCTCCTGGATCTTCCCTGAAAACCTTCTGTATATCTCACTCATGGATTCCATTTGCTTTGTGTTCCTCTCAGGCAACACACTCGTATCATACTTGGTTTGAACGACCAAACATTCCCAGGTGAATCTAACGTAGTGATCCTCTATGGTCAGTAAAAAAAAAATCAAACACAAGGGTATTTAATATTTGGTATGATTTATCTTCTGTTTTGTTAGAATCATATTTTATGCTGTGTCTATAGGGTGTTTTTCAGCAAGCTTGACCTGCTTTATAAATATCTGATGGATTAAAAAAAATAACATCTGTCTTGGTGAGTGGTCTCTGTTAGTTATAGCCTACATTTATTCATTCATCCAAAACACATCCATTTTTTGATTCATTAACATGTTCCAAGGGTGGTCTGGGAATTAGGAATACAAAGTGAGTAAGATAGTTCCTGTCCTTATAAATAATGAAACACATAGTTTTGATATAGTTTGATAACTTGCATAAGGGAAATTTAAAAAAATACTTAGAGCACAGGGTACTTTCAAGATAGAGAAGAGACAGATTATAGGGTGAAGAAATGTTAGCCTTGTAGTAGAGAATTGGAGGAACAACACTGTAAGTAGACAGAAATAGTTTATGCAAAGGCACAGAGGATAAAAAGCACATTATAGTAGTGCCACCCTATCCACAGGGGAGATGTTCTCAGACCCCCAGAAGATGCCTGAAACCACGGATAGAACAGAACCCTGGATATGCTTTGTGTTTTCCTCTGCATAAAGTTTAAATAATAAAGTTTAATATATAAATTAGGCACAGTAAGAGATTAACAACAATAACGAATAATAGAACAATTGTAACAATATACTCTAATAAATATCATGTGAATGTGATCTCTCTCAAAATATCTTATTGCCCTGTACTCACCCTTTTCCTCTTTGTGTTACATGAGATGATAAAATGCCTATGTGATGAGGTCAAGTGAGATGAATTACAAAGCATAGGCTACTGTTGACCTTCTGATGATATGTCAGAGGGCAGACCATCTGCTCCCAGACCAAGCTTGACCATGGATAACTGAAACTGTAGAAAACAAAACCATGAATACTGTACAAGTACAGTAAAACCTTGGATCACAAGTAATTTGTTCTGTGAATGTTCCACAAGACAAGCAAACATTTCCAATAAATTTTAACTCGAGAAACAAGTGATGTCTTTCAATATGAGGAGTATGTGATGCCAAACATCACATGATCAAAACTGATTCGATGGTCCTTAGTTCTTCTCTCTCTCTCTCTCTCTCTCTCTCACTCACTCACTGTGGGATTGTGGGTGATCATCTCCCATGCTCAGATGCTTGGACTCAGGCTGTGGTGTTTGACAGAAATCTGATTTTTCAAAACGTTGGAAGGTGCCCACAAGTGGCATTAGTGTATTTTTGTCACTTTAAGTACCTATGGACAATCCTGTGCCTTTCCATACAAGAGTAAGCTTAGGAATACTTTGCTTCATTCTAGGTCATTGGATAGGTTCCTTGTTAAAGCTGTGTGAAAAGAAAAAGATTCCATTGAGCCAATAGATAGCAGTGATCCCGTTATCAATAGTGAAAATTGTCTGTCACAATAACCCTCCTTTCTCTTGTCTCCCTCACACCGGCCATGAATGTTTTCAAAGGTAAGTGCAGGTTAATTTGTTTATTTTTCTTTATATTTTGTATTTTCTTTATTATTTTGTATTATATTACAGTATTTTAATCATTCTTATATGAATATTTGTGGGTTGTGGAGCAAATCTGAGTTTCTATTATTTCTTATGGGGAAATTCGTTTTGCTATACAAATGCTTTGGATTACAAGCATGTTTTCGGAATGAATTATGCTCCCAAACCAAGGTTTTACTGTACTTTGGTATAGCTAGAATGGGCAAGGGGGAGAACCTTACTGCAGCAGTCAATAATGCTAGAAAACTTGGCAAGCACCAGACACAGAAACCTTTTTATGCCATTATGAAAGTTGGATGTTATACTGATGGCAAGAAGGAACCGTTAAACAATTTTAAGTTGATGACTGACATGGTTAGATTTGTTTTCGTTTTGCCTTTTAAGAATATTCTGGCTGTGTTTTGAAATATGGATTTGGGAAAGAAAAGCTGAAGGCAGAGAGGCTGGTGAGGAAGCTACCATGGGAAACACATGAAAAATAATAAAACGCTACAATAAAATAGAGTCAGAGAGAACAGTGTTCACTGTTACCCAACTGGATACTCAACTGGAGGCAGGAGCATTTACTGATGTGGGAAATATAAATTGGGGAGAAATTTGGTGGTAGACACGTTAATTTGAAGTGCCAGGGATAACCTAAACGGACGGCATGATAAGCCGTTCAATAAGCAGATCTCAAGTCAGACTAGGGAATACTCACCAGCTCAACCCCAATGTGCACTGGGCCATGTCTAACATAGTGTCACCAAGCTTGGAGGGGGGAATAAATCCAACTAGGCTATTTCTGGCCTCCTCTCCATTCCAAGGGGGTGGTTTGCTGCTGCCAGAAGGGTCCACATTCCACTGACTTCTCAATGTTTCCATTGCTTTGCCAGCATAAATTTCTGTACCATAAATCATCAGTCAGATGAATTAATCACTAAGGCTGCTTCTTCCACTGCAGGATTACTCTTTCAGTTTTGGCAACCAAAGGAGCTGTTCCTGATAATGGCAACAAAGGGTAAGCATTTTAACCCTGTTTTCAAACACACATTTAATTTGAACAAAGGAAGAAACAGGTTTGTGGTTGATAATTTGCTTAGACAGCATTAGAAAATACATCAGAATAAGGGTACCGGATTGTTTAAGTCTGAAATGGGTGGTGACCTGGATGTAAGTTTGAGCTAGAATCTCTTTGTTGGTATTTTAGGAGAGTGATAACCGTTTGATGTAGCTAGGGGATGATTTAATGCATCGCCAATGTATTTAACCCTAATGAAACCAACCTGTATTCACCCAGTATCCCATTTTTAGTTAGCAAAGATGAAATATTTTTCAGGGCGCCTGGGTGGCTCAGTAGGTTAAGTGTCAACTTGGGCTCAGGTCATGATCTCGTGGTTTGTGAGTTCGAGCTCCATGTTGGACTCTGTGCCGACAGCTCAGACCCTGGAGACTTCTTCAGATTCTGTGTCTTCCTCTCTCTCTGCCCCTCCCCTACTTGTGCTTTCTCTATCTCTCAAAAATAAATAGACATTTAAAAAAAATTTTTTAAGGGGCGCCTGGGTGGCGCAGTCGGTTAAGCGTCCGACTTCAGCCAGGTCACGATCTCGCGGTCCGTGAGTTCGAGCCCCGCGTCGGGCTCTGGGCTGATGGCTCAGAGCCTGGAGCCTGTTTCCGATTCTGTGTCTCCCTCTCTCTCTGCCCCTCCCCCGTTCATGCTCTGTCTCTCTCTGTCCCAAAAATAAATAAACGTTTGAAAAAAAAATTTTTTTTAAGATGAAACATTTTTCTCTGAGGAGCTTTGATATTATAATAATTTGATGAGTACTGAATTGATCATCTTAACATATGGAAACCATCTTACGTATCTTTAACTCAACCTGAACTTCTAAACTATTTGGTCATAATATCGTCCCTTGTATATATTAGATACAGACTGAATCAAACCCAGCTCTCCCTGCCAAGTTTTCAAATCGTTTCCTGATCTGGCCTCACTCAGAGACAGATTTACCATGAAAGTAACGAAGTTTAATATCAAGGGCTCCCCACTTGCACAGGGGGAAGAGCCCCCTAGCTCTGTGTTCATAGTATCATATATGAAATTGACAAAAATGAAGCAACTTTTTACATAGTTGCTCTGCCCTTTCCTCCCCTCCCTCCCATTTGTCACATTTGCCCTCATGGCAAGCAGTGTTGCAGTGACTAGGGATTTGGGGGATCCAGCTAAAGGGAAGGTGAGCCTATAGCAGGATATTTACTTTGTATTTAGTGGGGTGCCTCTGTGCAGTTCACGGTCACTATCATGCATATTTAAGTTATCGCCAGCCCACGAGGAAAGGAATGGTCTCCAGTATTGCTTCTGCCACCCACTGTACCAACACACCCAGTGTCATGAAAAGAAATTCAAGGTCAGGTGATATGTAGATGTCCTACAGTGCCTGCAGTCAAAATATGAGTGTAGTGGGGGAGAAACAAGGTTGAAATGTACCAAGGAACATTTTGTGTAGGATTTTGCAATCCTCCGTAATTTACAACTGTAAGCAGAGGATTTATTTCTCGTGAGCCCCTAATCTAACTCATCAATTATGAAAAAGAAAATAGCCAGGCTAGAAGAAAGGCAGAACTGTATCTTTCTACTCTTCTTACACAGAGTGATACTTCAAAATCAGTATCATGTGAAGAGGTGATTCTGGAGGATTACACCAAATCATGCAGGAGAAAAAGAGGTCATAGAAGCACACCTGGCACTAAGTAACAAAACTATCATATCATTTTTCTGGATTTTCATTAGCTTTTCAGATTTGTGGTTTCTTGTACTTACTTTTCTTAATCCAGGTAAATATTTTTTGTATTGCCACATCAGACTCCTAGAATTCAGATATCATACCTCACAAATAGTTTCAGAGATTGAGCATTTGTGAGGCAGGGACAAAGCAGAGAAACAGCCAAGACCTATGATGCAGCTCCCCAGGGACTTTCTTCTCCCATTTGGGTCCAAGTTAATAAGGATATCAGTAGGCATAGTGTGCAGTCCCCTCACTTACAGAGAGACCCATTTTGATCCTAACACATCTCCTTTTTATTTTTTTTTATTTATTTTTTTTTAATTTTTTTTTCAACGTTTATTTATTTTTGGGACAGAGAGAGACAGAGCATGAGCGGGGGAGGGACAGAGAGAGAGGGAGACACAGAATCGGAAACAGGTTCCAGGCTCTGAGCCATCAGCCCAGAGCCCAACGCAGGGCTCGAACTCACGGACCGCGAGATCGTGACCTGGCTGAAGTCGGACGCTTAACCGACTGCGCCACCCAGGCGCCCCTCCTTTTTATATATAAATAGTTACACAGTTCAGGAGACATTTTCCAGTAAATTCATAGACTCCAAGTTTATTTGCTATCAGGGCTCTATAAAGTCAACTTCCTAGTGCACGTGATTAATATCTGCCCCCTTTCCCGTGACTTGTCACCCTCAGAATGCTTTTACTACATCACTACCACTTTATCATTGATTTTTCTGGCTTCTCCATTCCTATTCAAATTGCTTTGACATCACCCAAGACATGATCGGTATTTCTCACCTGAGACTTCTCTGACGTGGGTAGTATTCACTGCCACCTAGTAACAAGCTGACAACTGTTTTATAAGGGTCTACAATGAGCAGCTGCTTCAGACAGATTACAAATGCAAAACCCAGGATGTCTTTGCCATGTCTGATTTCTGACAAAGGCCCTGGCCTCTGTATGGTTCACACGTAGTTATGGTTCATATCAACGAAATGGGACTGCCTGCACCATTTTCTCTAATTATTTAATCTGTATTTCTGTTCAGGACCCTCTTCCTTCCTTTTCTTTCTTTCTTTCTTTCTTTCTTTCTTTCTTTCTTTCCTTCCTTCCTTCCTTCCTTCCTTCCTTCCTTCCTTCCTTCCTTTCATAACCTATTCACTTTGTGAATAGGGGCCATTAGGATTCCTAGAAAGGAATATTATTTCATTAAAACCTGAATAGTCCTACTGGACTTCTAGTGTCTTCTTATTGGCAGGGTCTGAGAACGTATTTCAGTTACAGGAATGTCCTTGGCTGTTCCAGCCTATGTGATTCCCAGGAATTTCACAGACTAAACCAAACCTTGACTTTTAGCTAGCTATGTCAGCCAACCTCTGTTTGTTCTGCAGAGCCTCTTTATCTGAGACATCAGTGATAATCATGTCATCAAAGCAATGTACTAACTTGCTCTAATGGTTAGCAAGTTCAAGTTCTACCTCATTAAAGTGTGGCCATATGCCTGAGAATTCAAATTTCCCTGTATCAAAACAGCAAATGCATGCTGATTTCCATTCCACAAGACCACAAATTGCACCTGGCTGAACTCCAAAGCTGGTCTGAAAAGAATTCATCAGCCAAGTAGGTAACATCATACCAGTCCCCGCTGGTCTGCTGCCCCTCTTGGGTAGTCCCCACTGTATCAAGTACAGCTAAAGCAATCAAAGGAACCACATTGGCTAATGCTCAGTAGTCTAGTATTAACCTCTAAACACTATCTTCCCTAAGTACTGGCCAGACAGGACTATTAAAAAAGGGAGCTAGAGGAATTAAAACTCCCACCCCAACCATTTCTTGATGAGAGCAGCAATTTCATTTCTCTCTTGGAATTCTCTATAGTTTAATGTTTATTGCTGAGGAAGGCTTGGTTCCAAAAATTCCCATTTACCATGGCCAATTGAAATCACATGAAAGATGGATTTAACAGATTTTTTTTTTGTAAAGAGTAAACATGCCTGATTTGCACATAATACCCATGCTCTGCATGCATTCAGGAAAAGGGAAAGAAATGAGCCTTCTCCAGTCATATTTTCCAAATTATAATTCCACCCCACCTTGGTTCTCTCCAGCAACACCTCTCATCCTAACACCTCTAATGCCTTTCAGAGCACAGTTCCTACACTCCCCACTCCCTCCAACATAGGAATTATTTTACGCTGGGCACCCATATCTAACATTCCTAAGAAAGCTTTGCTTACCGGCCCCAGGCCACTTGACCTAATCATTGCATACAGTCTAAAATCCCTTGCCAGAGATTAAGCAAGCATATCTTGGCCTTTCAGTCAATCTTTTCCAGATTTTATGGTTTAGACTTTAACTGAGGGATTAAATTCGTCCACGCAGGACAGCTAGAGGAAATTTACCACAGCCCTTTAAGAGGTAAGAGTGAAGTTGAGGAAGCTCTCTCACCTTCATCCACGAAACAGCTGGTTAGTCACAGACCATCCAGATGACTTTGCTCATAAAAGTCCTGTCACTTGAGAATCAGCCATAACCCTAATGGTCACTTAGCAGTATGGAGGGTCGGCAGCATGCCTCCTCATGCCAATAATCATTTTCCAGGCTTTTCTAATATTTTGTTTTTAATTGTCCTAATTCTTGAGCAGCAGGAATCCCCTCAGGATCCTACAGTTACTTGAACCTGGACTTTAGAAGCTTATATCATTTTTTGGTTCATCAACAGTCATGGTTGAGTTACTTCGCAAGTGAAAGTAACATCTCTCCTGATGATAGAAGACACGTGAGAAACTTTCTCGAACTGAAAAATCTAATCTTACCGATTTCATTTTTTCCCACTGCCATTTGCTCTCCTTTTACAAGTCTAGCTTTTATCAAGGCTGCTAACAATGGCCAGGAGTAGAATGCTTAATTATTTTGCCTTTTTTCCTGCTACTCCTTGTCTAGCCATTTAGTCGTCTATGCCAGATCTAGAAGGATTTCCTACAAATTCCACTGATAAGACTTATCCCAGTAATATACTCTGGGTTTTCAGCATTTCATGCAAAGGTCAGTAGTGGCTAACTTGCCATTAAGTGCTCATCATATTTTCCTCATTTTTCTTGCCAAAATGATACTAAACGGCTATTGTGATTGGTGGATCTGAAACATAACATTGCTTAAAGCACAAATCCAAAATCACATGAGGGATCACATTGGCAAAGTAGACTCACACACACACACACACACACACACCCCAGAGATATTACCCAGTATCAAGCTTTACTAATAGAAAATTCGAGTAATCATGAGGCTCAGGCAAAGCAACGAGGTCCAGAGACTCTGATAAGGTTCTCCATATGTGTCCTGGGCCTATATTTATATATGAGACCTCCAAGTGATGTAGATAGTCACACCCCTTACATAGAAGGAGGCATTCTTGGCATGAAAATGTCTCCATTTTATATTCAGATACCTACATAGTTACTGTGACGTTTTCCCCAGAGCCATCTCATGAATCTCGAACTTCCGTGTTTGTTGAGCACAAGCAATCCTAAAACACATCTTTCCTTTAGAAAAGAGTTCCAAACATAGTAACTCTACTGTTAGCAAATACCACTGGTTTGCTTGCTAAGAGGCCTGCCATCAGAAAGTTGCCAGTGAAATCTGATGAAGTCACCATGTTTCTTTCCTGAAAGCAGCTCTTTGCCCTGGAAAAGGGGTAGAAGGCATTAAAGACCTGCTGCTTACCATTTACCTGACAGTGCGTAAATTTGTATTTGTTATCATGAGGGTTTTTTTTTTTTCTAAAAAAGGGGGGCTCCCAAATGATATCTTTCAAGACCCCTCAGCATAGGATCCATCCCTGACTGCTACATGCACGACAAGAGTTAAAATGCATTCCCATCCTCTGCCTCAACTCTGTTCTAACATACCTTTCCTGCTGTTCCCGTGCCCCATCCCCACCACGCGCACTTCACCTCGCGCTCCCACGCACTGACTGCCTACAGTCGTCGATCTCCTTTCCTGGGGCAAGTCATTTGGAACTTAAAAACTTCAGTTTTCCTCCCAGTTTTAGCTACACAGACTGTACTTCTGCTGCCCCTTGCAAATGTATCCTTTCTTTGACATTTCATTGCTTATCCCAACTACTTGGAAATAACATTAATAAAAGCTACATCAATTGAGTGCCTCCTAGTTTCCATTAATTTTCTAGGCAGTAACTTATAAGACTGCTCATAACCACACTGACCATACAAAACAACAATATTGTGCATTTTATAGTCACTTACCCCGCATCATGCAATTAGCAGGTAGTATAGTCTAAATGCAGATCTTGCTTTTGTTTACCTTCAAAGTGCAGGGTCCTTTCACCATTCCAGGGTGTGTTGGCCTTATTCTGCTTCCCCGTTTTCTCTAAAGGCTTTATTTTAATGTCTCCCAACTTTCCCATTAAATTATAAGCATGTACTAGGCAGTACCATGCATTGTATTCTTTTTTTTTTTTTTAACGTTTATTTATTTTTGAGACAGAGAGAGACAGAGCATGAACGGGGGAGGGTCAGAGAGAGGGAGACACAGAATCTGGAACAGGCTCCAGGCTCTAGGCTCTGAGCTGTCAGCACAGAGCCCTACGCGGGGCTCGAACTCACAGACCGCGAGATCATGACCTGAGCCGAAGTCGGACGCCCAACCGACTGAGCCATCCAGGCGCCCTCCCTGCGTTGTATTCTTAATATCACTCTTCACATCATATAATGTCCTATCCACATTGTAATAATTTAGTAATTTTTATTGAACATATACACGAAAAAATGAATTAGATAGTAAAAATAAAGGCCACATTTTTTGCTTATTTTTCAATCCCTGAAGAGGAATATGGTATAAATTTATATATATAAATTTTTGCTGACTGATTAGATGTTCAGATTGATATATTTGTTATATAATTTGTATATTTATACATTATACATATTGTATATATTTTATACATTATACTATATATAATATATGTGTGTGTGTGTGTGTATATATTTTATCATCTACTTCAGTAAACACCCAAAAATGCAGAGACTTGAAAAATATAGAAGTTTTATTTCTCTCTCACATAAAGCACTGATCTAATAGGCTGCATTTTGCTGTTGATCAACTAAGTCACCCATGGACCAAAGATATGGGCTAGGCTCTGCCTTCCTTAACATGAGGCTTTCACACTTACCATGGACATCACCATTCCAAACCAGGATTGAAGTAAAACAGTAACCCAGAGAAACAGCTTTCAAACAAGCAGTGTAGAAGTTGAATACATTCATTCTTTTCATTCTGTTGGGAAAAACATAGATACTCCTATGACAAGAAGGGCGAACTGGAAAACGTAGCTCCTGCCATCTCTAGGTGACAGTATGCCAGGCTATAACTTGATCATTATGTATAGATTAGAATAGGCCAGGTTAAGCTCTCAGTGGCTTAAAAGAACACTTTTATTTCTTACCCATTCTCCACGTCCATCATGGGTCAACTGGGAGCTCTGCTCAATATTTTCTCTCTGTCCTTACTTTGAGATCCCCAAAGCTTGTACAGTTGTTCCCTGGATCTATCCCAGATGCTGCAATAAGGACAAACATCTTAAGAGTCTTTCATTTATATGCTCTGGCCCCCTAGTGCTGAATCTCACTTCCATTGAAATTTCACTGGCAAAGAAAGAAAGAAAGAAGGAACTGTTGGCCAGAACTAGTCTCAAGGTCTTTGCACCCTGAAGTTAGAGCGCTGTCAATATTCAGTAAGCAGCCATGATGTTCACCACAGTCTATAAAAGGTGAAAAATGGATTTGGTTTATAACTAACGATATTCAACACTGGCTGTCCCTGACTCTGAAAGAGGGTAATCAATATAATCTTTTTAAAAGTCAGATGCAAATAATAGGCTTTCTCATTTTAGGATTCATATGATTTGAGGGGAGATATCATATGGGATAGATGATAATTGCTGTTTTTTTTTACTCAATGTCGTATGAGCCCCAAGATTTTCACTGGGGGGGGGGGGGTAAACTTCCCCCGTATTGAACCATATGGGTTTGGATGAATCGAGTTCTTACTCAGATCCAACGGTGGACGTTTATTAGTCTAAATCACTCAGCATAACCTTATCCACTTGATCATAGTGATTTGATTCAGAAGTGGGCATGCAACAACCAAGTGCAATTAGCATAAAATCCAGAATTTTAATCTTAAAGTTGAGGGGCAGACACACTTTTCAAGTGTGGACAAGAAAGACACAGCAAATGTCAGCAAATGGTAGCACCCACCTTTTTGAAGGGGGCCACCCACACGTGAAAATTATTATTTATTGAAAATGTCCAGCTGCCAAATTAAATCAACGTCAAAGTTTTATTACTTGAAACAGTTCATGCTGACTATTCAGTTACAACATAAAGTCCTAAGCAATCAATTTGGCCTGTAAGGCTTTAGCAACTTGCATTGGTATAATCATAAGAAAATATGGGTTTGTAAGTCAAAACAGAGGAATGTCACTTACAAAGAAGCACCGCCAGAGCTTCTCATAGGAACTGTGTTGAAAAATAATTTAATGAAATAAACCAACCCACAACTTTTAACCTGTATCTCTGTGTTTCGCCAAGTTTTCCTACAGAGAGCTAAGCGACTGTACCCATTACAGAGGAGAGTGTTTGGAATTCTTGAGATAATCTGAGACAGAGATAACCTAAAGAAATAGAACATAGCAATAGAAAAATAAAAGCTGGCAAATATTGCAGATTCTTTACTGTAAGCAGCTGACCCCTCCATAAATATTATCCAATAAAGTCCTCTAAGCTGATGAATGTTTCATAGCGGAGATTTATTTTTGTAAAAGAGTTCTCACCTTGGGGTTTAGGTAGTGTAGAAGCAAAGCTCCACAGAGAGAAGCCAGAGCCCAGGAGGCAGAGAAGGCCAAGGGAACGTAACTGCACCTCAACCCTAAGAATTAGCAAAAGTTTGCATGAGGACATTGGACTGAGGCATAATGAAATTTGGAAAGAGAAACGATTGGGTGCTACAAGAAATTAAAACCTCAAGAAAACATTGAGATTACTTGGCAAGTTACATGAGTAGAATGATTTTACTTTCTCTGCGTTCTTCGTTCCCAGAATCAACGCAAGGGAGCAAATACGTTTCTCCCACTGAAGAGCATTAAAATCGACAGTGACTGTTAATAAAGCCAAACACATCCCCAGTGTGTACATACAGATGAGAAGAAGTGGTCCAAAGTATGCTTTCAGTGAGCAAGGCCAGGAGTCAGGAGTCTTAAATCCTCTCCAGATTTGCCATTTATTAGCACAGGGAATCTTCCTGGGCCTTATGTGTGAGGGCGTGGCATAAGGTTGCCTTTGGTTCTATGAATCCATGAAAATAAATAACTTGAATATGTGACATTTAATATTTATCTCATGCCCTACTACCTGTGCCGGTTAGCCTGCTAGCCTGTGACAATGCACTATTAACTTCCTTGTATAGAGCATTCAACTTTAAAATCCCTTTTCCATACACCTGGTATTTTCCTTGCAAAAAATCTTGTGCAATAGGATGCCCAGTTAATATTATGCCCACTTCACTGAGAAGGAAACTGAGCTAGAGAGAGGGCAAGGGATTTGCCCAATGTCGGGTCATCAGTACACGGCTGAGCCAAACCTAGAAGCCAAGGCTTTTTATTCCGACTTAGGATGTTGGACCAAACAACAAAGTAGCAAAATGCTTTTTATTGCCCCAGAAAGAAGAATGGGTGGTAGAGAAAATAAATGCCCTGTGATGCTATGGACCAAAATGGAATTGCCCTGGTGAAGCAAAAATGCTTAAAAGGAGAATAATTTTTTCCAGGTAGACAAGTTTGCAATACATATACGCCAGCCTTTTTATGAAGGAATAATATCTCAGTTCTGACTGAAGTAAACCATAGTCATGAATTACTTGTTAATCCCCAAGGTCAACAGACACCATTTGTAACATAGGAGGACAGCCCAGAGACAGATGACTGAAGAGAGCAAGCCCTTCAAGCCTGTGAGTGGTGACAGGTGAGGTGCCGCGGGGATCAATATGAAGACCACTCTGGCTCACTTTTTATTTCAAAGACTGGGGAAAAAGTGAGCAGGAAAAACGATGAAGTTTGCAAATGCTCAAAAAGAAAAAGAAAGAAAATCCCAAGGAGAGAGATAAGCTAAGAGAGCATAACTGAATTCAGAATAACTTGGGCAGAATTGGAGCCCAGAGAAATAATTTACAGACTAACGTAACTCAGCATGAGTAAATAAATATGAAAGGATAAGGCTAGGGACAAATACAGCATAAGAAGCAAGACGCAGCAATTGTGAGCAGAGTCCGTGTCCTCTTGAGGTTTACAGGTACCCACCGGCAGAGCACTGTAGTAAATAATGCGGGCGCTGGATCACTGCCTGTGATGCCTGCAGCATTGATGCATCAATCTGGACTGTTTGGGATGCAGAGTAAAGAGGGGGCGTGGTTCTGTAACTGTTGCATATTCCAGAAGTTGCCTGTTTTATTTTTGCCAGATTTTCATTTTTGCCTGCTATCTCCTTCCACGTGTAAAATATTTTTCATTTTATGAAAGTCACAATTAAAATCTAAGGAAATTAGAATTTATCAAGTGGAGCAGCTTCGCTTTATATGTGGAGGAGATTAAGGCTCCACGTCAGTTCTCTGTAAATTTCGGAGATGGATTATATAGTTACCTTGGTCCCATCAGTATCTCTGAAACATTCAAGAATACATGAATATCACTCCACATGTCTGTCTAGGTCTATAACCTAGTTGTATAAAGCAGTAACGAGAGAATACCTTCTACGATACAGATGTCTAATCCATGCTACAGGGATTCTTAGATTTATTCCAAGTATCCATAATACAAATTCTATGTCTGCATTCTTTTTTTTTTTTTTTTTTTCCTCAACGTTTTTATTTATTTTTGGGACAGAGAGAGACAGAGCATGAACGGGGGAGGGGCAGAGAGAGAGGGAGACACAGAATCGGAAACAGGCTCCAGGCTCCGAGCCATCAGCCCATAGCCTCACGCGGGGCTCGAACTCACGGACCGCGAGATCGTGACCTGGCTGAAGTCGGACGCTTAACCGACTGCGCCACCCAGGCGCCCCTCTATGTCTGCATTCTTAACTATAATGAACATTATTTTTGTACCTATATTCAGTAAATGGAGTTAACATTTCAACAGGAATTAGAAATGTCAGATTTAATAGCTTCCTTAAGAATACACTACTTGCTATAATTCCAAAATTCCGTTACAGTTTATCACGGCACTTGTTACAACCATGCTATGTCTAATCCTATTTCTGGGTCAAAGCTAGTTCTGCTAAATAAAAAGAAAATCACATTTTGTCCCTTTAAATAAGGAAGGGGACAGCAATCCTTAGAGGTGACTCCAGCTTTAGCAGAAATGCAAAGGCACTGAGAAAATAGCTCTATTTTATCCATGTGACAGCAGCATCTCCTAAAGAGGCATTTGGGGTAAAGGGACAATGGAAAGTAGAAGCATGGGGCGGGAGCTTTTGAAAAGGATGTGGACGATGAGATTGGGCATCGTTGGAAATCTCCATAAAGAGCAAGGCTTAGCTAATATTGCTTGCCTTCCACTCTCTCCTCTGCCTTCCAAGTCCATCAAGTAGTCTCACAGCCAGCCACGTGTGGAATATCTGACCACAGTAGGAGACCAGTATCAGCAAGCCTGAGCCAGAGACAGTACCCCACTGCCCCCTAAGAGGGCAGCCTCTACTCAGCTCATATGGCAATGGGGACCTCACACGGCCAAGCCTTAACCTTCATTTTTCAAAGAAAAATATGAATTCTTTATGTAACATATATAATTTTTAAGACATCAGCAATCAATTCAGTCTTATTTTTAAGGTACGGTATTGGCCAAACAGCATGTACCCTCAAGCCATTTGTGGCCCACAGGCAGCCATTTGGGAATGCATCTTGGCCCAAATTCTAACTTGTAATATAAAAATACATCTATTCCAAGCCAGGATGTGTTAAGAGAATCTCTTTATTATTTTTTTTAATAGATCTTATGATGACCTTCGAGGAGCCATACACCCTATGGTGTTTGTAGGATACACTGTTTCCCAAAACTATTATAATGAAAGCAAGTTGAATTTTTCTATGATTCATCATTACAATTTGTTGAAAGAGTGACATAAGGACTATAATCATCCAGATCACCTGACACCTGTTTCAGTTTTTACTTCCACACATAAAAGGAAGGAAATTAGATTTAGATTTTTAAGCCAAATGAACCCTCTACTAAAAGCAACCAAAAGATATCTTAAGTACATTCATTCTCAAAACAAAACATTGGCCACTATAAATTATCAAATTCAACTTGAGTACCAAATCATCAAATAGAATGAAATCATAATGTATAAAGCCAATGTTCATAATGATGCCATTATTCTCTTTTTAATATTAGATCTTATAGGCTGATGGGCAAGGAAAAGCAAAGCATTGGGGTGAAGTGTTACCAGCCAAGAAGGATGAACCTTAAGTAAACAAAATTTCTGTCGCTAAAATACAAAAGACTTACTTATAAATATTTGAGAGCTTAGTTGGAATAACATTGCTCCATCTGACACTTGGTTTATTAATCAATGCATGAATTAAAATCAACTCTGGAGAGCTAGTTTTTATTTCATTTCATTTCATTTCATTGTATCATTATTGTTTTTACCCTCTTCCTCCAGTTCTTATATGCTCACTAAGTCAAAGGGAAATATTTAAGTGTAGAATGTTTATTTTTTTCCGTTCTTGGAATGTCTCTTTTAAATTTTTTTTTTTCAACGTTTTATTTATTTTTGGGACAGAGAGAGACAGAGCATGAACGGGCGAGGGGCAGAGAGAGAGGGAGACACAGAATCGGAAACAGGCTCCAGGCTCCGAGCCATCAGCCCAGAGCCCGACGCGGGGCTCGAACTCACGGACTGCGAGATCGTGACCTGGTTGAAGTCGGACGCTTAACCGACTGCGCCACCCAGGCGCCCCGGAATGTCTCTTTTAAAAAAGGGTGACAGTAAAGCTTAAAGACTAAGAGAGAGAATGACAATAATTTGTCATTATCTAATTTTTTTAATGTTCATTTATTTTTGAGAGAGAGAGCTCAAGCGGGAGGGAGGCAGAGAGAGAGAGGAAGACACAGAATCTGAAACAGGCTCTGGGCTCTGACCTGTCACAGCATAGAGCCCAACACAAGGCTCAAACTCACCAGCCATGAGATCATGACCTGAGCTGAAGTGGGACGCTTAACTGACTGAGCCACCCAGGTGCCCTGATTTGTGCAACTTTTGAGTCAAACCATTAAAATTGAGTGTGCGCTCTTCTCTTATCTTTTCACCATTTCATTCGGTGGAATGCAGACAAGGTGATGGGCCATCTTGAACTATGTGATAAAAGGCAATACCCTAGAAATGCTGTAGTAATTACTGATGCGGAATGAACCTGAATCCATGATATGATGTCATTTTTATACCACCCATCATTGACTACTTATAGCTAGACCACATACGGAAGAGATAATTCAGTGTAAATTTAGGCCTGTAGTATAGTAACTGAATACCCTAACAAACACAAAATTTAGTTATAAAAAAACCAATCTGATTTGAATCATCATCTGAAGTCAATTGCAACAATAGAAACTGCAAAAAAGGAAAACTAGTGCCCTTATTATGCCATGGGGAAGCATTTTGGGCAATTATCTGCAACTGTTGGGGAGCAGACCATGTCTCTGAGTTTGGAGAAACTATGTGGGAAAATCACAAAATTGGTATATATTCGTTATTTCTTGGTGCGTTCAACAGAGTTGAACAAGAATGACTAAGATTAACTGCTACCAACTGTGTAGGCTGAAAATGAAGGGAATTTGACTCTTTTCTAGAGATTTTCTCAATCTGTAGTCTAAAATTTAAGGTGACTAAGAATCTGGTCATCTAATGTCTTGTAGAATTAATAAATCCCATTGAGATAACTTTAAAAAGTGACTCTGAAAATATGGTTTTAGCAAGAGATAAGTCTGTGGCCCAGAGGATTTCTCCCACGCAGGCAAAAAAGCAATGTGAACCAATCAAACAGCTAAACATCAGATTACGATAACTTCCTTATCACCTCAGTCTACTTTCAGATAGCTAATTCTCTTTATGTTCACTTTGGGTGTGACTTGTGTAGATTAATTGACAAGGAAGAACCTTCCAGTCAGCAATATCTGGGATCACAGAGAACAATAGAGGAAAATAGATTCTTCCAGGAAGCAAACCAGGGGATGGCCTAACCAAGGCATTTACTCAACTACTCACTCAGGACTTGTCTATTCCTGTCCAATAGTCCATGATATTTTATATGGATCATTGATTGCTGGTATTTTCCATTCTTGCCTTTTCCAAGTAGTAGCTTACCATGTGGTTTTCCTATTCCATCATCATTATATATTGGGTGTGTTGGGGGGCAGATAAGTGTCATTTAATTTAGAGGGGATACACTTGGAGGACCACGTCTCTCAAATATCCAAGACTTTTAGTTGAAGATGGCAGAAATTTGGATTGTCTTTCTTGGGGAATAGTGACTGTGTTCTTTGCATGGGAAGAAAAGAATATATTGTTATTTGTGTGGTCAAAAAGATGCATTATGGTAAAGACTATTTGACTCCAAATACCTATCCTTTCCTTATCTGAGGATAATTGATAATTAGATTTATTACTAGATTATTAACAGACTTTTAGCTGAGCAAGAGTGGCCATAATTTAGACTATATTTCTCAACTTTCTCAGTGTCCCCAATATCATTATGACAAAGCCTTGGTCAAAGATATATGGGAAAAAAGTAATATGAAGTCTCCAAAAAGCTAAACATGAGTTTACCATATGGCCAAGCAATTCCACTATTCTGTCTGTATCTGAGAGAATTGAAAACATGTCTACACAAAAGCTGCACATGTGTGTTCAAAGCAACATTATTCATAATAGCCAAAAAGTGAAAGCAATCCAATGCCCATCGGCTGATGAATGGATAAATAAAATGCAGGCACTTCCATATAATGAAATATTATTCTGCAATAAAAAGAAATAAGGTCCTGATACATACTACAACATAGATGAACCTTGAAAATATTAGGCTAAGTGAAAGAAAGAAGTCACAAAAGGCCGTGTACTGTAGAAGTCCATTTATATGAAATGTCCAAGGTAAGCAAACCTATAGAAAAAGAAAGTAAATTTATCAATCTTCGAGCTATTAAAAAAAAAAAAAGCAGAAGACAAAGAAATAAAAGCAATAATTTGGTTGCCAGGGGACAGAGATAATCGTTTTGGGTGGGCGATGACAAAAATAGTCAGAGTGGTGATGATGCACAACTCTGTACGTATACCGAAAACCACTTTATGATACATTTTACAATTTTTAAATGTAAGTTTTATGTTATGTGAATTGTATCTCAATTAAAAAAAAAAGAGAAATACAGGCAACTTCCAGGTGTTGTAAAGAAGGGGCGTGCCCTCTGTTTCTCTTTCCTTCAGCCTCCTGGCTGGAAGGTAAACATGGCGGCAGGAATTGTCTTTGTTTGGAAAATGAAGACAACTCACTAAGCAGCTTTATCTCTGTTACCACAGAGTTGACCAAGCAATCCTAGATAGCTTCTTCCTAGACAGTCAGGTGGAAGATCATTAAAATTCAGTTTGGCATGGTAAGCCTTTGTTATTTAAAACCTCTTAATTTAAGAATTAAGAGGAAAATTACATAACCTTCAGAATTGCTGGTAAATTATTGTTATTATCTTTTAAGTTCTGTCCAACCATCCATACAGAGGTTGAGATTCTAAATGGAAAGCACTTCAAGAGAGAGTAGTGCTGTGTCCGAGTACGTAAGCTTTCACGTCAGACAACGTTACACTTGAGCCCGCCTCGGACACTCACTCCCCATAAGACTAAGTTAGTAAATCCCCCCGCCACTTTTTTCTCACCTGGACAATGAAAATAATAATAGTATCAGCTTTATGCCTAACATAGGGCAAGGGTTCCATAAATGGTGGATTTTTACAAACAGCACTCACACGGGGTATTGCTCGAAGCTTTGACTTGTCTTGCTATATGCAAATCTTTCCCCAGGGAAATTGTTACTTTGATTTCTTTATCTTCTGCTTTTCAAATTCTCTCTAGCTCTAAAATTGATGGCTGACCATAAAATGAAAAATCGCTTTTTGATTAATGTTCAATAGGCCTGATTAGGAAATGAATAGTGGTCAACAGTTATGATTTGCTATGGCTAATAGTGACTAAATGAGCAGGCAGGATAAATCAGATGTATTTGTAATGAGGTATTTTTAAAATATTTTTTAAATGCTTTTATTTATTCTTGAGAGACAGAGCACAAGTGGAGGAGGGGCAGAGAGAGAGGGAGACACAAAATCCAAAGTAGGCTCCAGGCTTTTAGCAGTCAGCAGAGAGCTGGATGCAGGGCTCAAACTCATGAACCGCGAGATCATGACCTGAGCTGAAATCGGACACTTAACCGACTGAGCCACCCAGGCACCCCACAATGAGCTATTTTTTAAAGCAATTCAAATTAGACGGCCTTTTATTTACACCCTCTGGGAAGAACGGTGCTCTTGAAAAGTTGTTATTCGTGCCCATGAGACATGCAGAAACCAATGGCAGTCTCCAAAAACCTGTGTTATTCAGCCTGATGCACGATGCCAAGTAGAAATTGGCAGTCAGGGGGGAAAAGTGCTAAATTATGGTACTGTCTGACACTTTTAAATGAACCTTAAATGAACAATTCATCTCTAAGCTCAATATGCTGTAAGCATGTTACAAAATGAAACCTAAGGATGTATTTTCTAATGAAGAGATTTTCCTAGCTCAGATAATAAAAATTATTTCAAGTATGCATTGTACTAATGTATAAGCTCAATGTCATATGAGGCACTGATTTTTTAGACTGAATACTGTCTATCCTAATTCATTACAATATTGTTAAATTTATGTGTCTGAGGGTTCTGACTTCAAGATTTGGATTGCTATAAATTACTTTTTGCATAAATATCATAAATTGTACTAACTATCCTATTGAGGAAGGAAGACTAGTAGAGTATAACGAGAAAACAAATTCAGGTGGTTTCCCCATTTCCTCACCCTCTGAATGAAGACTAAGGTAGGTACACGGCGCTTTAAGTCACTGTGATTAGAATGTTCAAGTCAGTGTAATAACTAGTCAATTGCAACTTCATTTAAACACATCGCATGTTCATGATAAGGAAAAGAAGAACAGATTCCGTTAATTTGTCCTTCTTACTCCTTTCTCAGCTTGCATGAATGTTGGCTCCTTAACCCCTCAGGAAGGGAAAGTGGGAAGGAAGAGAGAGAAGCCGGAAAAATGGTGAGCATTTCTCATTTGGTTTATTTGGATGTTAGCGTGGTCTACACTGGTGCCCTCTAGACCTCTAGGTTTCAAGACATGCTTCTCCTCTGGGAGATCAGTCATTTGGAATCTTCTTGAGCCGTGCAAGTGTGTATTTGTTCCAGTTGGCCACATGCACTTACCTTCTCAGAGCCTAGATATCTGATGGTCCTTTTAATTTTCTTTTCTTTTTTTTTTTTTTTCAGCTGAGGACTTTTGCTTCTCAAGGCTCTCCCCTTATAGAGAAAATAAGACAATTCTACTCCACGTTTTTCGCATATATGGCCCTCATCAAGTGCATAGGAAAGACCAAAGAATCCTTTGCACCATCACACTCTAGATTAACAGGAAACTCTTTCCTTCTGCCATCAGAACAACTAACCAATCATAACTTTTCACCCTTCAGATTTCTGAGACATGAATGAGACATCAGTTTAGTGTGTCCTCCAAGCTCCAGGGACATGCATCAAACTTTCTGAGCGGCCTCATTAAGTCCCTCTCCTGAGTCTGCCGGTGAAGGGGTCTGACACTCAGCACACAGACAGAGTTCTCCAAAGTCTTCTTCAAATTCCTGGGCTTTTTCTCCAAATTATTGCATAGGCCGTACGTCGGTGTTCAGCTGTGATAGCACGACCAGTTAGGAAACCTCTTGGACAGTTCTGCAGGGGGCTGTCCCCCTCACTTTGAAATGCATCAGCTATTGCCTGGAGACCTCCACTGAAACTATGATTAAGACACATCCGGTTCAACATTGTTCATGTAAACACTCCCCCCCCCCTTTTCAATGTTATTACTTTTATGTCATCGGTCCAATTTGTTTTCTTGGTTAGGCTTTGGATACTAGGAGACAAACTGGTACTACCCACACTACCTTTATAGGTAGTTAGAAGATAGGATAGTGTTGAGAAGTAGGGCATATGTTGGTGAAATAGAGCCTTGGTATCATTGTTGTTCTTTGTGGAAAATATATTGTACTAGTCATCTTGGGCTGACATCAAAACATACCACCTGGGCACCTGTGTGGCCCAGTCAGTTAAGCGTCTGACACTTGATTTTGGCTCAGGTCATGAGCCCAGGGTCCTGGGATCGAGCCCTGCATCTGACTCCATACTCACATTGCAGAGCCCGCTTGGGACTCTCTCCCTCTCTCTCTGACCCTCCCCCATGCTCGCTCTCTTTCTCTCTCTCTGTCTCTCTCAATAAATAAACAAACTTAAAAAAAAAAGCACCACAGATTGGATGGCTTAACCAACAGAAATTTATTTTCTCACAATTCTGGAGGCTGGAAGCCTGAGATCAAGCTGTTGGCAGGGCTGGGTTCAGTGGAGGCCTTTCTCCTTGGCTGGTAGACATTTGTTTTCTCCCTGGGTCTTCCTATGGTCTTTCCTCTGGGCCTATTTCCAAACTTCCTCTTCTTATGGTCAGATTGGATTACAGCCTACCCTAATGACTTTGTGTTAACTTAATTACCCTTTTAAAGACCCTAATTCCAAATACAGTTACATTTTGAGGTACTGGGGGTTAAGGCTTCAACATAACAGTTTTTAGGGGACACAACTCAGCCCATAACTAACGGCAGAATAGCCCTCATTTAACTGAGATTGTTTGCTATTTAGAACTTCATAGGAGTGCCTGTGTGGCTCAGTCGGTTAAGCGTTGGACTTTGGCTTAGGTCATGATCACACCATTC
The DNA here is from genome assembly GCF_028749965.1 of Puma concolor. NCBI lineage: Eukaryota > Metazoa > Chordata > Mammalia > Carnivora > Felidae > Puma > Puma concolor. The sequence continues at coordinate 25,077,572 of NC_141670.1, forward strand.
CTGGGTTCGAGTCCTGTGTTTGGCTATGCGCTGACAGCTCAGCAGCTCCAGAGACTGGAGTCTGCTTCTGATTCTGTCTCCTTTTCTCTCTGCCCCTCTACTGCTTGTGCTCTGTCAATCTCTCTCAAAAATAAATAAAAATTAAAAACATTTTAATAAATAAAATTATTGCATGGTATAAAATATTTAAAAACAATTTGAAATACAAGCTATGCAAAAACTACACAATAAAAAAATACTTGAGACAGGACGCCTTAGTTGGTATTACAGGCATATTTACTGCCCTCTGGTGGCTATTGTCCTAACAACAGAACCGTTACTAAAAGAAATGTATAAAAAAATTAAACCATGATCTTTTAAGCAAATATTATCAATCAGAGGAATCATTAGATATAAGCAAGTATACCCTTCCATTTGATTCTGAGAAACTAAAAAGTTTTACTTTATAAAACCATAGTAATAGAAATGTGTATGTTTATAAACTTCAAGCATACAAAACTTTCAAAATAGAGTCAGGAAACGTTCACAGGACTGTTTTTCTCTCCTCTGAACACTTTCCCAACTGAAATTTGGGGGGTGGGGGGCAGAGACTGAATTAGATCAGTGTTTTCATAAGGGTTGTTTTCTGTACACATCTAGCCAAAGTTACATGGTGGCTTTTAAGGATCCATATGGCAGTTTTACTTTACATCATCATTATCATCTTTTGTCAAGTATACATCTAGCCTAGTTTCAGCCCAAAAGTAATTCACAATGTTTCCATAAAATGTTTATGTTAGTTTCAATGTCCCAAACTTGAGGAGATACAGAAAAATACTTAAAACATGACTTTGTGTTTCCAGTTAAGGCAAATCCATCAGTCTTGGTAATTTTTAGAAATAGAAAAACTATAGACAGATACATAGAACACTGGATTTAAGAGCTAACTTAGTTTTAACTAATTCTAAAAAGCATCTTTGAAAAATTATTGAAGTTAAATATCAGGAAGAAGCTGAAATATTCTAGGGAACTTTCTTTCATTAATATAAAGAAATCTGTATCTTGCAATTTCTAATCAAGTACTTTCTTTTATGAATTTTAAATATTACTGCATAATGATGTCACTTTGTAGAACTGAAGAGAATATATTTTGGTGGAGATAGTTTTAAAATATTTTATACTGTTGGCATGGTTTAAATGAACACCTCCTAAAAGTTAAGAGACATGTACTAAATAATCTGGCCAGGGTTTCAAAACCTGGTCTTTGTTTGTTTTTAAACTAAGAAGATTTTGATTTTTTCCTGTTTCCAATATAAAAGCCAATTCACATATTTTTTTTCCTTTTAAATATTCATTTATTTTTGAGACAGAGAGAGAGACCAAAGATAGGGGAGGGACAGAGGGAGAGGGAGACAGAATCCCTAGCAGGTTCCAGGCTCCTAGCTGTCAGCACAGAGCTTGACCTGGGGCTCCAACTCAGAAACATGAGATCATGACCTGAGCTGAAGTCAGATGCTTAATGGACTGAGCCACACTGGTGTCCCCACATACTTTTTAAATGACATTTTCACACAGACCATATTGAAAGCAACAATGTTTACCATAATTGTTCAGTTCTCCTGTATGCAGTTTAAATAATTTCTTCAATGTCTTTTTGTAATGTAAATTACTGTTATTATAATGCCAATTTAAAAGGTACCACCACAAACCTGGTAAGTTTTTAAAGTTCTTACACATTTATAAAACCTTTTAATAATAAAAAAAAAAAAAATGAGTACAACCTACAAAACGAATTCAAATGAACAAAATTAATTTCACAATGATCACTAAATCGTGGTTGTAAATTAACTCTATTAAGAGGCAGGTTCTTTGAAAGGTAGCTGGTTTACTCCACTGTGAATTGGGTAAGGACTCAATTCTCTCACTTTCCCTACCCTATTCAAAGAGGAAACTTTGTTTCATGTCAAAAATCTTAACATCCTTTAAAACTTTGTTGACAGATCCTTTGATTCATCCATATTCAGAGTTTCTTATCCTCTTCTCTGAACTATTATCTGACCTATCATATCTCCACCAGGAGAATCTGATCAAGTAATGAATTAATTGGAATGCCATCTCCATGTGTACCAATCTGTATGTTTATGCTGCTGCCATGGTTGGCTTCTTACTCAAATTATAAATTCGATAGTGCAAATTAATTTAGCATGCCTCATGACCATTTGCCGGTATATATTTTGCCTGTAGCAGTTTTAAAACATACCCACAAATCCTTTGACAACTCATTCCTCCATTCAGATGTGGTGTCTACATCCCCTCCCTCTGACTTCCCTCTGGCCAGACTTCGTGACTCAATAGATAAAATCAGAGCTTAGCAGAAGTAACACTGTAAAACTTCCAAAGCTGGTTCATAAAAGATGCTGCTACTTTTCTTCTCTGCTTCCCAGACTCTTCGTGCTTGAAGCGATGAGCCCCCATCAGAAGAACTTCCCTGATGTCTCCCGCTGCAAAGAAGTCCAATCCACCAGAGACACCGTGGGTTAAGTGCTTTGGTTGAAAGATCCAGCTGCTTGCTGTATGTATTCACATTACCTTTTGTGCATCAGATTTCACTTTGGAGTCACATAGCTTAGTCTTGTGTTGTATCCTTCCCATGTTGCTCAATGTAATTTCTGACGTCTTCCCAGGAAAAATAGTTGACAACAGAAGAACAGTATTTCTAGAATTCCAGTACAGCTAATTATTCATAGAATAAGTTCAGGAGTGTTAACAAAACACAATCTGGTAAAAAACATTGCCCAGGGGCCTTTCACACCCTCCCGAGGACAACTTGAAGAATCCAAACAAAAATCTTTTAGAAGGCTGATACTCTGTTGTGTGTTGTGTTTAATGCTAAATGTGTATCTTTAACTAAAAAGGATTAGAGACCGAAGGGACATTTTTTTTTTGTTGTTTGATACTTTTGACATGCGTTATTAACTGAGTCATTTGGGTTTCTGTGTGTTTGGTAACTCACCAAAGAAAATTTCTTGTGGGAATTACTGTATCTGAACAGCTGTAATTTGCCTGAATGAAAAAGAAGATACGGTAAAACCTTGGATTGCGAGTAACTTGTTCCACAAGCGTTCCGCAAGACAAGCAAACATTTCTAATAAATTTTAACTTGATAAACGAGTGATGTCTCGCAGTATGAGGAGTATGTGATGCCAAGCATCACATGATCCCAACTGAGCCCCTGCATCTTGAAATTTGCTTTGATATACAAATCCTTTGGATTGTAAGCATGTTTCCAGAACGAATGATGCTCACAAACCAACGTTTTACTGTAAATGGAAAGAGGTAACCATTCCACCTTCCCAGACCACTTAAACCCAGGTAGTTAAAAATCATTATGCAGGCTTTGGTTTCAATACTCAATGAGAATAGAATGTTGGAATAAGCAAATCGTTCTCCCCTACAATTATGAGAGAAAATATTCTGAATCACTTTTGACATTTGGTCCCTCCTTTTTAAACTTCCAAAATTATGATTGTAGGCACTCTGCCTTTCTTCAGATGGCCGAAATTCCAAAAAGGAAGATGAAAATATGATTACTCTTCTTGAAGTAAGGAGATGCTAGTTGGTTATCATGGAAAACACCTTTCCTCTGTTTTATTCTTTTCATCATCCAGCCGCCCAACCAATCTGTCCTTAAAGTACACGGATTATGTATTACATAGAGAAATATAGTAAAACTATAGCGCCATCTGTAAATAAATCTATTCCTAAAAGCTTTGCTTCTTTGGGATTGCTGTAAACAGTCCTCCAGTGGCACTGGTAACTCCAAGCATGATAGAGACAACCAATATCCTAAACCACAGGTCAGCCCACAGGGTGCCGGTGTGCAGGTTGACTGTTAGGCTTCTGTGTGAGTGTATATGTGTTTAAACAAGCATCAGTCAATCCCTTGAACTCTCCTTCCAATGTGTTATCTGCTCAGTGTGAACATGATCATGAGAAGAAATATTTCTAATATTTTGTTGTTTTTCATGAGCAAAAATTGAATACAAACCACAAGGACAAGCAAACGTTATTCAACAGTTATTTACTTAGTATCACATACGTGCTTTTCTTATCTTGGCCTAAGTATTTTATTTTATTTTTTTTTTAATTTTTTTAACCTTATTTATTTTTGAGACAGAGCATGAACGGGGGAGGGTCAGAGAAAGGGAGACACAGAATCCGAAACAGGCTCGAGGCTCCAAGCTGTCAGCACAGAGCCCGATGCGGGGCTCGAACTCACGGACATCGGACACCCAACCGACTGAGCCACCCAGGCGCCCCATTGGCCTAAGTATTTTAGATAGAGGTCAGTCGATACTGAAAACCCCAATTTTGCAGATGAAGAAAGTGAGCTTCACTGAGATTACAGGATTCGTCTTAACATAAAAACGATGTGGTCCAACCAAACGAAGGGTTTGAACCTTGCGCTTTCTGATCTCAGTGTCAGATTATACTACAAATTAATTTTAATTTGTAGTTAAATTTAATTTATAGTAAATTTATAATTTAATTTAATTTAATTTAATATAAATGAACATAGTGAGATCCTTTTGTTTCAGTCAACAAAAATGTAACAAAATCTCTGAAGAAACTTCTATCGATACTGTATTTTATTTTTACTGTATTTATATTTACTGTAAATATGAAACAGTTTACTTGTATAAATCCTCCTAGGTCCAGGCACCCTAACTTAATTCTCCTCTGTAAAAAGCCAGCAATGTGCAATTTCTCTGTCAGAGGTGAAAGTGACCTTAAGTAGTTTGGTCTATTTCAGGTGCCAAGGCTCTAAAACTTCATACTTAAAAATACACATATTATTTGTGTACCTATTGTCTTGTGAAAATTTCAAAATTAAAAAAAAAGTTCTCCAATCAATTATAAGTGAAGTTAGACTGACCTGATATACTACTTGCTGAACATGTATATACAAAGAAAATCCATTTCTGTGAAGTCATTGACCAATTTTCCCAAGTTAAAGTCGACAAACAGAAAGTATAATATTATCCATTATTATGAAAAAATTAATATATAGAAAATAAATTTTCAATTTTTAAAGAAATGTATTCATGTATTTTAAAAGTATCTATCACTTTTTCCTTTTTATATAGCAATATATATTTAATTGTTTTTAATGTTTATTTATTTTTTTGAGATAGACAGAGCATGTGCAGGGGACGGGCAGAGTGAGAGGGAGTCACAGAATCTGAAGCAGCTCCAGGCTCTGAGCTGTCAGCACAGAGCCCAATGAGGTGCTCAAACTTGTGAACTGTGAGATTACGTCCTGAGCCAAAGTCCGATGCTCAACTGACTGAGCCACCCAGGCACCTCTATTTATTTTTCTAATTGTGATTTAAGAAAAAAAATTTATTGGTATTATTATATATTGAAAAGTCAACAAAAAAAGTTTGTCTGCATTTTTCTCTGGCCATAGTTGATATTTATCTCATCTCACAATTATTGAAAATAATCATGTCATATAGTAAAAGAAATATCAACTCCTTAAACATGCCACTGTATTAAAAAATGCTTTCAAAACATATTTTCTATTAAAAGTAGTCAGAATGGATTCTGTAATTTACTAAGAACTCTGATGTATATGAAAGAGTAAGGAAAGGGACTTGTTTAAAAGACATTTCAGGACCCCTGGGTGGCTCAGTTGGTTAAGTGTCCAACTCTTGATTTTGGCTCAGGTCATGATCTCACGGTTGTGAGAGATTCTCTCTCTCCCTCTCTCTCTGCCCAGCTCTCTCTCTCTCTCAGTCTCTCTCCCTCTCTGTCTCTCTCTCAAAAATAAATAAACATTTAATAAATAAATAAATAAACAAACAAACAAACAAACAAACAATAAAAGAGATTTTAAATGCCTAGAAGACACTCACTCTGCAGAAATGTCCTAAAGGAATGGAAAGAGTCTTCTGATTATTATGTTTTGTCTCTAAGACGCAAATACTATTACAATTTCACCTCACATTTATTTTTACATGATAGTAAATACTTCAGAGGCTACCCTTTCCAAATTTCCCTTTATCTGGAAGACCTCTATCCAACCAAATAGTGATAGTGATGCGAAGTATATGGAGTCTCACTTATGTGCCATGTGTTAAAGCAGATACTGACATCAGAAACAGGAATAAAGCATACATTATTTTCCTTCCAGGGATTTACCAAGTTATTTGGGCAGGAAGGCAAATACATTAAAAAGTAAAAATTAAAGTTGCATAGCTTGAAGGGCAATATGCAAATTTGATAGGATTGCTCTAAGCGCATTAAAATATTGTAAGTTTTTAAAATATATATTCTTATTAATTTCCCCATTATTCAACATTCAGTTATGCCATTAGGCACACAGTTCTACGAATATTTGTTTTGTGTTGTAAATAATCATAATCATAATGACAACAGTAACATTAATCGTTTCTTTCATGCTAGCTACTCTGAGTGTTGCATATGCTTGGTTTTATGAAATGAGATTATTTTGAAACTCGAGGTGGCTTTCAACTTAAAAAAAATGAAATCAATCCATCATTTAAAAAATACAATCCCAAATCATGGAAGTATAGTTTATTAAGGGTGAGTTAGGTTCTATTTCTTGGGCTTTTTAAGCTTGATAAAAATAATGTGTTTAAAATATAAAGTTCTTTAAATTTATGTCTCCTTTTCTTGTGTTCCTGTGTCCTGAACACATTCCACATTTTTCTCTTCGATAGAGCATAAAGGCCTCTCCCTTTCAAAGACACAGTATTCTGGATGTGCACCACCACGCATACGACCGTACAAGTCCATGGACGTGCGTGATTCCCCGTATCTCCGGGTTGTCTCCATCAGTCGTGAAATTGGATGGGTTATCATAAAAGGCACAGGACATAAACTACCTGAGGTAGGAAGGAATTAAAGTGTCATCTGAATTCTGAAAATCATTTTCACCTGGTAGAAGGTAAGAGATTCTTTACCTAATTGATTTTACTTAATAGTTCACTTTTTCCCCACTATGCTGTATTAAATTCAGCAGCTCGTAAAATTTAAATAAAGGAAGGAGTGCATTGACAGTCATCTCAAACAAATGCTTCTTAAAAGTAACACCTTTTAGGGGCGCCTGGGTGGCGCAGTCGGTTGGGCGTCCGACTTCAGCCAGGTCACGATCTCGCGGTCCGTGAGTTCGAGCCCCGCGTCGGGCTCTGGGCTGATGGCTCAGAGCCTGGAGCCTGTTTCCGATTCTGTGTCTCCCTCTCTCTCTGCCCCTCCCCCGTTCATGCTCTGTCTCTCTCTGTCCCAAAAATAAATAAACTTTAAAAAAAAATTTTTTTTAATAATAAAAAAAAAAGTAACACCTTTTATAATCAATGTTATTAATTTGCTGACTTTTTGGATAGCTTTTACACCTTATGAATTCATTTGGTATTAATGTAGGTGCCAGTTTTTCTGGAGGACAATGATAAACAGGCAATAACAAAATAGGGAGGTATACTTTTGAAGAGACAAACAGAGTATAGCTTTAATAGAAACAATGTGCCCATTTAGTAGCCAACTGAAGTGGGGATATTAAATGTTAAGAGGGGCAGAGGCCCTATTTAGAAATAACTGGGAAAGTCAGTATCCAGTCTTTGAGCATCTCTGCTCATTCTCTCCTACCTAAGGCTTATATAAGAGCTGGAAGTTTAGAAGTAAAATTTTATTACTCTTAAATATGTTCTTAGCAATTCCTCTCCTTCGCTAGCATTTTGCCTCCCATCCTTCTCTGCACCGATGCCTTAAATGCCTTTGAACTCCTACCTCTCCCCTTTCCCTCAAAGCATCTCATCACAAAGCAACAGATCAATTCATTTATTCAAATGATAAAATAAATAATAACACAAGTGTATGTATATGTATTATTACCCTGTTCTCATAAGGTGTTCGCATTTTATACGCATTAATCCATTGAGATTGTTCCAAACCTAAAATTACCAGGTAAGTCTTCTGACAAGGAGAACATGCCTAAGAAAATTCTAAGATTTGCATTTCAGAAAACAGCAGTTAGGCTCCTGCTCCAGTGAAAACAGTATATTCATTGTGTAGAGTTAACCAGATTCTGATTCCCATCCTCACTCCCACCCCAAAATTATCAATTAAAGCTTTAGCATTCCCCATAAACGATAGAAAGACCAAGCTTCTCTTACCAGCCACTGCTCTTTCCAGTCATACCTCCCCAGCCCAAGTCAAATGCTTGCTGCTTTCAGACCCCTGTTACTCATACAAACAGCCTATACCCTCCCCCGCTTAACACTATCGTCCACATCATTGAAAGCCAATGGTCTTTGCCTTTAATTTCTGGCATTATTGTCAGTGACTTCAATGTCCACATTAATGGCCAATGCATAACCCTGACCTTGCAGTCCTGTGATCTCATCTCTTATTGCCTTTGTTCTCTATACAGTCTTCAATTCACATGGTCTGTGTCTAGCTATGGCTTTCAAGTTAACTCTGTCTCTATAATCTAGACCTATACCTGTCTTACCACAATTTCCATTCTTCCCAGTCTTATTTATCAGATATTCTCATTTTATGCTGTATTTTTACCTACTTGGTTTTCTTACTACCCCTACTTTCTTTGTACTTAGCAGCCCTTACCTATCTTTACTTCTTTCCCTATAGAGCTAAATTCCCACACCTCATCCCTTTACTAGAGTTCCTCTACACACTTTCTTGCCCCACTGGGCCTCTGCCACTCCATCTCACAAAGGCCAATGCTGTTCAAGTATAGTTGCCTGATTTCGTATTTACATCTGCATTTCTGGGAGCTTCTGGAGAATATCTCGCTGCCAGACAGACTTGTACCTGTATCAATCCATGGTCACTGACCTCAACAAAAGAAACACTTCCCAGAAATGTTTGTTCCCTATTTGGAATCGCTTTAAAGTTCCAATCTTCATCACCTTTCCATCAGCATCAAATTTTGTTTGATTCATTACACTGTAAAATATATCAGAGAATAACTACTGTAATTCCAGCACATAAACATATAAACTCAACTTACCCCTTCCTGCTCACTGCTGTTGTAAGAGAAGAGCTTACTGTCCAAAAGTTTCATCTTATCCATAAGATCCCATGGGATTCCCCCCCCCTCCTCCAAGTCCTCATACACATATTCAGCTCCTTAGAGACCCCACTTTTCAACCACCCACTTCCTGTCCTCTCTACTGGCTACCTATTACTCAAATCTACTCTGTTCTTCTTCTAACCAAAAACAAAACAATGTGTATCCTGCAGTCTCCATCTTTCTCCTCCTATCATAATCAAAGTCTCTAAGGGAATTGCCACATTCACTCCTTGTAGTTTCTCATTACTCCTGCTTCTCAATTCTCTGTTTCTCCTTCCAAGCTTCTCAGTGATATAACGGAATCAGCTCACACTGATTCAAGAGCGCCAGTTATGTGTTTCTCTTCCCCACTGCACAGGGATGTAACATTGGTAGCTCACATATAAATTATGGTGGGAATGTGTATCCCAGAGAAACCGGTAAATGCTACAAACCCACGAATCAGCCTTGTTTTTTTGTGTACCAGCACCTGCTGTCTGTATTCTTCTATTACCTTCCAAATGCCATGTCTTGGTTTCTCACATGTTGGTGTAGGCACAATAACTTTCCATTTTTTTTCATTCTCAGAGAGTCAGCATCATCCATATACTAGGAATTCTCACAGTGTACCAACAGCCCCAAACTCACTCATAAACCTAACCCAAATTCACAATGTTCCTCTCCATTTAAATGGTTCACGCACCTGTCAACTTCGATGTTTCCACGATGGAACTCATACTGTTTCTTTCACAAGATTGGTCCCCTCTCTAGGCCATCTTTCAATAAGTGACTTGGTTGTTCAAGCAAGAGACCTGGGTTTTATCCTTGATTCTTTGATCTTCCTCCACTTATCAGCCTAATCTACCTCCTAAGCATTTCTCAAACCCACAGACTTCTTTTCGTCCTCGCTACAGTTGTCCTGTAGACATGAGCTATAATCTAAGTTACTTCAGTGGGCTTTTGACTTTTTCTTTGCATCCAGAGTTGTTCCAGCCCCACCTATTACCTTCACTAGAAGACTAATACTCTGGTTCCTAATTACCTTCCCAGGTTCATGTCTCTTCTGCTTTAGTGTTTGGCACAGTCATTTCAAGCGCTTTTAGTCCCCAAATGTTGGCATACTTTTGCCTCTTGCACCACTGCTCTGCCTGTTTTATGCCATTGCTCTCTACTTCCCAAAGTCCTCTGCTTCCTTACATTACTATTCACTGCCTCTAACTTTTCAACCACTAATTGGTCTTCTCTCTAAACTGTTCATTTTGAATCCTGTGTTAGATTTCTATTGCTTCTCATTTCCACAAATTTAGTGGCTCAAACAACACAAATATATTCTCTCACAGTTCAGTAGGTCAGAAGTCTGACACAGGTCTCCCTGGGCAAAAAATCAAAGTGTCAGCCAAGCTAGGCTCCTTTCCTTAGACTGCAAGGAGGAACCCATAGCTTTGCCTTTTATAGATTCTAGAAACCACCCCTGGTTTGTGGTCCTCTGTAGACCTCCATCTTCAGAGCCAGCAACAAAAGATGGAATCCTTCTCCCATCACATCTCCTGACCTTGTGTCTATCATCATGTCTTCTTCCCTGACTGACCTTTCTGTCTCCATCCTCTGCCTTTTCTTAATGTACTGTTGGATTCAATTTGCTAATATTTTGTTGAGGACTTTTGCTTCTACGTTGATAAGAGATGTGGTCTGTAGTTTTCCTTTTCTGGAGTGTCTTTGGCTTTGGTATCAAGGTAGTGCTGGCCTCATGGAATGAATTGGAATTTTCCTTCTTCCTCTATTCTTTGGAATTGTTTGAGAAGAGTAGGTATTAACTCTTCTTTAGCTGTTCGGTAGAATTTAGCTGGGCCACTGTCTGGTCATGGGCCTTTGTTTGTTGGGAGTTTTTTGATTACTGATTCAATTGCATTTTTAGTAATCAGTCTGTTCAAAATTGCTATTTCTTCCTGATTCAGTTTTGGAAGGCTATATGTTTCTAGGAATTTATCCATTTCTTTTTTTTTTTTTAATGGTTACTCATTTTTGAGAGAGAGAGAGAGAGAGACAGATTGAGAGACAGTGTGAGCAAGAAAGGGACAGAGAGAAAGGGAGACAGAATCCAAAGTACGCTCCAGGCTCTGAGCTGTCAGCATAGAGTCTGGTCATGAGCCGTGAAAACATGACCTGAGTTTTCATAATATTTTCTTATAATCCTTTGTATTTCTGTGGTATCGGTTCTATCTTCCACTTCTGAGAACTTTATTATTACATTGGACCCACCCAAATAATCCCAACTGACCTCCCCTTTCAAGGTGCTTCATTAAATCACTTCTGCCAAAGCCTTTGGCATGGTAACATATTTCCAGGTTCTGGGGATTAGATTATGCACACCTTTGGGAACCTACCACAGAGCCTCAACTCTGTTCCTTCCCCAAAGTTGTTCATGTTTAATGTATGTTCATGAATATTCTACAATGACAGCACTTTCCTACCTAACTAAAGATATAACTCCACAAAAACTCTAAATAGTATATAAATACCTAGGGCAATAATGATAGACACAAAATACCACAATTCATCATTTTTATTATCTTGGGTAGAGCACACACAGCCATAGAGAGCCTGAACGATGTCCAAAGGATGTGGTCTACCCAGGGTCGCCCCACCTATGCTTGTCTGGATTGATCAGAGAAGCGAGAAGAGTCCTCTGAAAATCTTTTCTTTATTTTATTTTAAAGAAAAAAAATTTTTAATGTTTATTTAGTTTTGAGAGAAAGAGAGCACCAGCAGGGGAGGAGCAGAGAGAAAGGGAGACACAGAATCCAAAGTTGGCTCCAGGCTCTGAGCTGTCAGCACAGAGCCCCATGCGGGGCTTGCACTCATGAACCTCATGAACTGGGAGATCATGACCTGAGCTGAAATCAGACGCTTAACCAACTGAGCTGACCAGGTGCCCCTGAAAATCTTTTGAAATGAGTAGTGTTTTTAGTCGTTTTTTTCTTCCAGCTTTGTTGAGCTATAATTGACATATACATTCTGTGTTTACTTCATGTTTCTTATTGTGAAATTTCAGACTTTATTAAAATGAAAGCATGAACAGAAGACATAAATTAAAAGTTTAACAAAACTTGTTACCTTAAAAAAAAAAAGGATACATTTTAATCTGCCTACTATGACTCAATGAAGGAGCTCCTAGTGCTATAATTCAAATATTTAAATGGTACGTATTTGTTTCTAACCAGTATCAAAGCAATTGAACAGGAGATTGGATTTTCGTGATTCTTAATATCGGAATTCAAATGTTGATTCATAATTTTCTGACCATTTGCGTGATGTCTTTTATGTTTATTAGAAACTCCTACATTTGATCTAAAATAGTCATGTAGAGCCAGTTTATTGCAGTAGAAATTTATATTAAGATGCATTAGTGACTTCAATGTGTATGAAGTTCTCAAAGTGCTTTTATTTGAGAAGGAAGAACTTCCACAGTTATTCTTGAATGCCACTAAAATATGTTTTTAAAATTTACTTCAACTGTTCTCAGTCACAAAAAAAAAAAAAAATACTTTCAAAACAACGTGAGGGGGAAAAATAGATAGATAGATAGATAGATAGAGAAATAGTTGTTTGATACTGAAATGAAGGACAGTCACTGAAACGTTTACACATTTGACGCATGCTTTTTCTCAAATTGCCTAAAGGCAAAACGGTGGTTGAAACAGAGTCTGTAGGTAATCTGAATGAGGTGACCTAGGTTTTGTACTTGTTAAGACAAGTGTATATTTACATCACTGTAAAATATTCGACTTCTTTCAAATGACTCTGTCTTTCACACCCTCTTCTCAATGATAAATTTTGTCTCTAAATGACTGTGTTGTCTACATTTTTTTCCCCTGGCGATAGAAATTAAAAACAAAGTTGGAATCTAGTTACGCTGATAGTGTGTGTCCTTTTCAGAGAGTGAAATATGACAAACAGACATGACAAGAGTGCTGGTGTTGATATCTCTTGATCGTGCCTTTATTTCTTGAGAAGAATTTTTTTTTCTTTTTGTATTGAATGGTACAAAGTTTAGAATAAACCATTTAAGGGGTGCTTGGTTGGTTCAGTCAGTTAAGCATCCAACATCAGCTCAGGTGACGATCTCGCGGTTTGTGGGTTTCAAGCCCCGTGTCAGGCTCTGTGCTGACTGCTCAGAGCCTGGATCCTGCTTCAGATTCTGTGTTTCCCTCTCTCTCTGCACTTCCCCCACCTGTGCTCTGTCTCTCTCTGTCTCTCAAAAATAAAAAACATTAATTTTCTAAAAATTAAACCATTTAGTAATGGTATCACTTCTTCCCTTACATCTGACTGCATAAGATTTGTGATAATCATCACGAGGCGGGGAATTCTGTAGAATTATCAAGGTAACATGTTTCAAAATTCAGGAAATGGTAAAGTAATAATCAAAAGCTGAATCAAAAGCAAGGAAGAAAATATTAGGTCAAATGATGTTAACTTTGTCAATTCATTAGACAATCTGCAAAATGGAAACCCTTGGTAAATTCAGTGTTTTGCAGAATATCGCTTATAGAAATGAGAGTTCTTTACAATTTTTACCTCCATTAAATGACTATAGCTTGAGGTCTTTAATTATATTTTACTGAATCTTGCAGTTTCTGGTTTGTGATTTCTCCTCAAGTTATAAAACATTAATGATCATTACAAGCACTATTTCACAAACTACAAATTAAAGTTCTTTAGCATTTTTAAAAGGCCTAAGTGCCTACATTTCCAATTACAAAGCAGCTATTTCAAACAGCTACTATATGAGAAGTCTCTAAGTAAAATCACAATGGAAACAAGGTAAAACTTAACCATATGATTCCAGCATGCCTAAAAACATCTTATATATGGTGACAGCCAAATCTTTTCATGGAAAGTGGTCTTTATCTCTCCCAATATTGGATTATGTTCCTTGTTTCTCAAATAACCTTTCAGAATCAATGAGTTACTAAAAGGAGGAACACACCCCCTAGAAACTGGAAAGGTTGCTTTTGGAAACATTCTGTCAAATTATAAGAAGAAATGTTTCTTTTTGCATTCAGCATCCTTTCAGGAAGTACACAGCCATACAAACGATATCTGAAATACCAAGCTATAGTGGGGTATAATTTAGAGTTATGAAACGGTTATTTTTTTTTCCATTATCTTCACTCTCCTTTCTGAAAATGCAAACTGGAAATTTAATCGGTAATTTCCTATCTTAAAAAGGGTTATGTCAAGAGAGTAAAACAAAGGTGGCTTCCAAATATTTCCATTTCTGTCACAGTAAAATTGTGAATCTTTATGGTGCTTTAAATTAAATTTTCAGAAGGGGTGCCTGGGTGGCTCAGTGGGTTAAGCGTCTGACTTCGACTCAGGTCACGATATGGCGGTCCGTGAGTTCAAGCCCTGCTTTGCGCTCTGGGCTGATGGCTCGGAGCCTGGAGCCTGGAGCCTGCTTCCGATTCTGTGTCTCCCTCTCTCTCTGCCCCTCCCCCGTTCATGCTCTGTCTCTCTCTGTCTCAAAAATGAATAAACGTTAAAGAAATTTTTTTCTTAATTTTCAGAAAAAAAGATCAGTTTTTTGAAAATGAGATTACATGATGAGGTGTACCATGAACTAACTATTGAAAAAATTAAATATTTACATAAATGTAGGAAAGATGTTTATGTAAATATGAAGAAGCATTTCATATTGTGATGTAGAATATAACTACCCTTGCCTTCTTCGTTTAGGTAAATGTCTAATAAAATGTTATCCAGAGGTGCCTGGGGGCACCTGGGGGTGCCTGGGGGCTCAGTCGGCTGAGCGTCTGACTTTTGATTTCAGCTCAGGTTATGTTCCCAGGTCGTGGGATAGAACCCTCATCGTGCTGAGCATGGAGCCTGCTTAATATTTTTTCTCTCTCTCCCTCTGCCTCTCTCCCTCACTCGCTCACTCATACTCTGTCTCTCTCTCTCTCTCTCCCAAATTAAAAAAAAAAAAAATGTTATCTGTATCACTCAGGGTGCAGTTAGGAAATAGCAACAAAACTAGTCGTTTGAACGTGGAAAATTGAATATGAAGAATTATTAATTTATCAGGGGGTATTGGCTAATAAGAAGGGCAGAGAGAATGTAAAGAATAAAGGAATAGCAGATAGAGGTGGTGGGCACTGCTGAAAGAGAGTATCCATAAAAGAGAATCTCAGAAGAGGACCATCAAGACTGAGGACATTCAGAAACGGTTGGAGAAAATTCAACTGTCACCTCCCCGAGGGCGGAGAATTTTGCTGAGCCGTTGTACATCAGGCCTGGAAAGCAGAAACTGCCCACATGAATTCCTCCAATGCTCAATGGGAAGTCACCAGCCTGGGAGTGGGGGTGGGGCACTAACCCTTGCTGGAAAGCCACCCCTGGAATGAGAACAAACCGTACTAGACAGCTGCCTCTAGTGTTCTGGCAAAACTTGCTTAGAAGCCTCCCAGCTGGGATGTTCACCCCTGAGTGCTAATGGCGGCTCAGCTAATGGCGGCTCAGCTGCTCAGCTAGAGCAAAAGGAAAAAACCGCTAGATTCAGGAAGAGAAGACCCTTTCTCCGGTGGTGTGCTTCCAGAGCCTTCTGCTGTAATGCTTAACATTTGCCACCTGTTAAAGGAGAAGTGTTTACAGAATCCACCTCCAGTATCACAAAACAGGACGAAGAACAAAGAAGGATGGTTTGGGGATGGGGAAGAACACATTGATGGACAGGCACACACTAGGCTTCCAAATAATTTCAGTTGTAATTCTGTAGCCCTAAAGGAATACTAGCTATGTTTCTCCAGCATCTCCAGCTACCATTTATACATGAATGTTTTGAAGTCTGTGTGTGTGTGTGTGAGAGAGAGAGAGAGAGAGAGGGAGGGAGGGAGGGAGAGATTAACATCAAGAAGTGCATGCTTCTGGCCACCTCATTTCTTAGATGAAACTACATGCCGAGAAATAGCAATAGATAATAAATAGCAGTAGATAATATCACAGATAAACACTGAAAATCAAGTTAAAGCATGACTGCAAGCTTTTTCACGTGATAACAGAACACCACATAACAAAGCCACCTAAGAGTTTCTGAGCCTCTAGTGGAAACATTCTATGTACTGTTAATCAAGGCCTAAACTATAAGATTAGATATTAAATTGAAAAAAAAACTGATGAGATTCAAATAATTATTGTCTTATAGAGATGATTTCTGTACGGTAAAGAAGATAAACCCAAACTTTATGTCCTTATCCTGTGTAGGCCATTGCATCAGTTTGAAATCCCAGCAAAAACTTATCCCATATACATATAGGTGCACTTTAAAAAAATAATTTTGGCTCATTCATCTTTCAGGATGAATTTCTACATAGACTAGATAAGTTTTTTCTGAAAACCAACATACAAATAAGACATTTTGAAAATGATTTAAAATCGTTTCCTCCCCATTTTCAGAAAAACAGTTTATTTTGTAGACTTAGCCCAAATTCACTGAGTTTTTGTTGGTGAATTCACCTAAATTCTTAATTTTTTCTTATACAGTGAATTGCTGTGTGCACAGCGCAGCACAGAGCTCTACACAGGTCTCGATCCCACAAACCATGAGATCATGACTTGAGCCAAAATCAAGAGCCTGATGCTTAACTGACTGAACCACCCAGACACCCCTTTAAATACATTTCAACCTGGGGCGCCTGGGTGGCGCAGTCGGTTGAGCGTCCGACTTCAGCTCAGGTCACGATCTTGCAGTCCGTGAGTTCGAGCCCCGCGTCGGGCTCTGGGCTGATGGCTCAGAGCCTGGAGCCTGCTTCCGATTCTGTGTCTCCTTCTCTCTCTGCCCCTCCCCCATTCATGCTCTGTCTCTCTCTGTCTCAAAAATAAATAAACGTTAAAAAAAAAATTTTTTTTTAATAAATAAATAAATACATTTCAACCTATGAGAATGTACTTTAGATTTATATTAGATTAATTCTTTGGAGGTATAAAAGCATTATTGCTATATAGCTTGATGTCTTTCCCCTCTTTTTTGGCATCATTGTTACATATATTACATCTATATACAATACAAACCCAATTATATGTTGCTTTAAGTATTATTTTATATAATTTTATTTATTTTAAAGAAACCAAGGGAAGAAAAGAGAGAAAGTCTATATTTATAGCATATGTATTTGTATCTTCCTATATGCCATTTCTGGTCTGTTTGTCCCTGTGGTTTCAGTTTGCCATCTAGGATCATTTCCTTAGCTCAATACAGCTTTGCTTTCATTCACCTCTTTTGTGCAAATAACATTTCTATATGTTATACACTAAATAATACAATTATATGCCTACTGTTTTATACACTTTATTTTTAAATCAGTTAAGAGAAAGTGAAATCACTCTT
The DNA here is from genome assembly GCF_028749965.1 of Puma concolor. Classification (NCBI taxonomy): domain Eukaryota; kingdom Metazoa; phylum Chordata; class Mammalia; order Carnivora; family Felidae; genus Puma; species Puma concolor. Next base: position 25,095,031 of record NC_141670.1, read on the forward strand.
TACCACTTTTATACTTCCCCAACCTTCAAGAAGGAAATCAGTCTTTGTCTAAGCCTTGAACTGAGTCTGACTGACTTACCAGTTGGGAATTCATACCTAGATCTTAATAAAGCAAGACTAACTGAAAGAGAGGAGGATTCCAAAGAAAATGTGCAACCATCCCCATTTGTCCTCAAAGCATGAAAGAAATTACAATTTGAATGTATTAAGGAGTCATGTCCAGTCAATATGTCTCAGTCTTTAAGAACAAAAACTTCTGCAAGCTGAAGGTCCAATGACTTAAGTACAGCTAAGAGTCTAAATTAATAACTTAACAACACTATGTATTGAAAAAGCAGCACTAGATTTTGGTGCCACAGAGCAGCATAAAGATTTCAGACCCATTTCCCTGGCTGATTCAACAGCAAATTTCTTTGACAATGGAGGGGTGAAATAAATGACCTGGAAACGTATCATCCAGTCATGTATTTCTGGGACTTCAATAGCCACAAACATTATTACTCCCATCTCCTCAGTTTTATTCTATTTCTTATGAAAATGTTAAAATCAGATATTGTGTGTGAACAATAAAGCTTTCATGGAAAGGTAAAAAGAAGTTTTATCTGAAATAAGCAGTACTTCTCATTTTACAACCACAATATCAAAAAAGACTTACACCCTGACCTTGCACTTGAAAGGATGCTGTCTGTAGTGTGATAAAAAGTCATGGAAGGATTTAGCAGACTTGTAGGTTTGGGCACTAACATCCAAGGGTAAAAGATGCAAAAGTAAAAATATTAAAGAGAGAAAGAAAGGAAGATAGAAGAAAGAAAGGAAGATAGAAGAAAGAAAGAAAGAAAGAAAGAAAGAAAGAAAGAAAGAAAGAAAGAAAGAAAGAAAAAGAAAGAAAGAAAGGAAAGAAAGAAAGAAAGAAAGAAAGAAAGAAAGAAAGAAAGAAAGAAAAGAAAGAAAAGAAAGAAAAGAAGAGAAAAGACAAGAGAAACAGCCAAAGTGGAATGACTCCTTCCCTCTGGCAAAATCATTGCTGCCCTGAAATGTAACATTCCAATTCTTTCAAGGGACACCCTCTGATTTTTCCTCGCCACAGCCCTGGGGCCATACCCAAAGCCATCCTCCTCTTAATAAGGTAGCAGGGTTACAATGAATATAAGAACTTAGAGCAGAAATACAAATGGGAATCTTAGAAAGGATGGGTGAGGAGGTCTGCAAAGGAAAGCCTAAAAGCCAAAGAAATAAATGTGGTGCAACTTAAGACAAAAAAGGGAAATATAAATTCAATACATCAGAAAAAATAAAATGTGTTTCCTTGATTTTTGACACTCTCTAACCTAAAACTGGAAGGAATCTGAGAGCTCATCTGATCCCACTCCTTAGTTTTCCAGATAAAGAAATTCAAGCCTAGAAAGGTAAGTACTTTCTCAAGTACATTCTTTAAGATTCTTCTGAACCTACAGTTTTAGAAAGAGTAATAACTAAGAAAAGAAAGCTAATACAGTTGAAATGGTAGAGGCAGAAGTTTACGGAAACAAAGTGTATTAAAAATAAGAAGCTCAATTTAAATCTATATTACTTTCTAGATATATCCCAATTTACTAAAAGAAAAAAATCGTTGAAGTATTAATTTTTTAGATGTTTATGGTGGCTTATAACTGTGCTGGTTGACTAGAAAAGATCATATTACTTGAGAAAAGGACCATTTGGTAAATGTAAATACATTGCATTTTTCCTCACCACAGCCATTTTTGATATGGTATACATGGGTACTACCAGAAAATTTCCACTAAGGAAGCAGGATTACTTTGCAATATCTTTTTTTTATTGGACAAATGATAAATGTTTATTTATATGACAGCTAATATTGAAGAAGTCGATGAAGAATTTGAAGAAGGTTCAACGATTTAAATAGCATAAAATCATGCGTAGCAAGAGGGATAAACCTAAGGAGATTATTCAGCTTAAACAAAGGAAAATCGGTCTCCGATTTTATAAAGGGATTTTACACAGAGGGTGACTTAGTGTCTCTTTACCATTAAAGAAAACACAACAACAGAATCGCTGTTTGCAAGAGAATGGAAAATACAAGGAGAATAAAAAGAACATGTATTAAAAAGCTCACTTTCTGTACCTCGTATCATCAGCATATTATAGATATTTGAAGTTAAAAAACAAGCCATGCGGGTACACGTGTAGACAAGGGTATTGCATTACTGAATACATGTAAAAACCCTACAAATTCTAAATTATTATTTTCCCTTGGGGATATACAGAAGTAACACCAGTAATAGGAATCAGATTGCAATTTTCTTTCCCAGAATAGATATTTACTGGTGGACAATAATTAAAATGAGAAATTATTTAAGCACTGAAGGTTAAATCTCAAAATGGTAACTTACTACATCTCTAGATGGATTTTCCTATGCTCTCAGCTATCCCTTGAAAGTATCAAATATTCTTCAGAATCAATGGGAATTTATTCACATCTTTAAAATCCAGGCTAGGGGCGCCTGGGTGGCACAGTCGGTTAAGCGTCTGACTTCAGCCAGGTCACGATCTCGCGGTCCGTGAGTTCGAGCCCCGCGTCAGGCTCTGGGCTGATGGCTCGGAGCCTGGAGCCTGTTTCTGATTCTGTGTCTCCCTCTCTCTCTGCCCCTCCCCCGTTCATGCTCTGTCTCTCTCTGTCCCAAAAATAAATAAACGTTGAAAAAAAAATTTTTTAAATAAATAAATAAATAAATAAATAAATAAATAAAATAATAAAATCCAGGCTAGCACACTGTATTCTAGATATGTAATGACTAGCACATATTAGAGATTCAATAAATATTAAATGAAGTCCAGGGCTGAGAGAATTATTCTTTTTCAATTTCGAAGCCATAGAAGGCCACATTTAGCTGCAAGGATGGCTGCAAATGTGTTATTACAGGTGCACATTAACACTCCCGCTAAAAATGGAATCCAGTTAGATAATAACAAGACAATGCACAATTACATAGGCTCCTGACACATTCTCTGACACACGCTTCATTGTAATAACAATAACACCCACTTCCTCACCAGCAACACCACCTGAAGTGGATATGCCATTGTATTATTATTATTATTATTCATACCAAAATAAATCTAGCTCACGCTCCTCTTTTGTGAAATTCTATGACTTTTTTTTTCAGTGGCTGCTTCCCAATCCACATCGCTGGGGCAAGTAACATTTGCATTTTAAGAATTTTTATCCAAGAACAGAAGCCAACGTAATGTCTCTACTTGGAACAAAGCTGGATTTTTAACTATTAAATTATAATGCCCGATGATTTCAGAAGGTGTCTCAAATGGACCTGAGGAGAGGGGACTAGGGCCAGAAGAGATTAGAGTTAGTCATTTGATCAGTTTGTTTATATAAAGTCCTTTAGTTCATTTAATTCCACTTCTGCAACCACAGCAGCAAAATCCATTGTTGCACATAAGTACATAGTATTATGTACTCCTCTAAATTTCATAGCAAGATAATAAGAGTAATGTCAGATCAACCTAGATTCTAGCTTTAATGGTTATTTGGAAAACAGGCAGCCCTATTTTCAGAATCTCCAAAAGATATAATAATACCTGAGTGAGCTTAGGCTGGTACACACCCATAGGCCCATGCGTGTTGTTTTTAGCCAGCATCACTTCTGATTGGTCGGTGTTCAGGTTATTTACATTGTTGAAGGTTTTAATTTTTTGAGAAATTAAATAGATTTTTCTATATAGTTTCAATAACTAATTTCCTCCTTTGATCCACCTTTATTATGTAATAGGTAACACATACCAAGTTATCAATGTACTTTCAAATACAAATTGTATATTCTTTTCTTTAAGATATGACTATTGGAAGAAGATAGTCCTATCATTCTGAGTAACATAAAGCAGTAACTAGCCTCTTATAAACACATAAGGGTGCAAGTTAAGGCAATGCCTCTCTAAAGCAACAAAGTGACTACTTCTGCTTACTGCTATGAAGAGAAAAGACATTATTTTTTACATATTCTTTATTTGATAAATATTAAGTAAAATAGATTATTTTTCTACTGTTACATTACTTTAAAAAAATTTTCAACGTTCATTTATTTTTGAGAGAGAGACAAAGCGCGAACAGGGGAGGGGCAGAGAGAGGGGGAGACACAGAATCCGAAGCAGGCTCCAGGCTCTGAGCTGTTAGCACAGAACCCAACGCGGGGCTCGAGCCCATGAACCATGAGATCATGACCTGAGCTGAAGTCGGACACTCAACCGACTGAGCCACCCAGGCGCCCCTTGTTACATTACTTTAAATGCCTGTAACTCATAAATTAGAATTGTAACAAACATTTCTAATCCAATTGACTTAGAATTACTATCCTATTATATGTCATACTTCTCATTTTGAGTTTTCCAAAGTTCTTATACAGTGCCTCTGAAATGACTGTGGTTTAATAATTCAGACATATTGCAAAATAATGAGAATTGTAAAGTATGTTGGCTTTTTAAAACTCAGAGTACTTTCCAAGGATAGCAATCACCTGTAATAAGCAGAAAATTTTTAATTCATTATTCAGAGTTTGACTGCCACCTACAGGGCTATTTTAGTCTTGCTTTCTGCCATTTCTGTGATCAATATGTTTAAATATTCCCTGATTAGATGAAAATAGCGATGTGGGAGCGGGGGAGACTTATGAATAAAGTCATTTGTCCCACTTAGAGACCATTCTTAAGAAATTTTAAAGGATCACTCCTAAAGCTCTACATGGGACTTACACATTGATTTAGTGTCTTGTTGAGATGTGATCTAATAAATCTCTTTTACATGATAAAATGCTTAAAAAGCTCATTTTAAGACCATGGTATAAAACTACATATAAAGTAATCCTAATGTAATGCAACTTATTCCTGTAAACATTGAAAATCTTAATTTTCTAAATGCTTTAACCAAGGATATTTTTTTAATGCTTATTTTTGAGAGAAAGAGAGAGAGAACGAGCTCAAGGGGCAGAGAGAGGGAGAGAGAGAATCCCAAGCAGGCTCCGTGCCATCAGCCCAAAGAGGGGCTCAAACCCATGAATTGTAAGATCATGACCTGAGCAGAAGCCAAGAGTAGGAGGCTTAACTTACTGAGCCACCCACGTGCCCCTCACGGAGGGTATCGATAGGCAGTGGATAAAGGGAATATAGTCATACAAGATAAACAGCAAATAGTTTTAAGGGGAATAATAAGAAACTATTTCCTGGGTCATGTAATAACGCCTTCATGACCTGGAACCTAAAACTCACTTGTAATAAATCAAGTGTATTATGCATACCATATTTGTCTAGGCATGAGCTAAAGTCACGGTGCCAACAAAAATACCAAACATCCTCCTGTGTTGGCTAACACACGTGACTTCTGTTTCTTCACCTAGATCCCCTACTATCTTTTCTCCACCGTCTTTTCTCTTGCCCATTTCTTTTTTTTTTAATGTTTATTTATTTTTGAGAGTGAGAGGGGGAGGGGCAGAGAGAGAGGGAGACACAGAGTCTGAAGCAGGCTCCAGGCTCTGAGCTGTCAGCACAGAGCCCGACGTGGGGCTCGAACCCACAAACAGTGAGATCGTGACCTGAGCCTAAGTCGGACACTTACCGGACTCAGCCACTCAGGCGCCCCTACTTGCCCATTTCTAACCATTACACTGTCACTTCCACTGGATTGATTTGTCACTCTGGTAGAGTTTTACACAATTAATCAACATTAGTCACCTGCCTGAATACAAGCTCCTGTGCAATGACTTTTCAGCACCTCCTAACAAAAGGTAGAATTTCTTAAATGTCTGCTGGTCTTGTGACTTGCTTTGACCTTTCAACTGTGTCAGAGTGATGTTGCCAGTCACAAGCCTGACCCTCCAAAGACCTCTTACGCTGTGTTCTTTGTCTTGGAACCCTCCACCACCCTGGGCTCAGCTCTGGCTGGGCGGTAAATCAAAGACCAGGAAGGAACAGAAACAAGCCAGCCAGCCATCATCTAGCCAAACTGGCTGCCGACTGTAGCCATGTAAATAAACGCAGCCAACACACAGGCAGCCAGACCCAGTGAGCTCAACCCCAAATTCCACCCCCCACCCCAGTCCCATAAAGACTTGTTTCTCAGCCGCCAAATTTTGTGGTGATATGTCATACAACAAGGGTTATTTGGTATAGTCTCAGGAACCACTTCCTACTTTGTTAAATTTATAGTTCAACTTTTACTAAATTCACAATTTATATATCTACCCACGTGGTAGCGTGTCACCCATTAGTTCAGAGGCATCAGCAAGAAGTGAGAGACTAATGCAATGCGTATCACCTGTAATTATGTTGCCTTGTGTTAAATAGTCAGCATGAAGAGTTAAAATTAACATACTTCTAGAGAGAAGGATTATCTGGAAACTATTTGAGGAGCACAGGAAATAGACAAATAGTGGAAATAGCCACTTGCAGTAATTTACTCATTTGATTACTTAGAATAACCTATAGCCAAAGCTTCTTTAAGATGAACTATTGAAGTTTCCTTCATACGTTTTGGTAGTTGATTTCAACTTGCAAACGGAAATGTATGGGTTATAAATAGTAATAAGCAAAATGATGCATTGATAATGTGGTGACACTGCTTTTAACCTCAAAATCTTAGTGAATCTGGAATTACCCAGCTACGCTTCGGAAATGTTTGTACCTTTGAAACACAGCATTTTATGATGCTGAAAATAACTCACTTCCTACAACCTACTGCGAAACCCAAACACAGCACAAAGTGTGATGCAGAAAAGGCAAAACAAAACAAAACACAAAGGTTTTCTTTGCTCTAATGCTGAGAAGGCAGAGATAATGCAAAATGGGAAATAAAAAGCCTATTGATTTTAAATGCTTAAATCCATCTGAAAGAAATAAGACTTGTTAAGTTAAAAACCAGTGACTCACTGAAATCTGTTTCTTTCCGTGTCAGATGAACAAACGTGATGTGGTTGTTTTAGGAACACAAGGTTGTCTACTTGAGGGAATCAACCAGACCCTCCACTGTTTTTACACTTGTATGCTGTCCTCAAAAGTTCCAACATCTCCTTTCCTCTCCTTGCCCTCAGATGATGGTTTGCTCCCTGTTGAAATCAGAATTTCCACAACGTCTCACCACCCCATCTCATCTCTCCTTCTAGCTGTGCCCATACACTTCGCCTTTTCTTGTTACTATGAATGAGTGAACTATCCCAAATCACCTCCTCTAATATCCTCTAATATCCCCTATACTTCTGTATTCCTTCTGTGAATTTCCGCCATAGTTTCCTCATTATCTGGAGCTAATTCCTCTGATACTCTGATGTAACTATGGAGGAAAATCGTGCTAGGCTACGCTTCCAGCACAGTAGTTATAAAATAGTGGCCCTCGTGGGGCGCCTGGGTGGCTCAGTTGGTTGGCCGTCCAACTTCAGCTCAGGTCATGATCTCATGGTTCATGAGTTCAAGCCCCGCGTCGGGCTCTGTGCTGACAGCTGGGAACCTGGAGCCTGCTTCGAATTCTGTGTTTTCCTTTCTCTCTGCCCCTTCCCCGCTAACACTCTGTCTCTCTCGGTCTCAAAAATAAATGAACATTGGGGCGCCTGGGTGGCGCAGTCGGTTAAGTGTCCGACTTCAGCCAGGTCACGATCTCGAGGTCCGTGAGTTCGAGCCCCGCGTCGGGCTCTGGGCTGATGGCTCAGAGCCTGGAGCCTGTTTCCGATTCTGTGTCTCCCTCTCTCTCTGCCCCTCCCCCATTCATGCTCTGTCTCTCTCCCAAAAATAAATAAAAAACGTTGAAAAAAAATTAAATAAATAAATAAACATTAAATTAAAATAAAATAAAAATAAAATAATAAAATTTAAAAAGTGGCCCTCAGACCAGCAGCAACAGCAGCAGCCATCTCACCGGCAACTTGTGAAGAATGCAGATTGAATATACTACTCCCCCCAGGCCTATGAATCTGAAACTCCATAATAGAGCCCAGCAATCTGTAAATTAACAAGCCCTCTGGAAGATTCTACTGCGCCCTCAGGCTTGAGAACGATTGCTAGAGCAATGGGCTTCCATCCAGCCTGAACAACGGCCCTGTCTCCACAAGATCATGCTATTAGCAAAGAATCATGTTTTATTCTCTGCTATCTTTATATTAAATAGTATCTTGACCCCATATACTGTACCCGCTATAATTTTTTTCTTCTCTTATAGAAAAATCTTTTTTTTTTTTTAAATATTTTAATGTTCATTTATCTTCAAGAGAGAGGGAGAGACAGAGCGTGAGCAAGGGGAGGGGCAGAGAGAGAAGGAGACACAATCTGAAGCAGGCTCCAGGCTCCCAGCTGTCAGCACAGAGCCCGACGCGGGGCTCGAACTCACAGACCATGAGATCACGACCTGAGCCGAAGTCGGATGCTCAACCGACTGAGCCACCCAGGAGCCCCAATACCTAAAATTCTTTATCATACACTTAAATCAGCTCAAAGGACTTCTGAGGTAAGGTAAATATTGGCACTTTAAAATAAAACTGCTATCTCCCTCCTTTAAACTTTATCCACTAGACTCTAAATGCATTTTAATTATACATTGGGCAGAATGAGAACAGCACATCATCAGCTGAAAAAGAAGAATTAATCCCCAACAAATGGAGCCAAGTTTTTAAAGTTCAGGAGCATTACGCTTAAGATTGCATTGGGGAACATTCTGCCCCCTATCTGCTCACAAGCAACAGCTCAGTTTTTATGAATGCAGTTTAATCTACCTTGTAGAAATGAACAGCAAAACACAGGAAAGCATCAGTCCATGAGTAAGTGAGGGGCTGCACAGTGTATTAATAGTTGTTGCTAAGTGCATTATTTAAATATTATTCACAGTGTATTCTCTTAGGTTAATAGAAATCAAATAAGTACACAGAAGGGATTCAGCACTACATAAAGTGTCGATGGTGAACAGCAAGCAGAAAACTTGCACCCAGATATAAAGTAAACGTGGGTTTAATGTCTGCAGTAACCTCTTAGAAAAGTTAATGGAAAACATATGTCCAGAGACTAAATTTTCAAGAATAAAACTGATTTATTTCTAGTCTCTGTTGCTTCCATCTGAAGGAATAACACTGATCTGTCAGAATTAACATGGAACGCCTCCTTTTCCTGTCTCTCGAAATCATTTGAAGTCTGCAATGGAGATCCAAAGTCTCACCAAGTGCTGCTGACCTTGGGAATGGCAAACATGCAGGGGGGAGCTCGTAACAGGTGGGTGTCTTGCATCATGCTGATTTTTTGCAAATCGTGAAGCCTCTAGGATAAATAAAATAGATAATTCATGGAACCTTGAAATGAGTTTACTTCCTAGAAGAAATAAGAAACTTCTCTCTTCCTGTTTTTTAATGACGTTTTCTTTACTTTGCTCTGAGATACAGAAAAAGAGAGACAGAGACACAGAGAGAAAACCAGACTGGGCAAAGAGGGACCCTGAGCTGCAATTCAGGTCAGGCAACAGCCGGAGCTAAACACATGGAGAATCTGAAGCTAAACATCTTGTCAACCCTGGGATGCGCATGGTCCCGAGGAGGAAACTTGGCAGCTACAGACACTATGTCAGAAGCCCAGATAGGGCACGTCTTACCTTATTTGAGATCCGAATAATTTATCACGTTAATCACTCTAGACATGGAACCCCTTAGAAACTTCTTGAGTAGCTCTAAGAACACATGGGCTCCATTTGTGAATGCTATTAATACCTCATTTTGTACAGTAAGGGAGTCATTTTATCTGACTATACACACAGGTCCTAAATCTGGAGACTGACAGGATTAAATGTGGTAGAAAATGGACGGCCAATGCAGTGAAGAGGAGAGTCACCTACTCTGTGAATCCTTCCCCATGTTTCTCTCTTTCTCTTCTCTCATTATCTCCTCCATAAAATAAAGGTTTAAGCAGCAGAAATCCACCCTTAGAACAAGACTTAGACTGGAGTTGAAGAGTACCGTGTGGGACCTTGCAAGTAGGACAAAGCGTTCATTTGAGAAGGTGGTGCGAGAGTGAATTCAAATGTCAAAGACTGTTGAGGAAAAAAAATAAGAATGCACTGATGGGATTCTATATGGGGGAGTAGGGGTAGATCTAGCAAAACACCTGAAATCATGTGCAGAATCTAACTATTTGAAGATTTTACTCTCAGCACGGTCTTATTCAAACTACATAGTTTTAAAACTAAATTTTTGGGGGCGCCTGAGTGGCTCAGTTGGTTGAGCGTCTGACTTCGGCTCAGGTCGTGACCTCCAGGTCTGTGAGTTTGAACCCCACGACAGGCTCTGGTGCTGACAGCTCAGAGCCTGGAGCCTGCTTGGGATTCTGTGTCTCCCTCTCTCTCTGCCCCTCCCCCGCTCACACTCCGTCAATCTCTCTCTCCCAAAAATACACATTAAAAAAATTTTTTTAATCAATAAATAAAACTAAATTTTTTGGTAGTGTAAAAGATGGACTGAAAAAGACAGAGTAAGAGGAGAAAAACCATTAGGATATCAGTGTCAGGATTCAGGTGAGTTGATGAAGACAATGACAACAGCCAAGAAGATGTGATAAGACACAGTGAGACACAGTGATCTTTAGAAAATGAGTGAATGAAAGGGATGAGAAGTCAAAGTAGGTCTAAACTTTCAAATCACACAGAGATAGGAATGGGAAGAAGAGTATCCATCTGGAGGGAAATATCATATGCCTAATTTTAGACACATTGAAATTTGAGGAAAACAAGTCAACTATCAACTACGCATACAAAAAAAGGACAAGACTGAGGAAAAAGGTTTTAATAAACAGTCATCATGTTGAACAAAAGAAATACAGTAAGTTTTAAAAATATACATTTCAAATTATTTGATTTTTCCAGTTTATACCGAAAAGAAGATAATGGACCCATAAAGATGCCATTAATAATGCTTTTTAATTTTTTTTCATATTTATTTATTTTGAGAGACAGAGAGCGTGGGGGAGGGGGAGGGAGAGAGACTGAGAAAGACAGAATTCCAAGCAGGCTCCGTGCTATCAGTGCAGGCACATGCACGTAGCTGGAACTCATGAACTGTGAGATCATGATCTGAGTCAAGATCGAAAGTCGGACACTTAACCCACTGAGCCACCCGGGTGCCCCCATTAATAATGCTTCTTTTAAAAAGCTCTGCCCAAGCTCATTTCACTTTTAGTCTTGCAATCCTTAAATTTCAACTATCATTGTTTTAATTAACTACGACTTAATTATTATTTCACGTTAGAATTAGTCACGTTTTGTAATTATACTTTCATATGTAATAAATCAAAATACATATAAATACAATTATTGACTTTCCACTTTGGTTGCATTACAAGGTTGAGACATAAATATTTGAGATTTGATAACTGATGACAGGTTTTAATATTAGTTCCATTTAATGCATTCTTCTTACTTATAGTACCATAAATTTGCTCTCACCCTGACATTTATCAAATTAATAAACAATGACTACAATGAATTTAACTGTTGGAATTAAAGCATTTTGGTTTTTGGTTTTTTTAAGTTTGTTTATTTTGAGAAAGAGAGAGAGAGCGTGCACACGAGTAGGGGAGGGGCAGAGAGAGAATCTCAAGCAGTCTTCAGCTGTCAGAGCCCGAGAGCCTGACGCGGGGCTGGATCTCATGAACCGCAAGGTCAGGACCCGAACCGATATCAAGAGTTGGTCGCTTAACCAGTTGAGCCACCCTGGTGCCCAGGTATTTGGGACGTTATATGTGTATCAAATACTGGCTGGAGACACTAACTGAAATTACTATTCAATCCATGTAAAACAAATATTTTTTATTCTTTTTTTAAAAAGGTATAGACAATCCTCTATGTGTAGCCTATGCACTTGATTAGAGCAATGTGATTGACAAGCGATTTTAATCATTTTCAAATATAAAAAATGATTTTAATTATAAAGGGGTAATTTCAGTAATTCATTTATGCTGTAAATAAAGATTGCTATTGGTTGAAGTAATGTAATTCAAAAATATAAAAAGGTTACTTCTAGAAATGGAAAAATGTCTTTTGAAAAAGAATCTAAATACCCATATAAATCCAATAATAGATTTATTAATGGATTTATCTTACAGCACAAAGCTGATGTTGATTTGCTAATCCATATGCACTTATGTGGCCTTCTCTAAAGAAAATCTAGTTAAGGGGCGCCTGGGTGGCTCAGTTGGTTAAGCATCCGACTTCAGCTCAGGTCATGATCTCACAGTTCATGGGTTTGAGCCCTGCATCGGGCTCTGTGATGGCAGCTCGGAGCCTGGAGCCTGCTTCGGATTCTGTGTCTCCCTCTCTATCTCTCTGCCTGTCCCCTGCTCACACTCTGTCTCTGTCTCAAAAATAAATAAACATTAAAAAAAAATTTTTTTAAAAAGAAAATCTAGTTAAGCAGAGAGAATTTGTTATTCCTCAGTACTCTTTTCATATCCATTTCCTCTGTAAAACAAAAGTTTTGCTGAAGTCTGACCAGTTAAATAATAAATGTGCACTAAATGCTAACTTGTAAAATACGAGTGTTGTATTTTAATGCAGAAGAAATAACAGAGGATGGATATGTGGTGTCAATGTCTGAGAATCTTGAGAGGAAACCTGGGGACTTCTGTAATCTGTATATCCATGTGAAAAAAACAAAACTCGCACATCAAATCTTACAAAAAGTAACTCCGGAGGAACTGTAGCTCTCAGTAAGAAAAGCAGTACAATAAAACTTCCAGAAGATAATACAGGAAACTATCTCCATTGCCTTGATATAGGGAGACATTTTAAAATATATATACAAAAAGCATTATCCTTAAAGGAAGAAATCCGAGACATGAACCACATTAAAATTAAGAATATCCGTTCATCAATATATATCGTACAAAATGCATCATGCTACACAAATAACCAAGAAAAGCCTCAAATGAAGTATGTTTAAAAAAAAACTCATGTAAATCGATAAGAAAATGGATAGCCATCACGATACGAAATGGGCAAGAGGGACAAAGAAGAGACTCACAACTGAAAATGTGCTCAAACTTTATACTCATCCGGAAAATTCCAATTCCAGTTTCCATGAGACATCACTACATATGCACCAGCATGGCTAAAACTGAAAAGAACGACATCACCAATCACTAACAGCATGAAGAGACGGAATCAATGCTCCTTGCAAGAGACTGACTGGGTGCAGCCATTTAAAAAGAGCATTTTAGGGGCGCCTGGGTGGCTCAGTCAGTTAAGCCTCTGACTTTGGCTCAGGTCATGATCTCACGGTTTGTGAGTTTGAGCCCCGCGTCTGCCTCTGTGCTGACAACGCGGAGCCTGGAGCCTGCTTCGGATTCTGTGTCTCCCTCTCCCTCTACCCCTCCCCCAGTCACACTCTGTCTCTCCCTCTCTCAAAAATAAATAAACATTTAAAAAATATTTTAAATAAGTAAATAAAAAGAGCATTTTATTCACTGCAAGTCTGAACAGACATGGAACTCAAAAATCCTACAATCTTCTTCTAGGTATAATACCAACAGAAATATACATATCTATATACACATATATATATGCATAATAACTCCAATTAAATATATTTCCAAGGCAGGGGAAACTAAACTGTCATTTTAGAAGTCAAGTTGGTGACTACATTTAGAAAGAAAAGGGGTTTAATATTTGGGAAGTGCTTCTAGACTGTTGTCAACATTCTATTTTGACTCGGGTAGTGGTTACATAGCTTTTCACTTCATGAGAATTTATTAAACTGTACATGTATATTTTTTGTGTACTTTGCTGTCGGGAGGAAAGGTATTTCCAAACTAGAAAATGTGTTTAAAAATGTAACAACTTTGCTTTTTAAACAAATCTGGATCTCTCTATTTGCAAATAAAAAGGAACATTTGTTGCCTGTATGGGCAGATATTTCAGGTTTACAAAATATAGAATTCCTTCAGTGCCTTATGTGGAATATAGAAATCTAAGTGAACTCACAAAATAGAGATCTATGAACTGAATTTCACTAATTAAAAGGATAACTGTGACATCAACAAAGCTGAAAAAGAATTTCCTCCATGCCAGCTGGAGGGCATCTGAGCCCTTATCCATATTTTATCTTCTCCATAGAAATTTGTTTAATTTGTTAATTCCAAAAATGAAGGACCTTGAGAGCCCTCAACCTCAATGCTGCATTGGTTTTGGAAACTTGTATTAGGAAAGTTATTTTTCCTCTGCATTGTTCGATAGAAATCCTGCTTTGCAAAGAATTCAGGTCTTAGAGTCAAGTGCCTTTGAGAAATACAAATTAGTATTTTTAGAGGCCAAATTCTTTTCATGTCAGAGCCTGATGCTGATAAGCAGCGGATAGGCAGCCTGAAAGATTGTATTTAGTAGATTAACCTGAGTCCCCCAAAGTGCCACATACCTCTGGAACTTCTCATGAGGTTAACTGAGAGCTCTTAGTTTTCCTGGATGCAATTGGATGCATCAGGACCTATACTTGTCTCTGAAGTGAGACCAAAGACTGAAAATTCTGCTCTGAGCAAAGCAAATCAATGTGAAAAGCGGTCTCTTTATTTTCTGTATCCCATGGGTAATGGTAAAATGTTGAGTGAAAGAGATGATGAAAACCTTTCTAGGTTATTAAACTGCTTATATTGCCCTTGAAACAGGGGGCCCAAAGTCAGTTATTTCTGTAGGACAGAAAGTAAAAGTCTGGGCTTTGAATTTGGGGCTTAATAGAGCATTAAGAAATAACAAGGTAAGTGAAGAGCCAGCCAGTTCTTGGGCAGGAGCCAAAACAGTTATTGGAAGAAATCAGACCCTGTCCATAGGAAGCATTCAAGCCAAAATGAAACCAAATTGACTCCCTGGACTGGCCCAGGATTGCAAAGGAACAGAATCCGTTGTACTTTCCAGAGTGGGCCACAACCAAAGCAGCAAATAAAAAAGTAGATTCCGTGACTTTTTTTTTTTTTTTGTCCATTACATGTAGTCTGCTGTGGTACAGAACTGCATAAAACATAAAGAGAAATCTGTAATTAAAGAAAACCCTGAAGTGGTGTAAGGGAATGCTTGGTCTGGCTGGTAATTCCGTCCTTAGTGATTATCAGGCTGGCCATTCCCACATGAACCTTTTCTCCAATTTATAAGTTACCTCACCTTCCAGCTGCCTCTCTGGAAAGAAAGGATGTATAATTGGGAAGAGAAGCTCCTCTGGAGACCCCTCCCAAGTAGTCAGGGTAAGGTACCTCCTCAGTATCTCAGCCCATTAGGGGCTTGCACTTTCTCGTCTGAAGGCAAGATATGGTTGCAATTTGCTTTAGGGGGCTAAAAGAGGAAAGTCAGCAACATGCCAAGCACTTCTCTGGATGCAGCAAATTGCCAGAGATGTTTTTTTTCCCCCTGAATTACTCCCAGGCAATTGCTGTAAATCTCTACTATGGAAATACAAGCTGAGCCTTAGTGTACAAACTCATAACCACCCACGGCAATTCTTACAACAAACAAGTGGAGGTTTACTCGGTATGCCACAGTATATACCCTCCAAATGATACCTCATGCTATTCAAGATTTAAAATCCCTTTTTTCAACTCCACCAATTAGAGGTGTTATTATCGATTTATATAGTTGTTTCTTTAGGCTTACCCACAGGTCTACCATTTTCAGAGCTTGGCATTTTTTTGCTTCCCAGAACTTCCTTCAGGGGATCATTTGTCTCCTTCCCAGACCACATTTGTTAAAAAAAAAAAAAAAATCCTTCAGTAGAGTCTCTTGGTCATAAACTTTCTCAGTTTGTATTTATCTGGAACTGTCTTTATTTTACCCTCATTCATTGAAACATTTTTCCCAAGTCTATAATTCTAGATTGATATTTTCCCTCAATCTTTTAAATCTATTATTCTACAGCCTCTGGCTTCTTTGTTTGCTATTGAAAAGGCATCGGTTTAACTACCACTCATTTACGTGTCACCCACTTTTCATTCTGACAGCTTTCGAGATCTTTAATTCTTTTTCTGCAGTATCTGTTTTACATAGATGGAATTTATCTTTATTTGGTGTACATTTTTCTTCCCATATCCAAGGCTTAGTATCTTTTTTTTTTTTTTAATTTTTTTAACGTTTATTTATTTTTGAGCCAGAGAGAGACAGAGCATGAACGGGGGAGGGGCAGAGAGAGAGGGAGACACAGAATCTGAAGCAGGCTCCAGGCTCTGAGCAAGCAGTCAGCCCAGAGCCCGATGCGGGGCTCAAACTCACGGACCGCGAGATCGTGACCTGAGTTGAAGTCGGACGCTTAACCGACTGAGCCACCCAGGTGCCCCGGCTTAGTATCTTTAATAAGTACTGGATATTCATCAGTTTTTATGTTTGTGTTTTTACATATTATATATTTTCCATCATTTTTCTCTCGTCATTGACTCATGGAATTAAGATTATACCCATATCAGCTTGTTTCTATCTTCCAGTTCTCTGTTCCATGGAAAACAAGAAATAAATGGCCCACTCAAATTAGAAAAATTCAAAGAGAATGAGGCTGTATATAAAGTGTCTATTTGAAAGCTGGACAGATGAAGGCAGACCAGGGTACACGCAGCAACCAAATCTAAGCAGTAGCAAACCTGTTAACATCCTAGGTCCTAAGGAAGAAGGAGATGGGGGGAGGTTCCAACCCTTGGAGAGACATCTGTATATTGCAGTCTGCCTTGTGATAAGCAATGACTTTCTGTGGAAGAATAAAACTGGAATGAGTCACTGTGCAGAGAGAAATCAGATGATTAACTATCTTTCCATCTTTCTTCTTCCCCCACCTCCACCATCTTCTGTCAAGTCTCCACCCTGACTGGCTCCAGCTAAAAGCAGAGGGCATGGGACATGGTCCTTACAAGTCAGCCTGGCACAGGCAACAAGGGTGGAGTTTCTCCTGACTCTCTCATGCTTGTGGGTTTGTTTGTTTTTTTTTTTTTTATTGTGGCTTGTGTTCCTTGAAATATTAACTGTAGGAGTCGTTTGAGCCTGCATTTAAATTCCTTTCTTCCAGATTAAGTTTGTCCTTGCTTTACCTAGGTGACAACCAACCTTTTTTGGGGGGGAGGGGGGGAGAACTTCTATGGCCTGAATATATCCCCCCCAAATTTGTATGCTGAAGTTTTAACCCCCAAAGGTGTTGGGATTAGTAGATGGGGCCTTTGGTTTGGAAGGTGTTTAAGTCTGGAGGGTAGAGCCTTCATAAATGGGATTAGTGCCTTATTAAAGAGGCTCCAAAGAGATACCTTGCCTCCTGGTGCCATGTGAAGATACAATGGTAAGTCTGTGACCTGGAAGATGGCCTTCACCCACCCATGCCAGCGCCCTGATCTCAGACCTCCAGCTTCCAGAACTGTGAGTCATAAATTTCTGCTGTTTATTAGAAGTCCCCCAGTCTGGGGTATTTTGCTATAGCAGCTTGGACAGACTAAGAAAATTGGTGCCAAGAGTGTGGTTGCTGCTATCACAAATACCTAAAAATGTACAAGTGGCTTTGGCGCTCTATTATGGGCAGCGCCTGAAGAGGCATGTTTGGAAAAGCCTATGCTGCTTTGAATGAACTCTTAAAGGTAAAGCTGGGGAGGGCTCAGAAAAGGAGAGCTGTAGAGAA